>NC_053164.1:42063070-42401820 GCF_016835505.1 Polypterus senegalus
CTATATATATATATATATATATGAATGACCTCCAAAGAGAGCTGAGACTTTTGATATCATGAACGTGTCTGCAAAAACTGTGGTCTCCTGCCCTGCAAAAGTCGAGCAGCCAGCGCTGCGGCATAGCTGTGCCGCCTTTGAGACGCTGACTGCGCTTCTGCCTTAAGTCAAAGTGAGCACTTTTAATTTTTTTCATCCTCCCCCTGCGCTATAGCCCAGACAAGTGCAAACACGGACCCCTTTTCTACATCACGGCAAAATAATATTAAGGCGATTCAACAATCGAGGCGAGGCACAAATTTGAACGTTCACATAGAAAATGTAATTTCAATGTACCTGTACTTCTTAAAACGTTAATGTTTTAGTGTTTAATAACTTATAGACTATAATTTATTATTTTTCCCTTGCACTCAGTGACCAAACCTATACACACACATATAGACACATACAAACATACACACAAGTATATGTATGTGTATATATATATATACACACACACACACACACACACACACACACACACACACACACACACACATACATACACACATATATATAATTTGTGTGTGTGTATGTATGTATGTGTGTGAATATATGATGTAGATAGGTATGTATGTATATATATATATATATGTGTATATGTAGATATGTATATAGATATGTAGATATGAAGATATGTATATATATATATCTATATACTGTATATATCTATATATATATATATATATATGTCTATATATATATATGTCTACATATATATATGTATGTATGTATGTATGTGTATATATATTGTGAACGCTGGCCCCGGCACAGACAGACGGACAACATTGTTTCACCACACACCATTTATTTTCACCAATATATCTACAGAAATGGCTCACGTGCACCCCCAGTGCCTTCTTACACCGATTTCCCCAAAGTCCAGGCCCACAGTCTCTTGTGCCTTCCTGGCCGCCTCCAGTCCTTCCTTTTGCTCAGTCCACTTCCACCCGACTTCCACCAATCACTGGAGGGAGGCGGCCCTTAAATAATGCCCGGATGAGCCCCAGGTGCTTCGCCTCTAGCCACGCCAAGCGTGGGCGGAAGTGTCGGCTGTCTTCCTGGCAGCTCTCCGGTGCCACACAAAGTCTTCCCCGGCACTTCCTGGTGTGGCGGAAGTGCCGGGCTCCCGGGATAATTAGGCACCGGGGCGCCGCCTGGCGGTGGCCACGGGTCCCTACAGGGCTGGGCTTCAAAGCCCTGTACCAGGCCCCTTGCCTAACCAGGACGGACGCCCCACTCCGCCTGGAGGAGGCACTCGCCTCCTCCGTCCTCCAGCGCCCCGCCGGCTCCAGCCCCAACCGCAACCGCACGGGATAAACCGGCATCGGGCACCGCCTGGCGGTGACCACGGGCCCCTACAGGAAGGGCTTCCATGCCCTCAACCCGTGGCCCCCAACAGAACCAGGACGGACGCCCCCTCGCGGTCTGGAGGAGGCACAAGCCCTAGCTAGCGAGGACACGTGGGTCCGAACGGCACAACCCGAAAGGGCAGCACGTCCCCAGTGAGGGTCCTACTATGTCCCCAGGGTCCAACACGGCACCCTGGGACATCTGTCTTCGGCACCCTCGCCGCGCAAACGCCCCTGTGGTCTGCGCCGCTCGCCTCGCTGTTCCCCAGCGGGTCACCGTAGTCCTCCCGGCGTGGAGCACTCGCGAGCGCCCGCTCCAGGAGGGCAGGTCCCTGTCGACGTCGGCCTCAGCGCCGCCGGGCTTCGCCTGTAAAATAAAGGAAAAGAGGGCCAGAAGCACAGCCAGGACACTCATCCCGGCGCCCGTCGGTCTCCGTATCGACCGTGCTCCTGCCCTCCGACAGCCCCAACTTGCCTGCGAAGTCCTCCGCCGCAGGTTCCATGCCCGTCCGTTCGGCCTCGGCACCGCTCTCGCAGGCAGCTCGTCCAGCCGCCCAGGATCTCCTCTGCCCATCCAGAGGGCGGCCCTTCTCCGACGCGCACCCAGCGCCGCGTCCTCTCTTATCGGAGGAACCGGCATTCACCCTTCGGTTCCTCCTTTTCTTGGACGCGCTGACGGTCTGGGGCTGAGCACAGCAAAAGCTCAAATCCAGCCCCGTCTGCGCCAGGCAGAGCGACAGGAGACAGCTGCAGGCTTGAAGCGCAGGGCGCTAGGACCCAGGGCACTCAGCAGCCCCGATCCTACCAGCCCTTGCGTGTTCGAGCTCCTCGCCCGCTAGCTGTCTGCACCGCCGCACCCGCTGTTGGGAGGTTGCCTCACCGAGCCGGTCGTCCCGTAATCGGTCGCGGCCATGTTCGGCGAACCCCCCCCCTTGCTCTACGGAACGGCAACACTCACCACTCCCGCCGTGTTCTGCCTGCCTCCGGTTCCAGCGCCCGCGCCGATCCTCCGTCTCAGTCGGTGGCTTTCTCGACGCGACCGCCATCTCCATCAGCTGCTCACACTGGCGGCGAGAACACGAGCAGTTCCTCTAAAGGCGGCTTGGCGGGCGAAGGACTCCTCCGACGCGACGCCGAGCCGCTGGTGGAGAGAGAGACAGACGTCGGTGGGCTTACCTGTCCATCAGCTCCACGCGACGCCTGCCTCCTCTGGGCCACTCCCTCTGGCCCAATCGGGTCTCGGTTTGGCACGAGACTGGCATTCCTTGGGCCCGCCTCTATCCAATCATCGGCGGGCACGCAAGACACACCGCCAATCCGTGCCTGTCAGCGGCGGGACCACCGCCCGCTGCCATCTTGTCTCCCTGCGCTGGGTGCGGAGGCGTGCCTCCTCACCGCGTTGTAGCTGCAGTGATTCCTCGAGCCGCAGCGGCTCCGATTCCGCAGCCTCCTTTGCTGCCTCCGTAGCCGCACTGCCGACAGCCCGTGGCCCGGCGCTCCTGCCACAGACGCGGATCCGGTCTGTCCCTCCCTGTGGAAAACAAGGTATGACCGACCCCGAAGGGCCGATTACTGCAGGGCAGGGCACTCACCTCCCGGATCCCGTCTTGCCGAGGCCCCCACCTCGGTGTGGCCTTTGCGTCGCCACGCCGGCCTGGCTGTCCGTGTCGACAGCGCGACTTTCGGAGCCCGCTGCCCTCCAGCGAGGCCCGCTCCTCCTCCGCACCCGGGGATGGCCTCTCTTCATTCCGGCGGCGGTTTCCGGGGTAAACGCCTCGCTGGGTTGCGTACGGGCGCTCCCGCGCCAGTGTGTGGGTCGCTGCTGCGCTGGGCCGTTCACAAAATATTTATAAAGACGGGGTCCCCCCCTTTTAGCAGGGTTGGCCCCACGTTGGGCGCCATTGTGAACGCTGGCCCCGGCACAGACAGACGGACAACATTGTTTCACCACACACCATTTATTTTCACCAATATATCTACAGAAATGGCTCACGTGCACCCCCAGTGCCTTCTTACACCGATTTCCCCAAAGTCCAGGCCCACAGTCTCTTGTGCCTTCCTGGCGCCTCCAGTCCTTCCTTTGCTCAGTCCACTTCCACCCACTTCCACCAATCACTGGAGGAGGCGCCCCTAAATAATGCCCGGATGAGCCCCAGGTGCTTCCGCCTCTAGCCACGCCAAGCGTGGCGGAAGTGTCGGCTGTCTTCCTGGCAGCTCTCCGGTGCCACACAAAGTCTTCCCCGGCACTTCCTGGTGTGGCGGAAGTGCCGGCTCCGGGATAATTAGGCACGGGCGCCGCCTGGCGGTGGCCACGGGTCCCTACAGGGCTGGGCTTCAAAGCCCTGTACCCGAGGCCCCTTGCCTAACCAGGACGGACGCCCCACTCCGCCTGGAGGAGGCACTCGCCCTCCTCCGGTCCTCCAAGCCCCGGCCGGGCTCCAGCCCCAACCGCAACCGCGGGATAAACCGGCATCGGGGCGCCGCCTGGCGGTGACCACGGGCCCCTACAGGGAAGGGCTTCCATGCCCCTCAACCCGTGGCCCCCAACAGAACCAGGACGGACGCCTCGCGGTCTGGAGGAGGCACAAGCCCTCCTCACGCCCTCCTGGGCGCCCCGGCGGGGCTCCAGCCCGGGCCGGGGGCCACAATATATGTGTGTGTGTGTGTATATATATGACAGCAGCAATCCAAGCTGTGAGAAAACAGTAAAAGGAGGCGTGTCAGACGTCGTGGTACATTTTCTGATGCAGCTACCGAAAACAACTTTGTGACGCTGCCGCCAAATACACTAAACAATTACTTTGACAATCATGTTACATTATTTTTAAAATGTTTCCTTTTCTTTTTCATAACTTCTTTAACACATGACATCGCTGTGAAGCGCGGGTATTTTGCTATATATATATATATCACAGCAACACTCATAACAGTGACAAAACAATTACTTTGACAATCATGTTACGTTATTTTCAAAATGTTTCCTTTTCTTTCTCTTTTCTTCTTTAACACACTACTTCTCCGCTGCCAAGCGCGGGTATATATATATATAGATAGATAGATATATATATATATAGATAGATATGAGAACAACATATATATATATATAGATACATAGATATATATAGATAGATAGATAGATATGAGAACAACACTCATATCAATGACAAAACAATTACATTAACAACCATGTTACGTTATTTTTAAAATTTTTCCTTTTCTTTTTCGTACCTTCTTTAACACACTACTTCTCCACTGCGAAGCGCGGGTATTCTGCTAGTTTGCCAATAAATGTATTATTTGTCAATATTTAATTATATTTTGCTAACTTACATGCTGTGCACTGTGCTTAGAGGTGAATTATGCAAATGAATGATGCAGCAGAAATGACTGACAGCTTCACTAACCTGGACAAGAAAAACGAGACATGATCACATTTGCAGTGTACAGTCATGTATAAACTGAAAAGAAAAAGTTTGGCGAAGGTCAAGAAAGATGCAAACTCAATGGTTAGCAAGAGCACTATAAACCCTAATGCCAGAGCCAGACACTGTGTCTGTGAGTATTAGTGTTGCTTTACTAGAAGCAAAAAGGTAGTGTGAAAGAAGTAGAGGAGGAAGTGCTGTCCTCAGATCCAAAATAGAGAAAATTATATCTTCTTCTTCTTCTTTCGGCTGCTCCCATTAGGGGTTGCCACAGCAGATCATCTTCTTCCATATCTTCCTGTCCACTTCATCTTGTTCTGTTACACCCAACACCTTCATGTCCTCTCTCACCACATCCATAAACCTTCTCTTAGGCCTTCCTCTTTTTCTCTTCCCTGGCAGCTCTATCCTTAGCATCCTTCTCCCAATATACCCAGTATCTCTCCTCTGCACATGACCAAACCAGCGCAATCTCTCCTCTCTCCCAACCGTCCAACCTGAGCTGACCCTCTAAGCTACTCATTTCTAATCCTGTCCATCCTCATCACTCCCAATGTAAATCATAGCATCTTTAACTCTGTCACCTCCAGCTCTGTCTCCTGCTTTCTGGTCAGTGCCACCGTCTACAACCCACATAACATAGGTGGTCTCACTACCATCCTGTAGACCTTCCCTGTCACTCTTGCTGATACCCTTCTATAACAAATTAGTCCTGACACTCTTCTCCACCCATTCCATCCTGCCTGCACTCTCTTTTTCACCTCTGTTACTCTGTACTGTTGATCCCAAGTATTTAAACTCATCCACCTTCGCCAACTCTACTCCCTGCATCCTCACCATTGCACTGACCTTCCTCTCATTTACACACATGTATTCTGTCTTGTTCCTCCTGACTGTCATTCCTCTCCTCTCTAGAACATATCTCCACCTCTATTGTTGTCCGTGGTTACAGCGTAAGTAGCAGGACTTCAACCCACAACCTCAGGGTTTGATGTCCTGGGTGCAAAGCCTTAACCACTGCACCACACTGCTTGCCAATAATATTAGCCTTTGATTTAAACCAAAAAACTGTATAAAGAAAAAAATTTAGTTACATAGTACTTCTGATACATCCGATTTACTGTTGGCACTATAACTGAGGTCCATTGTTTTATGAAATTTCCCTAGTGAAGCTGGGTAACATACTTTAGCTAAAATCAATAATGAACAATAGTATGACCTAAATACAACAAAGATAAACCAAAAACACTCTAAACAAAATATATAAATAATATTCAGGCAACAAAAATATTAAATAGACAAAAACATACTTGAGCCAGGAATGAGACAGTGGCCGGCCAGAACACGTGACTTTTCCAGCATTCAGCTGTTTAACAGTTTTTAAATAAGTGATAAGTTTAAGGTCTGTGAAGATGGCAAATATATTATTTCCATCCTCAAGCCAGTGCCTGCATTGGAAAACTTTTACAATTCCCTAAATATTAAGTTTTTCATAATATATTTTTCCATTGCTTTATCTTCTGGACAAGATAGGGTATAAACATTTCCCTTAGGCAATGGAGCACCAGCCAGGAGATTAGCAGCACAATCAATTAGTCAAATGAGGTCAAACACTATATGACATGTTTTTGTCCATTGTTTGTTATAAAAATCTGAAAAATCTTGATATTGAAGTGGGAGAGTATCTGTGGTGAAATGGAAGATTGACATACATGAGATGTATCTGTGTAACAGCTAGGCCACCATGAAACCAATTCTGTACTTAGCCAGTGAGTCCATGTGGGATTACATTATCCTAGTCAGGAAAGCCATAAAACTAGTTTTAGTATAGAACTTTCAATAATAAAAAACAAGATCCTTTCCTTTAATACATTAAACTACAACGCAATAAAAGTGGAGTAAAAAATTCTAACAGGACCTCCTTTGATAGAATGAATTTATATATTATACTTTATTGGGTAACTGTTGTACCTTTAATTGCTAAACTTGATCTTGAAAGTTTATGAATTTTTCTTTTTCCCCACAATTAACTAAAGTCAAAAGTTAAAAAGTCAACCATTTCAAATGACTGGTACCTGTAAAAAATAAAATAACAGAAGCTAACTGGCTCTTTTTGAAGGATATGCAAGGTAAGCGGTTCAAACAACAGCCTATACGGATGAGGCTCAATACTACTGTGTTCTGGGTGGGTGCTGATCACACTGGGTTTAGACCCTAATGAGGCCATTTTGTATTTCTTTCATTTTCACTCTTAGACATGGAAGTGTACTTTTTGGCGGGTAGTGACTAATAGGGCAGAAGTGGCCTGGTACAGGACAAAATATGTTTCAGAACCCCTTCAGTACAATGTAAAGACCTCTCTTTAAGAAAAAACAAAAATAATACTATTTTTAGATGTTTTCAGCTTTTATGTTTTACAACAAAAAACCTTCCTTTTGGATTCCCTGTTTTGATAGATTGCAGTCATTTCATCTTTATAAATAGGGATTCCTTTCTCAGAAGATCAGAGAACCGTAGACCCAGCCCAACTAAACCCATAAGAAACTTTTAAATTTGAAATCTGAACCTTTAACTGGTCCCTCTCTTTTTTTTTTTAGGAGATGCAAACAGATAGAGAGATGCATTGTCATAGATGCCCACTGTTTTGTCTTTGGTATGTTTGCAATATTTTTGAATGGATAGGCAGAAAATACCGTGTACTGTATGAAACAGGTATTTTATAAATCTTTAGTATGTTTTGAAATGGTGGACTGTAACAATCCAACTAGAAAATATAGCGTTAATATGTTTTGCTTGTGCACAGACAGTACAGCTGCCCTCCACATCATAATTGAATTCAAACCAAAATGGCCAGCACAGAAGTATTATAATAGACCATACTTTATAACCATGTGGGATAGTAAAATGTAGTCTACATGTTTTTAACAAAGCGGATTGTTTATCACTTCTTTTTCGGTTTCTTACAATGAAAAGGAGGCATACTTGCACTTAGAAGTGATCAAATAAATCCAAATGGATGGAAAGGGCATTTTGGCCGATCAGGGGAAAACGGCACGGTCTTGAATCACTATAGCCTACGTACATGTCCCTGCTCCCAGACCAATAAGCAAATATCATCACATTCATACACCTCTGGTGATGTGCTATAACTGCTTAATGTTACTGGAGAACGAGGAGATTTCGGACGAGCAGTTTTGGTTGAGCAAGCCAAGTGCATGAAATCCTCACTGTAGTTCATGCAAGTTGCATGACTAGTTGCAGATGCAGAGCTCTTTAGTTGGGAATCTTTCTCTGCTACAGCACTGGCCAGATCCACATTTCACATATTCAGCGGTGCTTTTTGAGGCAGGCCATATAGAAGATCACTCTTTTCAGCTACAGTTGCTCTTTTGGCAGGTACATTGTGTGCTGTGTGCTATGATACTATGGGGATCTCCATGTAAGATATTAAAGCACAGGTTATCCTGGAAAAAAATGAAAACACAGTAAAATATGATTTTTTAGTAAACAGGTGTCTGAAGCTTCCATTTTTGGCAAATTGATAAGACCAAATCCCCCATCCTCCCGCACAGTTTTTATTCAAGGGGGTCAACTGTGTCCAAATGGTGTCTTATCAGAGGTTCATTGCAGAATGCTAGGATGAAGCTTTACCCTCAATTTCTGTGCTGTGTGATGGACCGCCGGCAGCTCATCCCGGCCGACACATCCAGGACGCCAGATGGCATCTTCCCTACAGCCTAGAGGTGCCCCGGATTCCCGCAGGGCATCATGGAATATGGAGTTTGGCTTCACAACCCTGCTGGGTACTCTGGGGGCCACCGTGTGATGCTGCAGGGAGATGAGGAGATTTTTGTTTCCCATATAGTCCAGAAGTACTCCCAAGTCATGGAGACGCAGGAATAGAAGTACTTTTGGACTGAAGAAAAAAGTAATTCTCCATCTGACCCGGAAGTGCTGACAAGTCACGTGAACAGAAGAGGAGAAGCACTTCCGGATCAAGAACTATATAAAGGATTATGGGAGACCCAGCAAGCAGAGCCGGAGTTTGGAGGGAGTGTGACGGAGCTGCTGGGAGGAGAGGAGAATTATTGTGTTTGATAGTGTGCATTTATTATTATTATTTATTATTTGTGTTTACTTGTTTATGGTGGTGGAGGTGCTTTAGGGCACTTTGAAGAAGAAAATAAAAATACTTCTGGGTGCTTTTAAACCAGTGTCTGCATCTGTCTGTTGGGTTTCAAGGGGCAACAGTGCCCTCAAGCATTCACATATTGACAGCTGCTACTATCTGTATACGTGACCCTGAGTAAGTCACATCATCTACACGTACTCCAATGGAAATGGTTTTCATAGGCACTTTTGATTTTTAACTCAACTTGCACTGAAGTGGTAGCTACATAAACACTTGTAAATTGATTTATGCCACACTTTGATTAATGTAGATGGTTTTATATGCCTTTTGCACATTTGTATGTATAACTCATCTTATATGTCTTGTTTCTTTTTATAGAGTACCTTACCTGTATCAGAAGGTTCACAGTGTGCACCATCAATACCAGGAGACCTTTGCTCTAGTGGCCCAGTACTCCAGCCCTTGGGATGCAGTCATCTTACAAATGACTGCTTTCTTTTGTACCGTCTTGTTGCACTGTCACCCACTGAGTGAGATGAGCTTTCACCTTTTGAACATTTGGCTCTCGGTAGAGGTTCATTCTGGCTATGACTTCCCTTGGGCATCTCACCGCATGGTACCGCTGGGACTTTTGGGAGGGGCTCCTTTTCACAATCTGCATCATCAACAATTTAAGTGCAATTATGCTCCATATTTCACCCACTGGGACAGACTATTTCAGACATTTGTACAGACATCAAAAAAACAAATATAAATATCATAGTCTCCTTGTTGTTTGCTATTAATGTCCTTTATATCATCTCTATGTCTTGTTATCTGCCCATCTTTCTCACCTAATTGAGAATGGAAATAGAGCTGTGAGTCTAGAGATTTCTCTCCAGACAAGAGAAACATAAACCTGGAATAGGAGGCATACACCTAGATGATGAGGAAAGAAAGACAGATATTGCTGAGCAGGGTAAGTGGCCCAGACATCCACACATATTAATGGATCGTATACCCTCTAAAGACATATACATGTCTCGATATACTCCATGAGTGTTTATAACAGGGTAGTCAGATTCCGGTAGCACCTGCCTTCTGAATATGTTGCAATGGAGCTTACAGATTCAATATTTCCCTGTTATTAAGCAATGTTAAAAGATTTTCAATCATGTGACAGGAGGAGCATGAGTCTTTACTCTAGCATTTTATACATGTGCAAAAGCCTTTGAGTCTCTCTGTAGTATTTTGGATTCTGTTTGTCTACTGTGTCTTTTTGATTACCATTATATGTTCCTTTTCCCTCACTACATTTGACCTAATGCCTGATTAACCCAAAACCTACGCAATCACAAATGAAATTAAAAAATACTATTTGCTTTATCTGCTTGCCATGCCTTTTCTCCTGGTAGATTCTCTAGATCTGTCCTCTCACTATGGCACGTCTGTCAGGCTTAATGGGGAAAACGCTCCACTTTCTGAGCTCCTGGCTCAGTTTCCTTACTGAAGAAGCAATGTTTGGGGCTCGCAGTGCAAGAGAACATGTGCGTTATTTAGAGTATATTAGTGTTGGTTGTGAGCATTTGGCTAAGGGCACAATAACTATTGAACTGAACAGTGTATATATTGATCAATATTAAATTAGTTTATTCTGTTTTTCTAATCACAAAAGTGAGTCTTTTATAAATACTATAACATTTACTTTGCAAATGACAAAAACTCAAGAATCTCAAACAAAATTCAAAGTCAAGAACTTGGATATAGAAAAGGCCCTTAAAAAGAATTGCTTGCAACTAATTATTTATAACTCTATAATATATACAGTTTAACATTCTCAAACCAATCAAATCCAATTTAGAATCACAGAGGACAATTAATAATAATAATATATTTTATTTATTAATAATATTAATAATAATACATTTTATTTATATAGCACCTTTCCCATGCTCAAGGCACTTGCAGAATTTACGAAAGAACAGTAGGGTATACAGTACGTATATGGCATTGTACAAACCAGATAAATAAATAAAGAAGATTAAGATAGTAAATTCAGAGAAAAGCCTACAGACAACATAATTGATGGCCTAGCAGACACACCTACAGGTTACATGAGCATCTTGACAGAGAGGTAAACTGAGAGAAGGATAGTAAAGTCAAGGAGAGCTAAAAGCCTTCCTGAACAGATGAGTTTTGAGTTGTTTTTTAAAAGAATTCATGGAGTCAGCTAAACTAATTAATTTCGGCAGGTCATTCCATTCTGGGCGCTATACAGCTGAAGGCCCTGTCACCCATGGAGTGAAGATTAGTGTGGGGCACAACAAGATTGCCAGAATCAGAGGACCTTAGTGGGTGGGCAGGCACATAGTGATGGAGATGGTCACTGATGTAGTTTGGCGCAAGGTTATTTAAGGCTTTGTAGGTTATTACTAGGATTTTATATTCGATTCTGTAAGACACAGGGAGCCATTGAAGACGGAGCAGGATGGGTGTGATGTGCTCGCTGCTGCTGGTTTGAGTAAGGACTCTTGCAGCCAAGTTTTGAATAAGCTGGAGCTGTGATATAAGATTAGAAGGGGCACCTGCCAGTAGGGAATTATAATAATCAATGTGGGATGTGATATAACCATGGACAAGTTTCTCAGCATTAGAAAAGGAGAGGAATGAGCGTACACGGGATATGTTACGGAGGTGAAAGTAAGAAAGTTTCTTAATGTGATTTATGTTGTCGGAATAAGAAAGGGAAGAATCAAAAAGTACACCAAGATTCTTTGCAGTAGAGGCAGGTCTGATGAGATCACCGCCAAGATGGACTGGGAAGGACCTCATTTTATTAAGTTGCATTTTAGTCCCAATTTACAGGAGTTCAGTTTTGTTGCAATTTAATTTTAAAGAGTTCTGCTCCATCCAGGTATTAATTTCACTGAGGCAGGTTGTGAGCTGAGAAAGCTCTGATGAAGTTCTACTTTTAACATTGAAGTAGAGTTGAGTATCATCTGCATAAAAATAATAACCCAGTCCAAAGCTATGAATAATATGGCCAAGGGGAAGCATATAAATACAGCACTGGGTACAAGACAGAAATAATCCTGGACAGGGTACTAAGACATTGTAGGTCTTACTCAAACTTGCCAAGTTAGAGATAGATAGATAGATAGATAGATAGATAGATAGATAGATAGATAGATAGATAGATAGATAGATAGATAGATAGATAGATAGATAGATAGATAGATGGATAGATCACCTATTTATGTGCAACCACCTACTGTCATGCCACGAGATAAATACCCAAAATGGGTGTGATGCATATTAAGTGGATGGCTTGGAGAATGCTTAGCCTGATGCCACACACATTTAAGCACACGTCTTGCAGCTTAAACCCTGCAATCATCTGCAGGGAGGTGGGAGGTTGTTCTCTTGCTCTCACATTCTTTTCGTCTTTGTAACCCAAAGGTTCCTCATTTGCATCTTAGTAGTGGCATGTGCTTGAAATGCACAATAGAGTAAATTCTTGGACTGACATTTTGGGTTTTGCCTATTTAAAAAGGAAAGCTTCTCTTATAAAAGCTACATTCCACAATGTTAGAGCTTACTTTCATGATTGTTTTGTTAAAGACTCATACCTTTCTGCGCACCACCACTGTAAAGTTTAAGTATCGGTAGTCTTTCTATTAGCTTCACTCTTGCTGTGATTGTGGCCATTAGCTTCTCGTCTCTATCATTAAAAAAGTGTCACTCATAACACTACACATTTCTTGTTCAGTGCAACATTTTCAATAAACTCTGAAGATTATAGCACATGAAAATTTCACTAATTCCATTCAGCACTGAATGCATTCCCATTTGAAAGTTCACTGACTCCTGAGAACTTGTGTCTCTCAGGGTTGTTCCACAGACATTACACAAATAAAAAACAAACTATTCCATAACATTTTATTAATTTCACATTTTTCTCTTCCCTGGTCTCAAAAAAGTTGATTGTTTCCCAAAAGAATTTTGACGACTAACGTAATCAGGACACATTAATTAAAGCCAACGTTGTACTGAGATGTAATGGCAAACATTGCTGAGTCATTATCTTTCACCCAGATCTAATCAAGGATTAAATTCAGGACTCTTTCAATATTCCCTGCTCCCACACAGAAACAACTACTCATTTCCAACCACAGCACAGCTAGGAGGGAAGCAAAGTCACTTTTGACTTGTTACATTCAGGATCAGCCAAAAATTCCATAAACTACTAAACAGATAAAATGCCTAGTATCACGATGTTTTGATTTTAGGATCTGTTGTCACTTTTCCAGAGAAACAGAGACAGTGCTTCCAACATAAATTAAATATGTGAAGTAATTACACTTTAACAAATAGTGAATGTTTTGCAGACGTATACCCAGTCATGGATTGCATTCATTTTAAAGTAAACTGCACACACAGTTCCATCACTTTGTCCAGTTTTCCAGCTGATGCATATACCAGTTGTAGTGAAAAAAATTACAACCATGTGAAATGCCCACAAAGTACAAGGAAATCTGATTTGCACAGAGCAACAAAGAATACAAAATGAGAAACAATCCTGTATGGGACAGCAGTTAATTGCAGAACAGTAAGTCAGTCATTTTCCAACCCGCTATATCCTAACACAGGGTCACAGGGGTCTGCTGGAGCCAATCCCAGCAAACACAAGAACAAACCCTGAGCAGGGTGCCAGCCCACCACAGGGCACACACACATACACCAAGCACACACTAGGGACAATTTAGGATCACCAATGCACCGAACCTGCATGTCTTTGGACTGTGGGAGGGAACTGGAGCACCCAGAGGAAACCCATGCAATCTCCACGCAGGGAGGACCTGGGAAGCTCTTCTTACTGTGACGCAGCAACGCTACCACTGCGCCACCATGCCACCCTAATTGCAGAACATCTGGGGCCTCATGCATATCGCCGTACTTGCGTAGAACTCACACTATAACATGGCGTAAGCACAGAAGAGTAAATGTGCTTATGCACAAAAAAATCCAGATGCATAAATGTGACCGTTCGCCAACTTCCACGTTCTTCCGCTTCATAAATCCCAGTCAGCATGAAAAGTAACACACGTGCACGCACCTGCTGTCCAGCCCCAACTCCTGCCAGAATTACGCCTCTTTGAATATTCAAATTAACATAAATAGCCCTTAAGCTCAGCATTCTGTGAAAAGGCAATGGCAAAAGCATGGGGGGAAATAGAAGTAGTTCAGCGACTACCAAGTGGAGGAAAGGAAAAACGTACTATTTGTTGGTTTAAACAGTGGTATAAACAACAAAAGGAAGTTGATCGAGTGACAGAGTGTCGGAGAACCTCGAAAGCTCAAGTTCACAAAGTCGCACAGTGCCCGAAATTAAAAAGTTGTCAGATATCAAAGTCACTGTGATAAGGTGAGTTGTAGCCCACCATCTGAGTGTCACATGAAAGCTTATTAGGGTACAGAGAAAAAAAGCACAAAACGTCAACTTTAATCTCGAAATTCCCACTTTAACCACGTAGTTTATTTTGTCATTAAAGTAGAACATCATAAACTTCATCTTAAAATCGTTTAATTTATTAGTTTCTCAAATTCCATCGTAACTAAAGTAGCACATTAAATGCTTTGTTTTGTATTTGATCTTCTATGTGCTCTATGTGTGTGAATTACTATGTGCTTTTTAAACCGGCTTTCTCTTCCTCTGACAGAACACAGAATCCATTACATTTGTAATATTACAGTTCTCTGAATAATTAAAATACTGAGATTTATATGTAGTATCATTTTCATGATATTAGGAGTTAAAGCATGTTATTAAACATGGGAACATGGTGGTGCAGTGATTGTTCATGTCTCACGCAAGATGCTTGCTGCACCATGCGTGACCTTCGATGAAATAATTTATTGTAGCAGTACTGTCTCTTTCAAACGTACTAACCTCCAATTCCTGTCCTTACTTTTCTTTCTCCAAGTACCCAATCGCCACTCAATCAGCTCTGTAATAAACGTTAAGCCATCTGTAAGCTTAGAACGCCGATTCTTCAAAACTTTTAAGGAACATTGAAATATATTCATAGTATATGTTTAATTGTTCTATCCATCTATCCTTCCAGTGTCGCGTCAGCACCAGCAAGAATACAGGGCGATGCAGGAACAATCCGTGAACGGAGCACCAGCGCCTTGCTAGCGCAGCGACACTGTGTCCTCACATGTTTACTTAACAATATAGATTACTTAAATGAAGTTAAAGTTTTATCTGTATAATATAATAAACATATTTTGCTGCATTTCATCTTAAAAATGATATCATCATCATATGTAAATACGCACTTTATAAAGTGGCTCAGGTTGTGCAATATTATAACTGTATCGCAAGTTTACAGTGAGGTAATTGTAAACAGCTCTACAAGGAGCACATGATGGACTGATTGAGTGTGTTTATAGTTCTTGCAATGAAACTTTTTCTGACAGGAAAGGCTCTGAAGCGTTTGCCGTATGAGTGAAGTTCAATAGACAGCATGGCTGAGGCAGCATGTTTTGATGCTGTATACCGATAATTCTCTTTCCAATCAGCTGTTGTATAGCTGTGATTCACACTCGGATACAGTGATATAAATACTCCGAGTGGTGCAGTGAGAGTAATATGGAAAAAGATGATCCGCTGTGGGAACTCCTAACGGGAGGAGCTGGAAGAAGAAGAAGAAGAAGAAGAAGAAGAAGAAGGTGCAATGAGAGTAACAACACTAAAGCAGCTATTGTATTTAGAATAGTTTGACCATTATGTAGACCATTATATTGTTACAGGTTAATTACAATCAGATGCATTAAACTAATAAACAATATGCGGTTAATTTCAGTGTATTTATAAAGCCGCATCAGGGATGTGGATCTAAAAAAGAAAGGGAAAACACACAGGAATAGTAGCACTGCTTTGACGCTGGGTGCCGCCAGTCTGCAAAACCGAGCACAGAACTTGCGTACACCAGGGTATGAGGTACCGTGGAAATGCGCATGGCTTTATGGCAAGTTTAGGTTTTATACATCGCGATTTGAACGTGGAAACGGGCTTACGCAACATTTTTGTGCATACTACACGTTTACCCTGGACATTAATAGCCACATTCACTCATACTGAGTTGTCAATCAGGAACAGGATACTGATACTGATACTGTGATGTTACACACAAACCTTCACAGAAAGAGAATTCTTAATATCACTGATTTCAAAATTTTATTGAATTATTAGGAATCCTATATATACTATCACCAATCACAAACTATAGGTGCTGTGCCCACTAGTACTATTAGTACACCCCTTTTACTCACTTTCGTGTTTACTGTAAATGCTAGTCTCATTTCTTTCTTTAATAATCACATATTAGCCACAATGAAATATAGTGGCATTTTTCTCATGAAAATCCGGCTGGGACGGCTCTGGCTTGAGAGTGAGGATGTTGTCAGAAGGGATGGAGCCATACTGAGAAGCTGGCCATAAAATGAGCCCATGCAGAGAGTGTGTGTATGAGAGAGAGAGAGATGATCAAGTATTTAAAAATCAGAACCTATGACACCCACTCATCTGCTTAATTCTGTTGACCTGCTTATGTGGCCACTGGTGCGCCCCGGGAGGAATCCTGGTTTCAACCAGCTCGCAGAGATGGGGTAAGTGAATGCAGATGAGTGCTATGAGGCAGAAGGATCACCATGCACTTCCAGGCAGGGGTTGTCGAAGAAAATAAGATCATTGGAGCCACTGGTAGATCGGAGAAGTGTTGGAGAATAGTTAATGTAGAGACACCACTTGCTCATATGCAAGATTCTCCTTTGTTTAATTGATTTTAAAATCACCGTTTCTTGGACTGTGTTCAGTGTAATAAATATGGTATTCATTTTAGCTTTGTTGGGCAGCAGACAATTAGTATAAGGATCAAAATGTCTTGTACCCTATATACTCATGTATAAGTCGGGTCTTGAAACCCAAAAAATCGATCATAAAATCAGACCCCGACTTATATGCCTGTTGAAAAATGCAACACTTAATTTTTTTTTTTTACATCTTCTTGCCTCCTCCAATCTTGCATCAGTTTCTCTGACACATCAAATTTTAAGCAGTTACCAATTTCTTTCGCCACTTCAATGACTTTTAAATTTAAAACCATCTTTATATTTTCTTCTGATTGAATGCTTCATCATAGATTGTTGATGCTCTTACGATAAAGGTGTAGGGTGTGAGATACAAAAAACACAAAACAGTGAAAAACGTTGTTTCAGAATAATTTGGGTATTACCGTGTGGTCACGTAGGCATTTTCGCCATTTAGAAAAAATCTTGCAATATCATTGAAAACCAAAGCAGTTATCACAGCAATTCTCCATTACAATTTCCCAGACCATGAAACATCTGTTACATACCCTGATGTTTTTATTACATTTTGAAAGTACAAATACAATGTAACTATGTAAGTACACTTGTTTTTGGATCAGTGATAAATTGTTACGTTGTAATTATATAAACTGTGGAATAACAATGTCAACTGAGTAATTAACTATAACGTTACTTTGTATTCCACAGTAAGTATGGAGTAATAACTCATAGTTACACTGTACTTATACAGGTAATTACATAGTAGTTACAGTGTAATTATTGACAATTAATGTAAAGTGTTACCCATTTTACCATAATAAAATGGAAAATTCCTGCTCCTTCTTGGAGACAAGATTGAAATATAAGACAATTCTATCCCACTAATGTGTGAGATAGAAAACAAAAATAAAGGATTTGCACATGGGATGAGAAGTAACAAATCAATTAGCTCTAACCATTTTAATTGTTAGAGTCTGAAATCATCTTATAAAAAAACACTAAAAAATACTTTTTTTTAATGTAGCACCTTTCCCATTAAAACACTTGCATAAACCTTGTTGATATAATGGGTCTATACTTGTGGCATATAAAAAAAAACTTTTTTGTTACAAATTTCACAACAATTGGCTACATTCGTATCTCTGGCAAGTGTACAATAGTGATAAAATGAGGTACTCTACCCTTTTAATTTTTTCCATTTCAAAATAAAATGCTCAAGTTGGCATTCCAAAACATCCACTCTGGTCTGCCAGTAAAGTGGCTCGGCTCAATGGAAAGACAAGGCAGACTAGTGCTAGTGTGACATCTTATTTAGCAGCATGCAGAACGAGAAGAACAGGAGAGAATGGAGCTGTGGAGGTAAGAAGAAAATACTTCTTATTTAGAGCCTCCCTAGAGAGCTTAGTGACATGTGTGAAAGTTAAATACTGGTACACTGGCACTTAAAGGAGAGAAAGGTTTTAGACAAAGAGTGAAAAGGACTGACTTAGGAAAACCATTGAGAAAGGAAACTTTAATAGAACATATGTAAGGTAAGACAAAAGTTCATTATTATTTTGGAGATGTCCCTATAAGATCCAGACAACAGGCAGCATCATAAGTAAAGGTATTTTGTGGACTCATACAGATATCTGTTTAAAAATAAACCAGGGGTTATAATTAAAGGCCATAAAAGAATAAAAAATGTGCAGACTTTTATTGGTTGGTAAAAAAGTGATTTAATAAAGTAAAAAGATGCCAACAGTCTATTACACTGTGCCTGTAATCATTATAAAAATCAATATTTCAAACAAATATTAAAAAATTACTTAACAAGTCAATTTAAAACTGGTATTTATTTCCAAAAGACTTTATCAGGTTGCACAGGATACACTGCATGATTCCATGCATCTGGCCATCTTATTTCAGTTTTGCTTTCAAACAGTACTTTTAAAAGTTGTCAGAGACAGCTGGGGAGGAGACTCGGCCGGGATGCCCAGGAGGACCGGAGGAGGGCTTGCGCCTTCCCCAGACCATGTGGGGGCGACCGCCATGGTTGCTTTGGGGAGCTCATCCCTGTAGGGGCCCGTGGTCGCTGCCAGGGGGCGCCCCGCTGCCTTCGGAGCCCTGGACCTCAGCACTTCTGCCTCACCCGGAAGTGCTGGGGGTAAGAAGACTGGGGACACACGGGGTGCTTCCAGGTGCACACCCGGCACTTCCGCCACACAGGGGAGTGTCCACGGAGGAGTGTTGGGAAGCACCTGGCACCCATCCTGGCTTGCATAAAAGGGGTCGCCTCCGTCCATTCGATGGCTGGAGTCGGGTGGAAGAGGACAGAGCTCGGAGGAGAGGAGTGGAGGCGGACCAGAGAAGTGAAAGGCATTGTACTGTGAGGCCAGGACTTGAGTGGTGTTTGGTGCTTCGGCACTGGGTTGTACGCACTTATTTGTGTAAATATTGCGAATAAACGTGTGTGGAGTGAAACCATCATGTCTACCTGTCTGTGTCCGGGCTGTACCCCACAAAGTAAAATGACAAGCTCTACAGGAAGCTGAACAATCCACCAGGTAATCTTTCTAAATGAAGAATATGTACTTGTTAAACAACAACATCTTTCAACTTGATCATTTCAAGACTCATAATGAAAGGTACACTACCTAGAGAGCAGGTTCTTCATACTGTGAATGATGTGTCAATGTTTCAATGAATATACCGCTCCGCAGCTGCACTTCAGCTATATGGACCACAATTCACAGCGCCCCTCTCTAACTCTGATCTCACAATGGGGGCGAGTCTGAGGCACAGGGTACTTGTTTTTCCATCTCTGTGAACTACTGATCCAAGTGAGGATCTGTCCCACCGCAAAGGCACACAAAGGGATGCTGCAGAGGAAGCAAAGCTGTGCAAAGCTATTGGTGTTTTGGATAAAACTAAAGCCCTGCCTGTAGCTTGCAGCTATTAGATTTTTTCATGAATTAGATAATATTTAGATGGCTAAGATGTTTAAATGCTTAACGTAAATTAAGTGATTTCGGAGGTAAATTTGCTTTAAGTCTTTAATTCATTGGCTGCATTCCAGTGTATACAGCTTGCACTCGCAACTCTTGTGCTGTTGTACTGTAACGTGGCATAAGTGATTTGTTTCATGGGCGATGAGAAAAAAAATTGCCTACTTAAAAACAAACATTTTACAAAGAAAACTAGAGGGGTGGGAATTCTCATACATAGAACAGTACCATTTGTAGCATCAGATGTAGTATTGGATCCTGAAGGGAGATATGTGATGGTCATGGGAGACTTATCTAACTGTAAAATGATTTTGATAAATGTTTATGCACCTAATGTTGATGATAAGGAATTTATACAAAATATATTTGCATCCATTCCCAATCTGAACACTCATAAAGTTATAATGGCTGGGGACTTTAATTGTGTTTTAAATCCACTTTTAGATAGACTTCCTCCACAGGGGAGCATCTAACACCGCAAAGATAATTACAAAGTTTATAACTGATCACAACTTATTAGACCCCTGGAGGTTTTTAAACCCAAATTCAAGAACATATTGTTTCTACTCACCAGTACATCATTGCTACTCAAGGATTGATTACTTCTTTATAGACAATAACTTCTTGCCTAAGATTAAATCTTGTAAATACGATGCTATTGTTATTTCGGACCATGCACCTATGATCTTGGAGCTGAAATTACTAAGCCCCATACACTCACCCGCAGATGGCCTCAACCGCTTCTATTAGCTGACGAGAATTGTACTGAATTTATATCCAAACAAATCAAATTCTTTCTAGAGACAAATACATCCCCGAGATCTCTGCAGGAATACTCTGGGAAACTCTTAAGGCCTTCTTAAGAGGACAGATTATCTCATATCTTTCCCACAGAAATAAATCCGAAGCGAAGAAAGTAGCAGAGATAAAAAGCGAAATTACTAAAATAGATGAAGAACATGCCAGACTACCAAGAGACTCTACATAGAGGAGGCAGGCTCTACATTCAGAATTAAACCTCTTGACAACTAAAGAAACTGAACAACTAATTTACAAATCCAGACATCATTATTATGAACATGGAGAAAGCTAATAAGCTTTTAGGCAACAAATTCACAAGCAAGATGTATGCAACGCAATCTCGTAATTACTAACACGAACGGAGATAAAATCATCGAACACAAAAATATAATGCACACTTTCAGAGACTACTATAAATCCCTATATACTACTGAGTTTAAAGAAGACAATATACAATCTAATGCATTTCTGGATACATTACAGATACCACAAATTGACGCTTTTAGTGTGGAGGAACTTGATAAACCTCTGCATTATCAGAATTACTAGATGCTATAAAGTCACTCCAAGGTGGAAAAGCAGCAGGCCCTGATGGCTACCCTGCAGAGTTTTACAAGAAATTCTCCCTCAGCTAGCTCCCTCCTATTAGCAACATTTACAGAAGCCAGAGATAACCAATCTCTTCCACAAACCTTTCGCCAAGCACTAATCACTGTCTTTCCAAAACAAAATAAGGACTTATTACAATGTGCATCATACAGACCAATTTCACTTCTGAATAACGACGTTAAAATACTCTCTAAAATCATAGCTAGAAGGATGGAGAAAGTGCTCCCTCGTAATATCACAAGACCAAACTGGATTTATTAGGGGCCGACACTTATCTTCAAATCTTCGACGCCTGTTTAATGTAATATACTCACCAACTAAATCAAACACCCCAGAAATATTATTATCATTGGATGCAGAAAAAGCATTCGACATGATTGAATGGAAATACCTTTTACTATTGGAGAAGTTTGGGTTTGGCCCGAACATTTGTGCATGGATTAAATTACTGTATACTAACCCAGAAGCTTCAGTTTGCATCAATAACATTTGCTCAGACTACTTTAAACTAGAGCGTGGCACAAGACAAGGATGCCCTTTGTCACCTGCTGTTTGCATTGCCATTGAACCACTGGCAATACATTGTCGAAATACTGATCAGATAAAGGGGATTAGCAGAGAAGGACTGGAACAGAAAATCTCATTATATGCAGATGACATGGTACTGTATATATCGGACCCAGAAAATTCTGTGCCTGCAGTCTTAGCAGCACTCACAGAATTTCAAAAGATCTCTGGTCTCAGAATTAATCTGAATAAAAGTGTACTCTTTCCAGTGAATTCTCAAGCATATAATATTAGATTAGACACCCTACCTTTTATCATTGCAGAACAGTTTAAATACCTCGGGGTAAACATCACAAGTAAACATAAAGCTCTTTATCAACAAAATTTCGTGTCTGCATGGAAAAAATTAAACAAGACTTGCATAGATGGTCAACCCTTCATCTCACACTAGCTGGAAGAATTAACACTGTTAAGATGAATATTCTTCCTAAGCTCCTTTTTTTATTTCAAAACATACCAATATACATTAATAAATCATTCTTTAAGCAATTAGATTCAACAATAACCTCATTTATTTGGAATTCAAAACATCCACGCATCAAAAGAGCGACCCTACAAAGACAAAAGGCAGAAGGGCATGGCTCTACCTAACTTCCAGTTTTATTACTGGGCAGCAAATATACAGTCGATAAGAACCTGGACACAAATAGAAGAACATACACAGGCATGGACCGCAATAGAAGTAAAATCCTGCAGTACTTCTTTGTATTCCTTGCTCTGTGCTCCAATAAACACACGTTATCGGCAATACACTAATAACCCAATTGCGTTAAGACGGAGAAGCTTCTATCTGTGGCACCTCTGCAAGAGAACCACCTCTTTCAACCTTCACAAACATATGCAGTTTTTAATATCTGGAAAAATTTGGAATTAACTTGCTTAGAGATCTTTATATAGACAACGTCTTTGCATCCTATGAACAATTACATTCCAAATTTAACATTCCAGCTACACATTTCTTTCACTATCTTCAAATCAGGAACTTTGTTAAACAGAACCTTCCAGATTTTCCTCATCTTGCACCCTCATCCACGCTGGAAAAAATATTGCTCAATCTCAAGGAATTAGACTCCATCTCTACAATATATAAAATCATTTTACAATCCCTTCCTTTCAAAGATCCAAGAGGACACTGGGAAAAAGATCTCTCAATTAATATATCAGAAAAGGAGTGGAAAGTAGCAATGCAGAGAATTCACTTGAGCTCCATATGCGTAAAGCATACAATTATACAACTCAAAATTATATATCGAGCACATCTGTCTCGACTAAAACTCTCCAAAATGTTTCCAGGGCATGATCCAACCTGCGAACGTTGCAACCAAGCCCCAGCCTCACTAGGTCACATGTTCTGGGCCTGCACCAAATTAACATTATTCTGGACAAAAATTTTTAATTACCTTTCAGACATCCTTGGACTCACAATCCCTCCTAACCCATTAACAGCTGTGTTTGAGGCTCTTCCAGAGTGGCTTAAAGTGGAGAAGGACAAACAAATCGTGATTGTATTCACTACACTGTTGGCACGCAGACTTATTCTGATAAACTGGAAGAACCCAAACTCTCCTCTTTTAAGTCAGTGGGAAACCGATGTGTTATACTATTTGAAATTGGAAAAATCAAATACTCAGTTAGAGGATCCGTACAGACTTTTTTCAAAACATGGCAGGATCTAATCAGTAATATTTTAAAATAAGTTTATAAAGCACAGAGAATTTATTCATTTAGGTATGTTTACAAGCCTTAAATTTTACGCAGTTTGGTTTGCTCTCTCTCTCAGGGGTGGGGATTGATCTGTTCTTAACATAATTCTTCTTTTTGTAAAAGCTTGATTGCTATGTATGGATTGTAATAAAATTAATAAAAAAAAGAAACAAAAAAAAAACAAACAAACATTACACTAATGACTGCCAGAGGTATGCACTAAAATATACATCTTTGGCATTACACTTTTATAATTTAAGGTGTATTGTTTTATTTAACATTAAAGAATGTGGGTAAATAAAGAACATTACCCAACCTAGGGGAATAGTGAATCGGGACTATCTGCATCCTACCATAAAAAGCAAAAAAACAAACACTACTACTGTACTATTATGGGCTGTATGTGAACTGACTCTCCCTCATTTTTTAAAATAGCAATGAGAATACTAGCAGTTCCATCATCCAGTTACCTTGTTACGCAGATGTTTAGTCATGGAGGGGTGATAATGTGGCCACATTGTTCACAAATAAGTGATCACACTTGATTTTATGCAACTCTAATGCATTGGGGATTGTCAATATCCATCCATCCATCCATTGTCCAACTCGCTATATCTTAACTACAGGGTCACAGGCGTCTGCTGGAGCCAATCCCAGCCAACACAGGGTGCAAGGCAAGAAACAAACCCCGGGCAGAGTGCCAGCCCACCGCAGGGCGCACACCCACACACCAAGCACACACTAGGCACAATTTAGAATTGCCAATGCACCTAATCTGTATGTCTTTGGACTGTGGGAGGAAACCCACGCAGAAAAGGGGAGGACTCGGGAAGCGAACCCGGGTCTCCTAACTGTGAGGCAGCAGTGCTACCCACTACGCCACTGTGCATCCAATTGTCAATATATTTAGTTAATTAATAAATATCCAAGCTTATGTAAAGATATTACTTTATAATGAGAGTTGATTATATAACTATACTCTGAAGTGGCACAGCCTGTCCAAATTTATTTTCTTTAAATACTGTGCGTATTATACACAATGCACTTATGATAAAACTGTGTATTATCCATCCATTCATTCATTATCCAACCTGCTATATCCTAACTACAGGGTCACGGGGGTCTGCTGGAGCCAATCTCAGCCAAAACAGGGAGCAAGGCAGGAAACAAACCCCGGGCAGGGTGCCAGCCCACCGCAGGGCGCACACACACACACACACACACACACTAGGTTTAATTTAGAAACACCAAAGCGCCTAACCTGCATGTCTTTGGATTGTGGGAGGAAACCGGAGCACCCGGAGGAAACCCACGCAGACACGGGGAGAACATGCAAACTCCGCACAGGGAGGACCCGGGAAGCGAACCCAGGTCTCCTTACTGCGAGTAGCGCTACCACTGCGCCACCATGCCGTCCCAACTGTGTATCATTGATGGTAAATATATAAATTAATTCAAAGTAAAACACATTTACATGCCAGTCAATACTATTTCTTATTAGGAATTGTTTTCTCTGAGAAAGTACTGTATATTCCTAACGTAGATGTTAGTATACATTGCCATAATTAGATTAACTGCAGACATTGATGAAAATGTAAGATCATTTTTACTCAAGTCCTCTTAACTATGATTTGACTTGACTTGCTTGAATGAAATCTTTATAACTTAAAATGTGGTTTGAAACTTGAAGGTCAGGACTTGAAGCTTACATATGGTAAGACTAGTCCCACCTCTGAAGAGAGCATCGATTTACATGTAGAAACACAAAAATTGTATATTTAAAAAAATGTAAGAAAACAAAATCAGAGAAAAACATAATTTTACATAGATTACGAAAACACTAAGATTAATTTAATTAATCATATAAAAAGGACAAATAACATTTGAAAAGCAACAAAACCATTAAATAAACAAAGAACAAAAGCACTCAAGGGCTGCACTCCTGACTAAAAAAATCACACTGAAGGCATTATATGCTAAATTGTTATCCTCAGTTCCCCTTGCTAGATCATCTGCTTTAAGATAGATAAGACAGTTTGTGTGCCAATGTACACGTACCAAAGTTCATTCTCTATTGTGAACCAAGGAAGTTCTGCCACATCTTCATACTAAGAAGTGAACATATCTTTTAAACAGCCGTGCACTATCTAACAGATCTCAAGCAAAAACGCATCTTATGAATGGAGCAATGAAAACAAGCCCCGAGGTCAAGTCTCTGTCACCGCCATTACATGCAATTAAGGCATTTCCTCTTTGCAAATGTTTCTGTTGTCATCCTTTCCCTCACTTTCTCAAATTCCGGTTTTCTTGCGTATGTAGGCTCCACACCTATTAAACACTGGCTGTTGTGCCTAAAATATCAGTGGTACCTGATTCACATGAAACTCAGCTTTTGTACCCTTACATTTTATACACAAAGGAATCATATAGCAAGAGGATGGACCTAGTTGTCTAAACTAAGAGAATTGTATGTTGCTTTTCTGTACCGCTAAAATAAAATGACAGTGTTGTTCACTGTGTGCTGCAGACATCCAGGCTGGCACCACTGTCTAATGTGGTATCCAATAGCTTTTTTTTTTAAGTAGGCAATCTCACCTGTTGAGCAGCATTTCGTCTTGATGGTATTAGTATTGTATAGTATATAGTACTGATGGTTTTAAAAGAATTTTCCCATTTTTCTGATTGAGGATTGAAATAATGAACATAAAAAATGAATCAGTTTTCAATATGGAGTTATTTTATAGAACCAAGCCCTTGGATTATTTAATCCAGCTATTCATTTTCTAATCCTAGTTATTCTGTAACAGTGTCATGGGAAACTAAATCATGTTCTGGTAAGACAAAGCCCAAAGGGGTACACTCGCCCTCACACTGATCAGTTAATCTGACCTGTACATTATAGAGCTATGTGAGATGTAATGTACCAAGAGGAAATTTTATAAATACACAGGGAAAACATTTTCCTTGGGGTCAATAAGGTAACTATCTATTTATCTTAAAATAAAAAAAATAAAAAACGTGTCCCAGGAGCTGTGAAGCACAAGTGCTGCCCACCTAGATTTTAACCTGTAAGGAATACTTTGGAAAGCAAACCCCAATGCTGCTTGGCCAGAGAAACCTTTTCAAGCCCATAACAGCAACTTATTTCTTGTATAGCCCTAAATCACACAACAAATGTCTCAATGGGCCATTTTTGACAGCCCCCCTCCAGCCTTGACTCCCTAAGAAGACAAAAACACATTACTTTAACATGGCCTTTTTATAACTTCACTTTAACTTAATACTGATACTCTGTATGTTCAATTCTTCATAATAATTATTCACAGTGGCTCCAAAATCCGTACTGACCCCTACTCTCTCTTCTGTTTCTTTTTCCGGTTTCTTTGTGGTGGCGGCCTGCCACCACCACCTACTCAAAGCATCATGATGCTCCAACATTGATGGACTGAAAGCCAGAAGTCTACGTGACCATCATCATCAAGTCCTTCCATGAAAACCCTAAATACAAAGAGGACTGTTTGATTTATGTTAGGTAGATTGCCCAGAGGGGACTGGGCGGTCTGGTCTCATGGTCTGGAACTCCTACAGATTTTATTTTTTTTCTCCAGCTCTTGGGAGTTTTTTTTTTTTTCTGTCCACCCTGGCCATCGGACCTTACTTATTCTATGTTAATTAATGTTGACTTATGTTTATTTTTTATTGTGTCTTCTATTTTTCTATTCATTTTGTAAAGCACTTTGAGCTACATTTTTTTGTATGAATATGTGCTATATAAATAAATGTTGATTGATTGATTGATTAAAAAAAAAAAAAACCCTTCAGGGAAAAAAAGGAAGAAATCTTGGGAAAGGCAAATCAGAGAGACACACACACATCCAGGAAGGTTGGGCATACAGCGGATATCAGAAAATGGGGTAAATACAACACACAAAACAGAACACAAAGTAATCCTCTTCACAGAGCAAGATGGCCAAACTATCACTGCCACCTCAGAAATACAATACAGTAGTAGAAACTATAAGGCAAAATGCAAGAACAGATTATACCACTAACTAAATACAGAACTACCACATATAAGGATACAGATTTGTTAAAACACATCAAAAACACAGTAAAAACTAATGAACATCAAGGAAATATCTGTCCATCAGTTAATTGTAGAACCTCTGACAGATTGCAGAAAAAGAGTCAGATAAGACAGACACAGTCAGAGTCCTGGAGATCTCAACCAACAAACCGCCTCGCCCCAATGGCCATTCTACAGCCGAGACAGAGCTGGGCCAGCCAATCTGATGAAAGGACCCTTCTTCCCAGTGATTCCAGTGCTCCTTGATCAGAGATGACTTTACCATAAGCAGACAAACACGATGGGGGTTCAGCTAGTTCAGCTAAATGCATTTAATATGTTGTGCAGATGCTTTGAGAACTATGCATTGAATTTCTTAAGGCTTGGGCCTGTTAAATGTTTTCAGCAACATTCTTAAAATCTAAATTATTATGAGAAAAGAAATTGAAAGACGAAATACACCTAATACTAATTGTAAACTGTGTACTGTATTTACCTGAGTGGTTAACTGTGTTACAAAGGACTACCAAAACTAAAAGATAAATGAATTTCTGAGAGAACTTTAAAATGGCTAACACAGAATGAAAATAACTAATATTTTGCAAAGACAAGTTCTAAATTCCCTTCTTGCTTTATGAAATGGCTACAATAAATCTGCAGATTTCTTAGGTTTGAAAATGTACTTATTCCAGATGTACTCGTTTACTATCTGTATGAAATCATAATAAGTGCATATTTTCAGTTTAGTCATATGAAACAAGCTGTTCATTTCACACACAGAACATGAGCTATTAATTTCACATACTCTTCTCCTTCAGCGGAGTTTGTTGTTGACTGTACAAGGGCTGGTCATGATGTATCTAATGCCAAGCCCAACAAACTGCTGGCACAAAGACTTTACCAATGAGATCCTTTTGAAACTTTCTGTGTCCCAGATTAGCCCCTTTAATGGGGGGCCCTTTATTCAGTAGTCACTTCACCGGTGGGAGTTTTTTTATCTGTTGATAGAAATGGTTGAATTTTGCTAAAATATTATCTAATTGACATGCGAGTTAAATTGTTGGAAGAAAAACATTTTTAACTACAAACAAAACCATTTTTTGTTATCAACAATAACCTCATTTCATGCTCTTTTTTGTAGATTTATTTACACTGTGTACAAATTTTCCGTTTTTCACTTAGTACTCCAGTTGGGTGTGGTAAGCGCGGGAGCACAGAGCAGCGCAGAGTGAAACATTGCAGTCTCTGCAGCAGTATATTGTTTCCCTCCTCTGCTTGTGTGACAAACACACTACACATCTCTTATGAGATGTTTGCTCAGCAGGCAAACATCTCTCTTATCCTTCCAGTTCAAAGCCATCAACTTATTTCCGAATGCAGTGGCAACTTCTCCCGGTTTCAATTTTTTTTTGTCAACACAGATTTTGCTAGGTCCTTTCAGGTTTTATCTTACTGTTCGTACCAAGTCAGTTTCCATCGAATTCAAAAATTCATACATCTCGGGACTGCTATAGTAATTGAAGAGGTTAGTTCCAAAAGCTGCTAAGTACATTTTTTGGCGAACATTAGGTGAAGCATGTCTGTGACTCATCAAAGGGTCGGTTATGTGCTTGGTATTGAAGTGGACTTCAAAACCTGCTAAGTACCAAAATATAGTGCTATAAATTTTTATGTGAGTTCCAAAACCTGTTAAATACATAACCTGCTTAGTTCCAAAAGCTGCTAAGTACACCAGCCAATCATCTCAATATGCCACACTCAGAGTTTTAGTTAGAGACTGACAGGTGCTTAGCTTCAAGTCTGCAAAAAGAAGCTCCCATTTCACTTGACAAAAGTTTGAGTGGCGGAAATAACAAGAAGCTACATAAACATAAAGACCACGTGTTCGGCCGACTTTTGCAGTCACACTATTGTGAAACGTGGCAGCAAAATAAAAAACTTGTCAGCTGACCCACTTCCACTGAATTGTTGTGTTAATCCAGCAAAAGCAAAGGATGTTGAAATGTTGCTTAGCAAAATGGGAGTCAATAAGGACAATCCGCAATCAGAAAAAGTTAAAGAGTTCTACCTCCCAATCATTGGAACAGCCAACAAAAACACTAAACCAATGGCAGACAGTGATACTGAAATATATGATGAAGACGATGTAGAATATTGGCATTCTAGAGATTGCTTATAACTTGTTTAATTTACTACTTAAACAATGCTTAACAGGAATTCATGACTTTTAGCATTACTTTTTAGCTAAATAGTTTAGAGACTAAAAGCTCTGTATTTCTTTTGTTATATAATAAAAATATTTCAAGATCCAGAGCACTTTTGATGAAAGTTTCTACTTATAGGTTTATGGAATAGCATTGATTTAGCCTCAAAACCTACTAAGTACGTTTTTTTTCCTATTTTTTACAAAAATGTAAAATATTCAGATTTCTGAGATGTCCAGCAATTGACCTTCAGTAATGTAACAACCAACATTCTGCAAAAAGAATTTTAAAAATATAATTTCAAATATTTCTCCTTATCCGGGTTCGCTTCCCAGGTCCTCCATGCGTGGAGTTTGCATGTTGTCCCCGTGTCTGCGTGGGTTTCCTCCGGGCGCTCCGGTTTCCTCCCACAATCCAAAGACATGCAGGTTAGGTGGATTGGCGATTCTAAAATTGGCCGTAGTGTGTGCTTGGTGTGTGGGTGTGTTTGTGTGTGTCCTGCGGTGGGTTGGCACCCTGCCCAGGATTGGTTCCTGCCTTGTGCCCTGTGTTGGCTGGGATTGGCTCCGGCAGACCCCCGTGACCCTGTGTTCGGATTCAGCGGGTTAGAAAATGGATGGATATTTCTCCTTTTCACAAAAAGTTGTCTCCTGTACTTAGCTGATTTTACAACTCAGCTCTTCAATTGCCTAGTCCTATCAGATAACCTTGAATCCCTAGCTTCCCCACAAGTATTAGCACAATCCGCGATTGATTTGTAAAATTATACACATTAACTCCTCCTACATCATTTACAAGATCTGTATCTTTTCCCGTGTACATCATCATATTCCACAAATATCCATCCATCCATTATCCAACCCACTATATCCTAACTACAGAGTTAGGTCTGCAGGGTGCACACCCACCCACTAGGGACAATTTAGAATCGCCAATGCACCCAACCTGCATGTCTTTGGACTGTGGGAGGAAACCCACGCAGACACGGGGAGAACATGCAAACTCCACGCAGGGAGGACCCGGGAAGCGAACCCGGATCTCCTAACTGTGAGGCAGCAGTGCTACCCACTGCACCACCGTGCCGCACTATTCCACACATATCCACTTTTTAATAATACATATTATTTATTCCTAAACACGTAATGACACAGAACAATAGATAAAACACAGATTATAAACAAAAGTAAAACGCAAAAATTAAAATCAGACATAGCAATTGTAATTAAAGAGAAAAAGCAGTCTTATACGATTAATGTTACATAAGTGTAAATATGCAGACCGGGAGATGTTATTGACTGAAAAGATAAAGTACTGTCAAGGATGACACCCAGACTTAACCTGTGGGGAAGGGGAGACTGAGGAATTATCAATAACAAATGAAAAATGATCAGTTTTGGATAATGTTGATTTTGTACCAATGAGGAGAACCACAGTTTTGTCACTATTTAATTTAAGGAAATTTGAAGAAAACCAGGATTTGATTTCTGCTATGCAATCAAAAAGTGAGGAGGGTGGAAAGGAAACAGTAAGTTTGCTAGTGAGATAGAGCTGGGTGTCATCAGCGTAACACTGTAAGCTAATGTTATATTTATGAAAGACATTGTAAAAGGGGAAGAATTACATCCCAAAACGTGACCTTTTTTTTCTAAATGTATACCTTCCACCCTAGACGGTCTTTCCATAGCAGTAAATGTGGAATGTAACTTCCAAAAAATTTTCGAATGCAGTGATTAAAGGAAGGCTTGATTTTATACATTTTTGGAAAAACTGGTCCGGCATCACTATATGCTTCATTATTAAACAATGGGTAACTGACGTCCAATTGCTACACAGAAGATACGAATCTCAAAAAAGAAACTTTATAAAGCACCAAAAAACGAGCAAAACTACTAACTGAGTTACCATTCACAAAATAAGAGCGATAATCAAAGAAATTTCAAATGTTCAAAACACGCTTGTAACTTTGCGCATGATAAAAACTGTGAAGGTACACTGGTGAAAGAAAGATGTTCGTCCACTAAAACTAAATGCCAAAACTAAATCATTTTCCTTTAGAAATGTGACTGAGGGCAAGTGAAAGAAAATGTACCATTAGAGGTTCTTGAAACTACCATAAAACTTTCACTCACGTAATAGATGTCTATACCTCTGCCACTACGACCACCGAGTTCACATTAGATGGCAGAACCATGCAGAGCACTGATCTGAAGGAATTGCATCCATAGACAAATTCTCAGACGAGGGAAAGATCTTTTTATTAAGCGTGTCTATAGACACTCTCCCTGATTCGGCATCATCTTCGAGTTAATGGGTCAACCTGTGCCACTGTCACTGAGTAGTCAGCTGCAACTCATTTGGTTGGGTACTGGATAGTTGTGATTTAATTACTGTTTTTTAGGTGTGTTTGCATGTAATGTGCAAAGCACCTAGTGCGATAGCCACGTCCATCTGTCTGTGTCTCCATATGAAACAACCCTGACCCTAATGTGGCAAATTTATTCTACAAAGAAATTCATCAAGACCTTTCAATTTTTGCCGTGACATCTTGAATAGACTGCGCTGCACAAACTTTTACAATTTCAAAATCTCCACTTGAAAACCATTGGTGAATAGGTGAAATTGTTAATTTTAAAATGGAGAAACATTCTGTACAACTTCAGTTATAAGTTAATTAATTTTTTCAGTTTTGTCTTGAGAGTGGTTACACCTACTTGTATATTTTGTATAGTTTCACAGTTTTTTCACCTTGATAGCCACTACTAATGGCAAACAGATCCACAATACAAGTTAATGAAAAGCCAGCAGACTGTGTGTGCGTGGGTATGCGGCAAGTCCAGCTCGCAATGTGCAGAAACTGCTGCATCAATCTTCATTCTGCCAATGATTTAAATTTTAATAGGTAAATTAAATGATCTTACTAACTGTAAAAGTATAAAATGCAAGCAAGGAGAACAAACAGTTATCCATATGAATGAAGGACCTTGTGGTGTGTGCCATTGTACATGGAGCAAATAAACATTTAGGCAGTAATATTTACATTACACTAAACCACCCTCACATGTCCAAATGATTCACTATTTCATTGTCACTATAATTTAATAGGGTGGCTAGATGTCCAGGTGACAGAGAGTTCTGGCTTTGCTTCCCAATAAATAACTAAAGAATATCAAACTTTCTTAACAGGCTGCCCTTCTTATAAAACATTGCTCCGTCTCCAGTTTGATGATAGGTTTATGTGTGTTCATTTGTGAAAGTGTTTTTTCTTGCTGTTGATGATGTTTTTAAGCAGCCATTAAACGACTGAGCTTTATGCATAGGCGTACATGCTACATAAGTCTCTCAAAAATCTATTTTCCTTATAATTTAACATTACTTTCTAATTTAACATCATAGTGACCAGTCTCTGTAATAAAGTTTGCCTTTCACTTGCATTATTCACAAACATTTGTCACTACTGAATAGCTTTGCAAGTCCCACTTCATGAAAATGACTATAGTCAGACATGCTCAAGCAAACAAGGAAAAAGTTTTTTATTTTTTCAAGTTATGTTAATTGCCAATTGCAAACTGTCACTGTGTGTGAATATGGGGTGGGTGTGTATGCGCGTATGTATGTGTTTATGTGTGTGTGAGTGACAGCGGCCTTTGTGATAGCCTAGAGTCCTATCCTGGCCCGTTTTCAGCCATTTCTTCCCAATCCTGGTAAGATGGCCACCATAAAATGGATTGAAAAGGTCCTAGAACCTTGCTACTGAACTCAGTCCATTGAAGACTGCAGTGCCGCACGGCCCTTTAATGCACCTGAATGTTACAGCAAGTGTACATTTTCTAACTTTCCCTATCCCTCTCTTTCTTGTCTGTTCATAGGGCTGTCTAGGGGGTGGTTCTGTATATGAGTTTTAATTTGCATTACATTAGATGTTTCTTTTTCAATTTATTCTAATAACAAATTATCACTAAAGGATATGTTTATAGCTTTCTATTTTTGTTTATGCTTGGTGGGGGAGAGGGAGTAATTTCACTACTATTTTAATTAACTCAATTCCCAAGGAACTAGCATTCCCAGCTTGATACAATTCCAATGACTGTAACTCCACTATCAACTGTCTTTGATCTCCAAAGAAAAGAAGACATAAAATTATGTAGCAGTTGTAAGAATGCTAAGATTCATAATGCCTGACGACAGTGATATATTTTTTTTATTATGGGGACCCCAGGAACACATTCAGTCTTGGCCTGGGATGTACACGCTCAGCCACAGAGGCTGAATAAAGAAGGAAAAATAAAACAATGTTAAATAAACAACACACGCAAAAACCCTCCCCAGTACCCTGACGGCGATAATAATTTACAAACATTGCACAAATGAAACTGAACACTATGCACTATATCAGACGTTACCAAGCTTTTTTTCTGTGAGCCCATTTTTAAATCTGAGCTTTTTTCGTGACCCCAGCTGTTTGAAATATTAACATTCACTTCCTATCCAATACATTGTTTCATTTTTTTTTCTATTTTTACATATTTTCTCGCAACCCCGCTAGCATATCAGGTGACCCTACTTGGGGTCACGACTCCAAGTTTGAAAAACGTTGCACTAGATAATAAACTGACAACACCCATGACACAGTCCAAAGCACAGTCTGGTACAACAGGTGAGAATGATGGTGAGAATGTATTGAGACGCCAAGGGATCAGATCCCTGAACTCTATGAAAGTCCTGTCCTACTATGTTCCAGACTCTTTGAACAAATATGTTTATCAACCTAAATGAAATTGTACAAACAAGCAGGCACAGGTGTAATACGAATATAAGTTGAATGTCACTGTACTCTGTACAATAATTATTTTATAAATCCACTCACATGTACAGGCCAGGCCAAAATTAGCACACGGGGCTCTCAGCATTTAGAACTGCTAGGCAGGCATTTGAAGAGAGAAGGTACAACTACGAAAATGGGCACTGTATTATTTCTGTATGTTAGAGATGAAATGGAATCCTCTCCTTCCCTTGTTTGGAACCTAAGTAAGGGCCTGCATGTGGAGAAGACAGTATAAAAAGACTTGGACAGCAGCCAAATATCGTCATCTGTCCTGAAAACCCTTCCAGTGCAGCGATGAAAAATGGCAGGCTGTATAGATCAAGAATCCACCTTGGTAATGTCTTGCTATCGCTTCCTGTCTGTAATGCCACGTAAATCGTCATTAAGTTATTTTCCCTTATGTGATTTTTACTGCCGTATCACTATGGGACGGTATCGCCTTTTCGGTTACTTAAAATGCCGCAATTACAAAAGAACTTATTCCAACTAGGGAGCTATCGCCCCCTAAAGGAACAACAGGACAAGCCTATAAATCCAGAATGAAACTGTAATCCAGTGGTAATTGTATTTCAGAGGTGGGGTGAGAAGTGTAGAAATGAATAAACACAGATGATTGTGATTCTCTTTGTGTCTTTTTGGTTCCTTTTTAAAGAGAGCAAGTAATTAGCTTCCTTCCCAGCAAACCCAGCCACCCTGAGGCTTCCCAATGGTGTAATACTACAGGGGCTGCTGGGAGCTGTAAGAAATTTAACTAGCATTGCTACAACTATGCTTCCATAGAGTAATTTCAGATTATTATCTCTGTTCAGCAAAATCTAATGTATTCTTGCATTAAGTCTTCACTGTAGAAAGCTTCAGAGCACTTATTCTAAATTACAATGCCAAACAGTAATAGAAACTTACACTTGGGCAGTGTTTGCATGCATATAGTAAGTATATATTGTCACACATGTACGATTAGGAGGCAGTCAAAGAGCCTAAAGGTGAGTAAAACATTGCGAGATAAGGGGACAAGATCTCAAAGGGCTCTCTTGTCTGTCCCTAAAGTTGTGGACGAGACACCCGGACGTACTGCGTTGATTGTTCATGACATCATTACGGACCCCGGAGTGATTGTCAGAAAGAGACCTTATAGGCTCCCGGAGGCAAAGAAAGCGGAAGTAGAGATGGACATTAGACAAATGCTGGAACTAGGGGTTATTGAAGAAAGCTATAGCCCTTGGTCTAGTCCAATTGTCCTAGTTTCTAAACCTGATGGCTCGTGGAGGTTTTGCAACGACTTCCGACGACTTAATCAATTCGATTCGTATCCCATGCCGCGAGTGGATGATTTACTTGATCGGTTAGGGAACTCTCGATTCATAACTACTCTTGACATGACTAAAGGGTATTGGCAAGTTCCCTTAACGGACTCTGCTAAAGAAAAAAATGCTTTTAGTACACCCAGTGGACATTGGCAATACAGGGTGCTTCCTTTTGGTTTGCACGGGGCACCAGCTACTTTTCAACGTCTGGTGGATACATTGCTTCGGCCCCACAATTCCTATAGTGCCGCCTACTTGGATGACGTGGTCATTTATTCCAGCACATGGAAGAATCATGTATCACAGGTTAAAGCAGTCCTCTCCACACTAGCGTCAGCCAGGCTTCGTATTAACCCAAAGAAATGTTTCTTCGGATTGAAGGAAGCCAAATATTTAGGCTAAGTGGTGGGTGGGGGTACTGTTAAACCACAATGTAATAAAATTGATACCATCTTGAATTGGCCCGTCCGATGAATAAGAGGCAGGTTCAAGCATTTTTAGGGCTGGCGGGTTACTATCGCCATTTTGTACCGCACTTCTCTGAAATTGCTGCACCCTTATCGAATTTAATGAAGAAACGAGTGCCTTTAAAAGTGGTATGGGACGATTCGGTGGACAAAGCATTCAGTGACCTGAAATTGGCCCTTACGTCAGCACCTGTGTTGAAATCTCCTAATTTTTCTATTCCTTTTATTCTCCAGACCGACGCATCGGACCACAGGATTGGGTGCCATGCTGAGCCAATGCGTCAACAGTGCTGACCACGTTATGTACCTCAGCCACAAATTGTTGGAACGAGAGACCAAGTATGCTGCGGTGGAGCGAGAAGCCTTGGCGATCAAGTGGGCTATCACGTCTTTATGATACTACCTATTGGGACGCGAGTTTACTCTGGTGACGGATCATGACGCTTTGCAATGGATGTCTCTTTATCATGAGTCTAACCCACACATCACTAGGTGGTTCTTGGATTTGCAACCTTATCATTTTAGTGTAATTTATCGTAGGGGTTCCTTGCAAGCCAACGCAGATGCTCTCTCTCGTGTCCACGACCTCGCGGTGCAGGTCACCTGACCCAAGGAGTCTGGGCTGGGGGGGGGGTCATGTCACACATGTACAATTAGGAGGCAGTCAAAGAGCCTAAAGATGAGTAAAACATCGCAAGATAAGGGGTTGTCACGTGGTACTTACCTAAACTCTCTTTTGCCAACAGAAAACAAGAAGAGAAATAATCCCGCAACTTCCGGGTTTCAAAATGGTCGCGATGACGTCACTTCTGGCCAACATTGATGACGTCACTTCCGGCACCTACAAACCATCTCACTTCCGGCTCCTCAAAATGACGTCGTTTCCGGTTCCTGTTGCCACGTCACCATTTTGCCAACCATTTCCTGTCACCTGTTTTTTGTTCTATGTAACCACCATTTTGTTACAGTAAAGTTGTTCATTGTGCTTTCAAGACTTTGAATCATCGCATTTTTTTCATTATTGTCTGTACGACAATATACGGGGACGGTCCCCAAACCTTTATTTTGGTATTTGTGACGTTTTTTCAACCACAATATCTATTTAAATGAAAAAATGAAAAATCTGTAAGTTTTATGTAAAATATAATACAGATCAATCTAAATGAACAACCAGACGATTGACACTGAGAAGAGGAAAACAAAAAGATAAGTACATTAGTGTTATTGTGGAAAATAAACCTTTTTGATGATTCACAGATACGAGTCTGAAATAGTGCTAGGATTTATCTTCCTGTATCACATGACACATTCTGGGGTCTGTAACACTAGCAATATATATATTGCAACAAAGGTGCTATATAGGCACCTGACCCGGCACAGACTCACACTGGCAGCACGTATACAAATAAACAAACTTTTATTTTTCTTCACCTGTGGTGCACGTCTTCCCTGTGACCCCACAGGCACAACACAGTCACCAGTACAAATACACATAAGCACTCAAAACACTCTTTTCCTCCACCACTCCTCCGTCAAGCTTTGTCCTCCTCCTCCCGACTCTGGCCAATGAGTGGTGGTTGCTGGCTCCTTTAATTAGGCACCCGGAAGTGCTCCAGGTGCTTGATTGCCGACATCCAGCTGCACTTCTGGGTGTGGCGAAACTAGTGCCCAAAAGGGGCTAGCAGCTCCTGCTGCATCACCCCCTGGCGGTGCCTGCGGAACCCAACAGGAAAACACAAAACACCAACTCCCATGAAGCCCTGCGGGAGTCCGAGGCACCACTGCAATCCAGACAGGCTGTCATCTAGCATCCAGGGGGAGATATTGGGTTTCCCATGCTTGCTCCCCTGGAACATATGCTGCAGGGGCGCCCCGGTCGGGTATGGGCCCTGGCCATCCGTCATATATGTATATATATATATATATATATATATATATATCGTATATATATATATATATATATATATATATATATATATATATATATATATATATATAAAGTATAAGTAATATAAGTAACCCTGCATCATGAAAGGACACTGAGCTCTCATGGTACAGATGGGAAACAAAGACTCCTTAAACTACTGTACATTACATGACTATTCCATGTATACCAGTCAGAGCAGGGTTATGACAAAAACAATGGTGCCAACTATGGGCAGGGCCATTTCCTGTTTATTTTGAACTTGCCAAGAACAGTTTGTTATTGTAGAAAAATTAGACTTTTGTTAAACCACAGAGAAAGCATGTCTGTGTTACTCAGTGTAACTCACGTAAGGAGTTGAGGATATATGGATACTGAGGATATTTCATTAAATCCAAAGACAACACTAGCATTTCAAAATGACATCTTTCTCGTTCCTTTTTCAATGTTAAGTTAACATCAGTGCTTCCTTGTTTCATATCAACAATGCCTTCAGAACACTACTAGCTTAAAACAAAACAAATAAATAAATACATAAACAAAGCTTTGCAGATTGTTAATGGTGTTTTGAGATATGCCGGTAAGATTAACTCAGTGATGCTATTACTCTAGTTTTCTGCGTCACTATAATGAATAACCATAAGGACTTGCAAAGTAGATGAAAAAATAAACACTGTAATACAGGCTCGGAAACATTTTGTTTTTTAAATATTGCAGAGATATCATCAGAGAATATCTCAAGAATTATACTGAACCTCCAGCCCAAAATGATAAGAAGGATGCCAAATATACGAAACAACAAAAAACCCACAAGAAATATATGAACAAAGAATGAAGTGCAAAGCAATGGACAAAAGAGAAGAAAAGCCCTCCTGCCTCTCTGGGCCTGTTTACATAGGTTCAAGTGCTTGTCTACCTGGAGGCATGGCGTGTTTTTTTCCAAACACTGTCCGGCACACAACCGATCTCTATTTTTCCACCTCCTGTTTCTTTCTCTCTATCTTTTATGTTCCGATATTGATTCCTTCCATCATTCACATCTTTCCTTCAACTCAACTCCCAACCAAATTTAATTTGCTACTAATAACAAGTTTACTTTAAACTCCCATCTTGAGATTTGGGACAATCATCAAAATAACTTCCAGAGTGAGAAATAAAACTTGAAAGTCTTTGGGCCTTCATACCAGAATTCAATTTGGAGGCCATAGATGTCTCCTCATCCCCAATTCCACAATATACCTCAGTGAAATTAGTGAAACTGTGAAACGTTGCCTACCTTTCATTATAATATACACAACTGTGCCAAAACTGTTCTAAATAAGAACCCACTGCTGCCACCTAATGTTCTGGTGAAGTCCTTTCGATTGTGATAGTCCATGCTGGCAACCTTAGGCACAGTCCTCAATGAGGGGATATTGATAGCCATGAACTGAGGAAAGACCGGGGCAAGTGAGCGGACCTGAAAGACTTTATGTTCAAAAAAATAGCAGTTTAATAAAACAATGACAACTGAAGTACATTACTTCAAAATGTGCGAAAAGTTCACAAATAATTCAATAAATGTATCCAATAACATTGTACCTTAAAATCAGACTGTGTCTTTGGGTGCAAATAAATAGATAAATCCAATCATCCAGGTTGAGAGGTACCCCTTTCATTCTATCTATCCTCATCAAATCACCGGGTATCTTCAATGACGCAGACCACCACATCCTGGTTCACCACACAGACCAAATGTAAAACTTAGGGATCAGCAAATATGCTGTAAACAATAAAACTGGGCAGTTGTCACATATATGGAGATTTCAAGGGAAATATCTAAACTAAAGATATTGAAGAACAAGGATATAATGAAGAAAGACTGTTATTGAGGCTGGTTGTACTCTGTGCTAAACACCTCATGTCTTTTAACCAATAGTTTATAAAATGAACCTCTGTCTTTAGTTTCTGAGACCATTCTCATCATGCTCTAATAGACTGCTGTGAGAGATGCTCCCTCCTCAGCCTGGTGCTGCAGATGCAATAAATGATCCTGATGGACAAGCTTTTCTTCTGTCTGATTATACTGACTAAAAGGTTTTATCAGATTTGTCCTGTTAGAGGATACGTTTCTTTCTTTAATTAAAATGTCCATTTTTACCACAATCTCTCAACAGCATGATCTACTGAATAATAACAGATTGCACATAAATTCCATTAACACATTAAACAAAACAACATCCAGACTTGTTTCACCCTGGGTATCTCACTAGTGTTTAGAGTGTTGTATTTGTATGGCCATGAGTACAGTTACTCCCATGGGTACAGGTACGAGGATGCCTGAACACTATGGCTAATGTTGGATATGAACAAAATGACTGCAGAAAAACAACAGGAGTAGAAGTGATGTATGGCAATATGTATAAACATAGAGGAAAAATTGGATAGGGGCAAAAATTAGAGCAATTATATATGGCAATTATCAAGGATACCCAAACCCTTCATCCTTTCATGACAATTTTACTGTTTTAAAATTAAAGGATGGCTTTAACAGCTGAAGTTGGTTGTCCTGATGTTGGGTTTTGGTCCTCTGGATTTGTTTCTGCACATTTTTATGATGAGTTCATCACTCACTCATTTTTATGCTGTTTATTGTTATCAGTGTAACAGTAACATCATTGTGGCACCATTTTGTAATAGCATTTCTGCAGCCATCTGTTTCATTGCACAGTTTATAGAAAAGATGACAGCAATATGAATATGCCATTCAAACCTTGGATAAAACCTATTTTAAACAATTGTTTTCATTATGACTAAGGTTATCTAGCTACAGTTACGACCTTTATTCCAACTTCACTTTTGGATGTTATTTGTGTTTTGACAATCTTTCTTCATTAGTTTCTTTCAGTTTTTTAAACTTCAGGCTGTCTTCTGATCAAAATCTAGTGTGTCCATTGTTATTTTTTTTTTTTTATCTCTCTGTATTATTAATGTCAATTTCACCTTTTCAAAGTGTCCATAACAGTGGACATTGTAACCAAGTAAACTAAATTGTATGTTTTGGATCATATACAGTATATTATGTTTTAAAGTTTTGTTTTTGGCAACACTCAGCAAGCTTTGTTGCTACATTGTGGTGAATGACAGGGGACATGGCTACAGTATGTGTACATACAGTAGGTGTAAGTAAATGTGTGTGATGCCTTTGTAAGGCTGAACCACATGTACTTTACTATTTGAAATTTGTTTTTTCCTGGCCAGTTTCCTTTGGAGTGTTGTTCTTTAATTTTTAGGCCTTGCTTTGTTCCAGTATATAAGTTTATTTTTTTCTTTTAGTTTTCTGGTAGAGCTTTGCTTACAACCTTTACTTATCCTGATTATTTTCTTTCGGTACCCTTTTGTACAGCATCATCTCTGCCTTACTTGCTTACATTATTAGATGCCCTACTTTGGTGATGATAAAGAATTTTATTAAATTAATTGCAGGACAGTTTAATTACTGTGATATTATTGCCCTAAACAAGCAATCAGTTGCATTTTTGCCTTGTAAGAGTTAGAAAATTTAAACTAAAACTGTTGTTATGTGGGACACATGAACACATCAGTTATGGTTGCCTAATCATAATTCTATTCTGATCACTGCCTATTGTTTTTGTACTTTCGGTAACACTTTACATTAAGGGTCCATAATTATACTGTAACTACTATGTAATTACCTGTATAAGTACAGTGTAACTACGAGTTATTACTCCGTACTTACTGTGTAATACAAAGTAACGTTATAGTTAATTACTCAGTTGTCATTGTTATTCCACAGTTTATATAATTACAATGCCAGCCCACCACAGGGCGCGCACACACACACAAACACACACACCCAGCACACGCTAGGGACAATTTAGAATCGCCAATGTACCTAACCTGCATGTCTTTGGAGTGTGGGAGGAAACCAGAGTACCTGGAGGAAACCCACGCAGACACGGGGAGAACATGCAAACTCCACGCAGGAAGGACCTGGGAAGTGAACTCGGGTCCCCTAACTGCGAGGCAGCAGCGCTACTACTGCGCCACCGTGCCGCCCTACAATGTAACAATTTATCACTGATCTAAAAACAAGTGTACTTACATAGTTACATTGTATCTGTACTTTCAAAATGTAATAAAAACATCAGGGTATGTAACTACAACTCTGTAACAGATGTTCCATGGTCTGGGCTATTGTAATGCAGAATTGCAGTGATAACTCTATATATGTTCTCGATGATATTTCAAGATCTGTTTTAAATGGTGAAAACACCTTTGCAAAATAGTTAACGCTTTTGCCTCACAGATATATTATCCTGAGATGGAATTCTGTCTGGAGGCTCCAGTAGACCCCCGTGACCCAGTGTTAGGATATAGTGGGTTGGATAATGGATGGATGGATGGATATGTGTGTAAAATTTGGATGTTCTACCCATGTGTCCCTATGTCTCCTTCATGGGTTTTACTGCCACATCCCAGGGACACGTAGGTTGGGTTACATGGCCATATGTGTAAAAGCGTGAGTACTGGTATGTTTGTCAGTGAGCCTTGTAATGGGATGGCTCCCCATCCTGGGCTGTTTCCTGCCTTGTGCCCGGTGATGCTTGGAATGGCTCTGAGACCCTGTCTACCTTGATTGAATGATGCAAGTTTGGCAGTATTATGTTAGGGATGGGTATAATAATAGCCCAAAAAATTCAACAATAAATAGTGTCACACAACTACAAGAATGCGACAAATGCTTGTGTAAACAAAACTTGTCAAGGAGGTGCCCCTCTAGATTTTGAGAAAAAGCATTAACCATTTTGCAAAGCCATTTTCACCATTTAGAAATGATCCTGAAATATCATTGAAAACTTATGCAGTTATCACAGCAATTCTCCATTACAATTTCCCAGACCATGGAACATCTGTTACAGAGTTGTAGTTACATTTTGAAAGTACAGATACAATGTAACTATGTAAGTACACTTGTTTTTGGATCAGTGATAAATTGTTACATTGTAATTATATAAACTGTGGAATAACAATGACAACTGAGTAATTAACTATAATGTTACTTTGTATTACACAGTAAGTACAGAGTAATAACTCATAGTTACACTGTACTTATACAGGTAATTACACAGTAGTTACAGTGTAATTATGGACACTTAATGTAAAGTTTTACCGTACTTTTTACCTGAAAATGACAGAATATAGTTTAACGTTAGTATAGTGATTAGCACTTGTTTTTTGCAGCACTGTGTTATGGGTGTGGTGTGAGATTCGTATATTTTTTTTCTGTTATATGTTCTCCAACATACCCACGTGCCCACGTGAGTGTACCCTGTGATAGAGTGACATCCCATCCAGAGCTGATTCTTGTTTTTTGGGCTAATTATGCTAAGAAAGCTTGCAGCTATCAATAACCCAGAACTGCAATAAAACAATTCCGCAAATAAACGAGTGAATGAAAATAGTGAAGATACACACTTAACATAAACAGGTACAATGTAACTACAACATCAGCTGAACAGCCAGCAATGAAAATTTGATGCGCAAGTTTATTATGGGAATGGGTAAGATCTTCAACAGGTATCAAAAAGTTTGGCTTGAGACTCAGCAGCTGTCGGGCTGTGTCTGGCTATAGATTTTTGCACCTATGCAAAATTCTTCCAGCCTCCTATTACCTTTCTCTCTTATTTTAGTGACCACCAAGTAATAATGTCCAAGACACTCTTTAAATAATTATGTCACATCATACTTTGGTGGTGTCCTAACTTTTGCACTGCCATGAAACTGCGAGTCACCAATGTCACCTCATGTTTATATCCTAGTCTACAAGCCTCTGGACTGTGAGAGGAAACCAAGTACTTGGAAGAAAACCTTCACAGACATTGCAAAGTCTACATAAGAACTGGGGCAGATTGTGATCCAACGATGATGATAAAGGCATCATTACTATTTTTTTGGGAGGGGCAGGGCTGGGGCGGGGGAGTTGCCTTGACCATCCATCCATCCATTATCCAACCTGCTATATCCTAACTACAGGGTCACGGGGGTCTGCTGGAGCCAATCCATTCAGACAATTACTAGTAAAAGAACTAAATGTGTATTAAAATGATCTTGTATTGGTTAGATACAGTAAGTTGAAGATGAGATCACATGACCTGTACATTAAGATAATTGAAAGCTCTTCCCAAAGTCCTTCTGTCAAGACATAAAATAAAACGAAGACATAATTCTACTTGCCAGTCACACCTGGAAATAAGTGAGTACCTAGTTTTCGATTACAAGAAACGACTCTACATTAATTACATAAAAGCAAGATATTATTTATTTCTGTAAATTACATCTAGATTTAGTTGTTGTACACCATAGGTGTCCATTGATTCCGAAGGGCTACAATGTTTGCAGGTTATAATTTCAGCTACTTTCATAATTGTTAGCCAATTACAATTAATAGTTTCTTTCCTGATTAACAAAAAGATAACCGATAACAAAATGCAAAGTGAGCCAACAGACAACCAGCTAAATTCCTCCCATTTGTACTTATTTGTCCATTACATAAAATCCATCCAGCTATATCCTAACTACAAGGTCACAGGGATCTGCTGGAGCCAATCCTAGCCAACACAGGGTGTAAGGCAGGAAATAAACTCCAGGCCTAGCGCCAGCTCACTGCAAGGCACATACACACACACCACACACCAAACACCAAGCACACACACAAGGGACAATTTAGGATCGCCAATGCACCTAACCTGCATGTCTTTGGACTGTGGGAGGAAACCCACGCAGACACGGGGAGAACATGCAAACTCCACGCAGGGAGGACCCAGGAAGCGAACCTGGGTCTCCTAACTGCAAGGCAGCAGTGCTACCCACTGCGCCACCGTCATACAACATCTGTTTCATTAAAATATTTGAAAAGTAAAAGGTGACAATCTGAGAATATTAACAGAAACGTTTAATAGTGCTCTCAGAAAAAAGAAAATGAACACCTGTAGAAATATGTTGTGCAGTAGAATAAGACCACTGAGAAATGAAAGAATTATACAATGTGTTTCATTAAGTGAGAATTGCCTTCTTATTGAAGCATTCATCATGAAAATGATATCAAATATTTAAATTAGCATTCTAAATGTCCAGAAAGCATGACTATTAATAAATTAATGTGCTCTGTGAGGCGATCGCTGCCTACGTCTCCTCTCGGTGCGAAGAGCATTTAATGTGCTGCATTACTTATGATGGGGTTTGAGAAAAACTAGTAAATTAAACATTGATTTTAAAATGAAGTTTACGATGTTCTACTTTAATAACAAAATACGAGAATAAAGTCAACATGTCGACGTTAATCTCGATATAAACTTCGAGATCAAAGTGGAAATGTCGACAGCAAAGTCAGCATGTTGACTTTATTCTCGACATAGGCTAGCTTACTTTTTTTCTTTACAGTGTCCATATTTTATTTTTCTTCCCCTTGGCCCTAATACGCCTCTGTAAAAAGACCACTCATTACAGCATTATTACTGAAAAATTAAAAGCACACATGATGGCTGTGTGCATCACCAGATTTCAAACAAATCCATCAAAGCAGTTATTTGGAATAGTTAGTTTTTAGATTGTGTGTTTTAACACTCTAAAAATTAATATATCAAAATGTCCTACCGACAGCCATAGATGTACTAACTATCCTGCCACATTTCAGCTTTCCATCCAAACGGGGCATTGTGTTTTTATTAACGAATCAGTCAGTAAGTGAATTTTGCATTTTACAAGTAGCAGTTTTAATAAATGTTTAAAGTACTGGAGATAGTGATCGTTTTTAGTATAAGAAGGAGACGTTGGGAAATGAGACCTATTAAGCAGGTGATCATCTGTTGCCTTGCTGTGCATCTGCTGTTTTATGAAAAACATTAAAGGGTTCTGGGTATTAACATGTGATTCAAATTAAGCCAAAACAAGAATGTCTCATTTGCATCAGTAATTAACTGGTTGCTATTTGGGAAAATGGCTAGGAGCAAAACGTGTAGCTATCCTGCGACCCTCGAGAATCGAAGTTAGACATCACCGTTTACCTTTGAAGTTCGTTTCTTCCACCTTCCTTTCCATTTGCCCACACTTCAAGTTTCAATCTAGTTTAGATTAAACACTTTAAATAATGCTTAGTATTGTCATCTAACTAAATTTCTAACTAAATTTCACATCGTTCATTGCACTCGTTAGACACCCCCATTCACAAAAAAAATGCAAACAAATGAAGCTTGTTGAAAAACGGCGCGCAATCCCATAGGGCAAACTGTTTGACTACCAGGGTCCAGCCAATCGGTGGCTACGACGTCACCACACCCATGACGAAGGTTTCCCCAACTGCGCGGCCTGCTCTGAAGGGGTAACAAGCTGTCTGATTTCGTAGGTGTTCCCTGAAGAGTATCAGAAATTAAACATGGACACAGTAAGTTGTTATCCCGAAGTATGAGTTAATAACGGCCAGTTCACTAGTAGTAAAAACAAATTACTCTGCAATGTAATTAAATGTTGAGTACCAGTGGCTTTTACCTTACATTGGGTCACTTGCTGGTTCTTATGAAACAAGTGTGGTGTGAAAAGCCAGTTGTAACTCTTCAAATAATTTAATGTATTCGTGTTAAAATATTAATGCATGAATTGAAATGACACCTGCGCCTATGCACCTCCGGTTTTCTCATTAGTACGCCCTGTTTTGCAACGTGACTTTTTCAAAATATTATTTTTATGAAAATGAACCTATGCTGCATACATCATCCATCCATCCATCCATCGTACCGAGTCAGTTTCCATCAAATTCAAAAATTCATACATCTCGGGACTGCTATAGTAATTGCCTAGTCCTATCAGTCCTTGAATCCCTAACTTCCCGGCAAGTGTTAGCACAATCCGCGACAGTTTTGTAAAATTATGCACATCAACTCCTCCTACATCGTTTACAAGATCTGTATCTTTTCCCGTGTACATCATCATATTCCACATATATCCATCCATCCACTAACCAACCCGCTATATCCTTAACTACAGGGTCACGGGGGTCTGCTGGAGCCAATCCCAGCCAACACAGGGCACAAGGCAGGAAACAAACCCCACTGCAGGCATACATCATCCTTCTTTACAAAATCAGTTAATTATAAGCCTACATGGCAAAATCACCAATGTTACTTTGTCACTATAAGTGTTAACTCTTTAAGAGTATTTAGAAGGCATATATAGTTTATGGATGTATTTTTACCACTAATGTTTAAAAATAAGAAGGATTTTTAAATTTGACCAAGTCACAGTCGCTTAATATCATTCAACATTAACAAGAGACTATCAACCAGTATCTTACAGGATGAACTAGTTAGGTTATACAGTTATACACGATGGCCACAAGGTGCAAGTGGCAGAAAATTAAACATGTGACACATGCTAAAGGGGCCACCTTAGACCGTGGAAACGTGAATAAGTCAATTTAACCGTGAATATTGTCTCGACAAACTAATATTTTAGCAAAATAAAATGAAGAGCACTGCAAAACTTTCCACAGTGTGATTTTTCTCACTGATAATTTGGTGATGCCCCGACTACCAACAAAAAACACCTCCGCTATAAGCGATGGGTGCTGGATAATCTTCATCAGATGTCAAAGAATCAGCCAAGTTTACAGATTTTTCCTAAATTCATGAACTACCAACTTTTGCAACATTTCATTACTACCAGTAAGGAGCATATTAATGCTCATAAGGAACTGAGGCTTATCCATAAGGCTATGTGACTACAATACAGAATATAGAAAGATAGTTTTTTTGGCAAAAATGTGCAGACATTTGGTGTTGATCTGAGGTTAGATTTACTAGTTAGGAAGCTGGAAACTCAGGCATCAGAATAAGTTAAAACTCACAGAACATAAAGGCATCAGTCAAATAATAAGTGATTTTCGACATGTTGTATATGGTTTAACATGAGTACAACATTGCTACATTAGATCTTTTCCCAGTGAATTTGTGTTTGTTAATGATCACTGAAAAACAATTTTACAGGAAAGTGTATTTTTTAGATTAAAACAAGTAATCAGTAGGAATAATATGAAATTTGAATATATCTTATTATTCGCTGTTTATGATTTTCATTGGTTTACATTTTTACTCAAGTGCATAATTTCTTTTGAAAGAAGAAATGAAGTGGATATACATAAGTGCAGGGACCCTGTGTGTTACAAGGATGTATTAAGATGAGGAGCAAGGAGCTGCGGAGCTGTTGAGTCGCAACGTAATATTTGTGGCTTCCCTGTTATAAATTCAGTCAATACGATCTAAGACCAATGCTGGCACATTGCTCAGTCTAAGCACTGTAATTTGATATTGGGGGATTTAAGAGTGGTATCTCCTGGAATATGCAGCCCCGTGATCAAAGAGCCTTCCTGGAAGGTCAGGCTGGTATGCATAGAGTGCCAGCAGTCAACAGCAGAAAACAGCATTTATCCCCCTATCCTTCAAAAACAGGTTGGCCTACAGTATGTTTAATGATAACTATCTTTGGAATTGTTTCATTTTACTGGGATTTTTGCAGTCTGCTCTGTTTCGTCATGGGACCGGGGCTTCATGTATAAATGGTACATAGGCACAAAAATGTTGCCTACACCTCTTTGCACGCACACTTTGAGATGTTTAAAAACTAAAGTTGGTGTAAAGCCATTAAGATTTTCATGGCAGGCTACCTTCTTGTGTACGCAAGTTTCTGCTTGGTTTTACAAACTGGCGGAACCCAGCGTCAAAGCAATGCTAGTTTCTGTGTGGTCTCCCATTTTTCAGATTCACATCAATGGCACAGGATTTATCAAATACATATATATAATATATAAATAAATTGACATTAATTGTGTATCATTTACAGATTTAAGGTACTTCATTGTAATCATTCAGTAACAATATAATGGTGCACACAATGGCCAAATTATTCCAAATACCATAGCTGCTTTAGTGCTGTTACTCTTAGTGCACTACTCAAAGTATTTTAACCCATTGTATCTGTGTGTGAAATCACAGCTCTACAGCAGCTGTGTGGAAAGCCATAGAGGACATTTATAGCATATGCTGCCTCTGGAAAGCCACCAGCATCTGCATGAGTTCCACTCAGTTATACGCACAGTCTATTTGAGCTTCTCTCATCTGGCAAACACTTCAGAGCTTTTCCTGCATTGACCTGGAGGCTCAGAAACAGTTTCACCCCAAGAGCTATAAACGCACTCAATCAGTCTATCAAGTGCTCCCGGTAGAGCTGTTTCTACTTATAATTACAATTACATCACTGTAAACTTGCACTACACCTGTAATATTGTAAACCTGAGCCACTTTATGAACCATTTGCACTATATGTGCACTATTTATGTTTTCATAATATATATTTTTCATTGTTTTTATCATATTATTATTATTGCTACTATATCATCTTATAGCACCATAAGTTTATGATGGATTTATATATTGAATCTCATTGTACCATACAATGACAATAGAGGAATTCAGTTCAATAGAAGAGAGCGTGTATTTACAGATGATGATGACTGGCTTCTAAGTTGATTTCGATTTTGAAGGGCTATCCTCTTTGCGTTGTGTGCTGGGCGGTCTCATGGTCTGGAACCCGTGTAGATTTTATTTTTTCTCCAGCATCTAGAGTTTTTTTTTATTTTTCTGTCCTCCCTAGCCATCTGACCTTACTTTTATTCTATGTTAATGAGTTTTGTGTCATTTTTTCTTATTTATTTATTTAGTCTTTTGTCTCTTTCTTCATCATGTAAAGGACTTTGAGCTACATTATTTGTAGGAAAATGTGCTATATAAATAAATGCTGTTGCTGTTAGAATACTATGATGTATACTTGATGTCATTTTTATGATGAAATGCATTAAACTATGTATATTACATTTTACATATAAATTGTTAACTTCATTTAAATAATGTATACTGTTAATAATTAAACATGTGAAAGCATGGTGGCACAGCAGTAGCAATGAGCTGGATGGATAAGTGGATGGAATAATTAAATATGTACTATGAAGATTTTTCAATGGTCCTTAAAAGTTTTGAAAAATCTTCATTCTAAGTTTATAGCTGGTTTTACATTTATTACAGAGCTTATATTGTGGCAATTGGTTAAGTGGAGAAAGAATATGGAAGGACAGGAATTGGGGGTTAGTATGTTTGACAGAAACAGCACTACTGCAATAAATTATTTCACTGAGGGTCATGCAATGTGGGAACAATCCCTGGACGGGGGAGACAAGAACAAACCCTGGACGGGGCACCAACTCAGTGCTACTGCTGTGCCACCATGCCCCCATTTTTAATACATGCTTTGATGAATTTCATCATGAAAATGATCAAGTATACATCCTAGTATTCTAAAATGCTCAGAGACCTGTAAAATCATGAATGTAATGTATTCTGTGTGGTGATTAGTGGCTGCACCCTCCTGTCTCCAAAAGAGGAAGCCCATTTGACACTAGAATCCCTGAAGTCTACGAAAAAATGCGGAGTGCCGGGACTCAAACCTGAAACCTTTTGATTATAACGTAGCAGTTCTTATCTCTGCACCATTCAAGAATACATACATCAACTTTCTGTCGATTGACATTTGAGCTTGGGTTTGTAACTCATTGACAGCAACATGTCAATTAAATTTTTTTTTTTACTTTGGTTGTATTCTTGAATAAAAGCACATGTGTTTATTTTATATTTGGACTAAAGTCTTCACACATTATACACTTCACGTCATTATTAGCATAACATGAAAAAAGTTTGTTTTAGGTATGTGTTGCAACATTTCTTGCATTTCTCGCATTACCTGTCGTCCTACATTTACCCAGATTGTTGTAGACCAGTGAAAGGCAACCTTTTTTGAGTTGCAGCGCAAAAGTCCAAAAATTTTCTTTCGCGCCGCAATTTTACAAGTTTGAAAGACATTTTATTAATAAAGGAATCAAAGGATATATTTTAAATTTAATTAATGTGAATGTTGAGATTGTTTTTCAGCACATATAAGATTGATGCGAGGATCAATTTTCGAAAGACAGACGCGCATTTCCTTGTCGATCATTTGAAGTCTCTCGCGTTTCTTAGACTTCATTTCCGTAAGTGTTCCGTTATCTGTTTTTCCAACATAAAATACTTTTTTTTTAAACATTATCTTTTTAATCAACCAAAAGTTCAAAAACACTATCAATTTTAAATATTTTACAAAAGTTTTTTGCGGCGCCCCTAGAAAATTCGCACCGGTTGCCCGACAATGTTGTAGACAAAGAACACACATGAAATGCATGTGTTCTAAATAACAATATATTATTTACCCTATACAACTCCAGGCACCTCACACCCAGATAAACAAGACTTGAGCTGGAAGAACTTTTTGCCAAAGTTGTTCTATGGCGGTGGGTGGGATGGGATAGCACGTTACTTGCTGCTTGTGCTGATCAACACATTAGCAAAACAAAAGGCGCTAATGAAGAGGTGTGAAGGAATTTAAAGTGGCTCGGGATCATAGGCTTCAGTGATTTTAGTGTTAAGTAGCATGAAGTGATTCACACAAATATAACACATAGATTACAAAGCATTTAATGTGCTATTTAGTTACGATGGGATTTGAGAAATGCTAGTAAATGAAATATCAATTATAAGATGAAGTTTACAACGTTCTACTTTAAAGACAAAATAACCTATGAGATTAAACTGGAAATTTAGAGGTTAAAGTCGACTTTTTTTTTCTTCACTGTGTCACTGTTAATTTTTTCTTTTCTCTGTGCCCTAATACGCTTCCGTATGACACTCAGATTGTGGGCTACAACTCACATTTTCACATTGACTTTGACATCTGACCACTTCTTTTTTATTTTGGTCACTGTGCGATTTTCTGAACTTGAACTTTTGAGTGTCATTCCATCAAGTTCCTTTTGTTGCTCATACCACTGCCTAAGCCACTAAAAAGTATGTTTTTTCTTGCCTTCACTTCACTGAATAGGACCTCCACTTCGCATTTGGTGAAATTCTACTTTTTTATAAGTGCTTTTGCCATTGTCTTTTAAGAAAACACTCAATTGTGTGCTATTTATATTGATTTATATATTCAAATATGTTAAATGGGGTGACAGGCGCATTACATTTCACACTGATGGAGATTTATGGAGCAGAAATGCATGGAAGTTGGTTTAGGCATGGTTTTGTGCATTTACGTTTTTTTGCACATTTCCACTTTTGTCAATATGCCATGTGTAGTGTGAGTTCTTCGCATGACATTATGCATGAGGCCCCAGTTCTGTTGCTTTCCAATTTTTTCATGAGTAGTTTTTGAGGTACATAATTTAATTATACACGTAGTACGCACACATGAAGCATGCACACACACACAAACATACAGTCAAATGAATTTATAGGGGAAGATAACTGACGGCTCGTTTGCAGTTACAGAGAACATGCTTGATGATGAAGAAAAAGAAATGAAAACACAACCAATAGTTCTGTAAAGGTCAACAACAGAGACATTACACCCCCCTTGCGCCATTCTGTACGTCTGTGCAGCTTGTTTAACTTCAAATTAAATATTATTTAGATTAGATAAACTTGATTAATTCCATGGGGGATTTGATTCATGTTCATTTTACTCAACAATAATTTGTGTACATAATAAATATTATATAAGTTAAAGTACTTGATTTTATATTATTGTACACTGCTATCAGTTGTTTTGTAAAATGCTGTTGAATGATTTCCTGCGGTATCATTAAAGTGTAATTTACATGGAAGGCGTGTGTGGAGCATTCCATACCAATTTTTTTTTTACATTTTATAAATAGGGTGCACTCCAGAATATAACACACACCTGCAATGTATAGGATTGAAAGTGCATGGCGAAAAGTGATGATGAAGATAAGCCACATGGGTTACTTAGACCAGGGCTGTTCAATTACAAATTCAGTTGGGCCAAATTTTCAACAGTCAGTAAGCAGCAGGTAATGACAAATTTTAAATCAACACAAATGAGTGTATTTAAAAACAAGTAATATCTATCCATTGTTTCCTGTTTGATTTTGGTCACTTCTGACACAGGCACATCAAAAACTGAACAGAATCTTAGGTAGTAGCAATACTTTTTTCCACTTTTAAAATAAAAAAAAAATAAACATTTTGCTCATATATGACCCAGGTGCATAAAAACCAAAAAAAGTACACAGTATTAGCAATAACATTTCTTTCCCTTTTGAAATATGAGATCCTCCCGCAATTTAAATGGGTGGTCATGACAGGCAAGAGATTTTTTTTCATAGAACTTAAACTATCTCATTCACACAGTTTTAATCACTCATATGACAGAGGTTATGTTTGCATTACACAACAGCGTCTTTGGGTGGATATTTGTTTCCCCAGAAAAAAACTACCTGAGTAATGTTTTAAGAGCAAGACTGCACATAGGGCATGCAAGTGGATTAGTATTTATTTTAGAAGGTCTTTGTACAGAGTTCTTAGGTGTCAAGTCATGAATCATTAATTATAATTGTTGCTATTATTATTTTTGATAAATCATTTTCCATGTTTCTTTGTTGATGAGCTCCCATTGGAAGAATTTATTGGTAATAGAATACAGTGGTGTGAAAAACTATTTGCCCCCTTCCTGATTTCTTATTCTTTTGCATGTTTGTCACACAAAATGTTTCTGATCATCAAACACATTTAACCATTAGTCAAATATAACACAAGTAAACACAAAATGCAGTTTTTAAATGATGGTTTTTATTATTTAGGGAGAAAAAAAATCCAAACCGTGTGAAAAAGTAATTGCCCCCTTGTTAAAAAATAACCTAACTGTGTTGTATCACACCTGAGTTCAATTTCCGTAGCCACCCCCAGGCCTGATTACTGCCACACCTGTTTCAATCAAGAAATCACTTAAATAGGAGCTGCCGGACACAGAGAAGTAGACCAAAAGCACCTCAAAAGCTAGACATCATGCCAAGATCCAAAGAAATTCAGGGACAAATGAGAACAGAAGTAATTGAGATCTATCAGTCTGGTAAAGGTTATAAAGCCATTTCTAAAGCTTTGGGACTCCAGCGAACCACAGTGACAGCCATTATCCACAAATGGCAAAAACATGGAACAGTGGTGAACCTTCCCAGGAGTGGCTGGCCGACCAAAATTACCCCAAGAGCGCAGAGATGACTCATCCGAGAGGTCACAAAACACCCCAGGACAACGTCTAAAGAACTGCAGGCCTCACTTGCCTCAATTAAGGTCAGTGTTCACGACTCCACCATAAAAAAGAGACTGGGCAAAAACGGCCTGCATGGCAGATTTCCAAGACGCAAACCACTGTTAAGCAAAAGAACATTAGGGCTCGTCTCAATTTTGCTAAGAAACATCTCAATGATTGCCAAGACTTTTGGGAAAATATCTTGTGGACTGATGAGACAAAAGAACTTTTTGGAAGGCAAATGTCCAGTTACATCTGGCGTAAAAGGAACACAGCATTTCAGAAAAAGAACATCATACCAACAGTAAAATATGGTGGTGGTAGTGTGATGGTCTGGAATTGTTTTGCTGCTTCAGGACCTGGAAGGCTTGCTGTGATAGATGGAACCATGAATTCTACTGTCTACCAAAAAATCCTGAAGGAGAATGTCCGCCATCTGTTCGTCAACTCAAGCTGAAGCGATCTTGGGTGCTGCAACAGGACAATGACCCAAAACACACCAGCAAATCCACCTCTTAATGGCTGAAGAAAAACAAAATGAAGACTTTGGAGTGGCCTAGTCAAAGTCCTGACCTGAATCCAATTGAGATGCTATGGCATGACCTTAAAAAGGCGGTTTATGCTAGAAAACCCTCAAATAAAGCTGAATTACAACAATTCTGCAAAGATGAGTGGGCCAAAAGTCCTCCAGAGCGCTGTAAAAGACTCATTGCAAGTTATCGTAAACGCTTGATTGCAGTTATTGCTGCTAAGGGTGGCCCAACCAGTTATTAGGTTCAGGGGGCAATTACTTTTTCACACAGGGCCATGTAGGTTTGGAATTTTTTTCTCCCTAAATAATAAAAACCATCATTTAAAAATTGCATTTTGTGTTTACTTGTGTTATATTTGACTAATGGTTAAATGTGTTTGATGATCAGAAACATTTTGTGTGACAAACATGCAAAAGAATAAGAAATCAGGAAGGGGGCAAATAGTTTTTCACACCACTGTATATAGTACGCATGCCAAAACGACTGAAATAATGACTAACAAAGTGACATTTTTAATACCATTTTAATAAAGTGTACTGTCCGCCATCAATCGTAGAGCAGCCCAATAAAGTGACAGTAATACTTTTGTAACCTTAAAATGCAGACTTCAACACATCGCTGTGTATGAAGAAACAGTAGGCAGCCGACTGCTTGTACATGTTTACTGACAGTCAGGCCGGCATTTTGCATGGAGTATGCGTTAAATGAAAAGAGAAATGCCATGCAAACACGTGCAAACACAGGGAGATCTTAGTGTGCCTGTGCAAAATCAGAAGGAACAATTGAATTGCACAGGGCACAGATATATTTACAACGGGGGACCAATATGATGGGCAGAAGAATTTCAAATATTCATTATTCCGGCACAAACGTAACCAGCTGCTCGTTGAAATTCACGGCCGTCCCATCAGCAGCACAGTGTACTTAGAAATATTTTCCCAAACGCATCTCAACCTCAGGTGAGATTTTTGCTGCTACTCCCTAGCACCCAGCACGGGATATAAACCAGCTTTTATGCGACTCAGGGATATGCACGGGGAGGATGTACTGACACACATGTTAATGGCACATACGCTCATCAATAAACAAAAGGCCTTTTGCATTTGTTACAATGTAATAGTTTAAAGTTTCAATGATTTCATTCAGCACTGGCGAACCAAGTAGAAATGATAATTGGCAAACCTATTTTTGGTCGCATTTGCAATCATTTTATTTGCAGTCTGGAGCCCTGGCGGGACCACGGGCTGAGCCATTCAGAGGTCACTTATGGGCTGCATGTGGCCCATGGGCCGCAATTTGAATAGTTGATTGAAAAAAAATGACATGGGACATCACTGCCTTTACAGGTATAGTAAAAGATGTTTTTATGTAAAAATCAAATGTATTAAAGTATGCTATGTGAATTACAGGAAAGATAAATACAATAAAGATGAAAACTATTTAACAGTGAGGGGGTTGTGTTTGTTCTGCATTTTATTTTGCCTGAATGTGTGTTTTGAAAGGCACTATATAAAATATTAATTGGTTGAAGTTCTTAGAGTGAAAACCGTCATTTGAATCCACCACCTTCCATTCAAGCATGTAGTACAAAATATAAAATGCAATGTAATAATCTCCGTGATGATGATGACTGACTACACTGTAAAAAATGCCAGTAAATTTAACAGTAAAAATACTGTGAATGGCGTAAGTAAAACAACTTTTCTAGTTAAAAAGGAAAGTTACCTTATGTTCTACTGAAAACTACCTGTATATCTTAAACAATACATTTCATTATTGTTTATTGCCAAGTTCTGTGAAATTTATATTTTTCGACCTTTAAAATATGCTACATACTGCTTACTGATGCATTACAATTACACTGAAAAAGTCTGTTTATTTGACAGTGTAAAACTGTTAAATAGCAAAGGTAAACAACTGTAAAATGTGAAACGGTAAAGTGCTGTTTCAGTAACACCGAAGGTATGATCTTTGCATAAGGACACGCCCCCTTTTACCATATTGTTCATTGTGAACCGCATACCTCTGAGCAGTAGGGAAAAAAACTTCAACAAAGTTAGCAGACATATTTTTCCCTGCATGCTGAAGGTTGTTTTGAGGTTATGGAAGCTGATTTATGGTGGGTTGTATTCAATAAGCTGGCACACCTGTAGGAAGTCATGCACCTCAAAATCAAACTTTACTTCTGCAACAGACAATGTGCCGTAACGTCCTTAAACATTGAATTGTTTTCAATGTGTATAATTAAATGGTACATGTTTGTTATTGGTTGTTGTTACTTTACTAATGCAAACTGCGTATTGGGGTTTGACCCTGACAATACTTTCTAAGGGTTTAATGACTGGTATGTTTATTACAGTGCATGGATGTCTGGTTATGGTTAAACATTCGTTTTTTTTTGGAATGTGTCGTAAAGAAAAAAAAACTGTTATTTACTACAACATTATACCGCAGATCTAAAAATACCGTCACCTTATTTATTACAGTAAACTTCTGGCAACCCTACTGCCAGTTTTTTATCGTAAAAATAACATTTTTATAAACCTAAAAATACTGTCACCTTTATTTTTTTACGGTAAAATTCTGGCAACCCAGCTGCCAGTACTTTACCATAAATTTAACATAATTTTTTTACAGTGTACTTTTAAAGTTTTACTCTGGCTGTTGGCCTTCCTCTCTTTCTCTTTTGGGTCAATTTAGTGTTGTTAACCTTGATTTGATTGTATGGAATGCTACTTGCTTTTAATAAAATCAATATAAATAAACTACTCCAGATTCTGTCAGTTCAGATTGTAAACGCTGGCCCGGGCACACACAGACGGACAACTTAAGTTCACCCAACATACCGTTTATTTACAATATTTACAAGTTTGTAGTGCATCAACCCCAGTGCCTCGTGCACCGATTCCCCCAAAGTCCAGGGCTCACAGTCTCTGTGCCTTCTCTTCCTGGCCGCCTCCAGGCTTCTCCCCAGCTCTGTCTCGCTACCTCCCGACATCCACCAATGACTGGAGGGAGGCGGCCCCTCTTATGGGAACCCGGATGGGTTCTAGCTGCTTCCCAGCAATTAGAGTTGGCCACACCCCTGTGTGGCAGAAGTGCCGGCTGCGCACCTGGAAGCCGTCCGGGTGTCCCCTGTCGTCTTCCTGGTGTGGCGGAAGTGCCGGGCTCCCGGGATAAATAGGCACTGGGGCGCCGCCTGGCGGTGACCACGGGTCCCTACAGGGCTGGGCTTCCAAGCCCCCTACCCGAGGCCTCCTGCATAACCAGGACGGACGCCCCTTCGCGGTCTGGAGGAGGCAGAAGCCCTCCTCTCGTCCTCCTGGGCGTCCCAAGATATAGATTGAGTAGGAAGGAAATAGTTGCTTCAGTTTTGTCATTCAAATGGGTCAAACCTAGTATGTACATAGAGAACCAGTTTTACATTTCTTGTTTTAGGGTGGCACAGTGATGCAGTGATTAGCACTGTTGCCTCATAGGTCTAACATCCAGTTGTATTGTTTGTGGTGTTTGTACATATTCCCTGTATCTTTGTTGATTTTTCAAACTATGGTCTTGATTTTCTCCCACATCTCTAAAGATGAGCATGGATTGTATATTGGTGAATCGACATTTGTTTTTTAACTGGAGTACAAGAAGTTGCTCAGGATTACACAGTGAGTCAGAAGTAAAAAGTTAAATTTCAAAGTATCCAATCCGTTAGGTAGTATCAGAAGGCCTTAATGTTTTTTTGCCTTGAAGACAGTTTAAGGTGTTTATTGAAAAAAGACATTTTAACAGAATTATTTAAAAGAAAAATAACTATACTCAATCATACACCTTGCAGAGATGGAGTAACTGCAATTTGTTGTTATTCATACCTGAGACCTTTTGTCCATTTATACAAAATAAAAAATAAGTTAAGCTATAATGAATTCCCTTTTGTAGACTAAATAGCACAGAAGTTACACATGTTGTCACAATTTAACAGTCAATCTGACTCATTAGGTGGATTTTACAAAATGGAATACAAATGCCATTTAGCAGAGAGTTAAAAAAAATTATCATTTTGAATTTATATTACAAACCACAATGTGCCTGGTTAACAAGGTGTCTTGGTGAACATAAAGCAGTCTCATGTGGAAAAGTTTAAGTTTATCCTCACTCATGAGCTTGAATTGCTGAAAGAGGTAATTGAGAAATTGTGTAAGAATTTAAGACACCGCCTTCAGTTCTGTTTGCACTGTTCAATACTGATGTGGTAAAGTGGGAATTAAATTTAGTTGCCCAGCATACATTGCGTTCATTACCTATAGATATTTCCAGCTCTGCTTTAAGAGAGACCGGGCGTTTTAAGTATTTAACAGACATTGGGACTCCTGTGCAAATTGTTTGCTTCAACTTGCAAGGCTCAGTATGCTGCAGAACATCTGTAGATTGTAATCTATTAGTTATTCTCTTAAGAAGCCCCATTTGTAATATTCTGATATTTCCTTTTTTCCATTTTTGCTAACCTAAACTTTAAACTTAAACCTCTGGCAGTTTACTGCTTACCTTTTCATCATTTTAGGCCATTCACTGCATTTCAATTGATTAAATTTAAAGAACTAGAAAAACTGAGGTGTTCTAAAACTTTTGACAGGTAGAGTATGTCCTTTTATGGTGGGAGGAAATTGATGGATCTGGAGAAACTCAGCAAGATATCATGCAGACTCAACACAGACAGATAACTCGGCCATTGCTGCAGTTTTAAAGAAGCAATGCACATAATGTTCCCCTTCTTTCTTAATAGTTGACAGATCTTCAAAATTTGAATCGGTTCATTCCATAGCTATCCATACTACAAAACTACAAAAAACTTGGTATTTGATCATCTTTGTCTTATTTTCATTGAGTTTATTGCATGATCACTAAGGAAGGTATTTTTGCATTGTAAAAAGGTTAATCTCTTTGTTTCTCTCCCATACTATTGCTGAGCCAACTGAAAAGAGAGGGATACATGTAAATATTTCAAAAATACATCTTTTGATTTGATGTTGTAAGAACGATTTCCTTCCAGTCCAGAATGATCCGGTTTGTGAACTAATGAGATGGAAAATGTTGCCTGGCATGTAGTTACTATATTGGGAAAAGGAACGGGGGGCAAAGACCCCCGACTGATAGGGGCTGTTTACGGGATTTCAGCTGCTCATCTCATTAAAGTTAACATTTTGTAAATAGATGCACGATTATCCAGCAAATGTTTCTTATAAATGTTCAAAGCTGAATAGTATGTGACTCAAAAAACAGCTTTTAGAATATAAGAATTAAAAAACGAGGGTTGATGGGTTGTTGATTTAAGCCAGTACCGAGTTTGACGCTGGTTCGTGTGTCAATGAAAATCTTGCCTCGCCTCTTTGGAAGCCTTAGCTGGGAAGGAATTTCTTGCTTTTGATATGCAGCTTAGACAGCTGCTGTATGGTGCTTGTAAATAATAAATGCATGCAAGTCATATGAAAAAGTTTGGGAACCCCTCTCACTCTGCATAATAATTGACTCTACTTTCAACAAAAAAGATAACAGTGGTATGTCTTTCATTTCCTAGGAACATCTGAGCACTGGGGTGTTTTCCGAACAAAGATTTTTAGTGAAGCAGTATTTAGTTGTATGAAATTAAATCAAATGTGAAAAACTGGCTGTGCACAAATTTGGTTACCTTTGTAATTTTGCTGATTTGAATGCATGTAACTGCTCAATACTGATCACTTGAAACACCAAATTAGTTGGATTAGCTTCTTAAGCCTTGAACTTCATAGACAGGTGTGTCCAATCCTGAGAAAAGGTATTTAAGGTGGTCAATTGCAAGTTGTGCTTCCCTTTGACTCTCCTCTGAAGAGTGACAGCATGGGATTCACAAAGCAACTCTCAAAAGATCTGAAAACAAAAACTGTTCAGTATCATGGTTTAGGGGAAGACTACAAAAAGCTATCCCTGACTTGAATATCATCAAAAATCTATGGGATGATTTGAAGCAGGCTGTCCATGCTCGGCAGCCATCAAATTTAACTGAACTGGAGAGATTTTGTATGGAAGAATGGTCAAAAATACTTCCATCCAGAATCCAGACACTCATCAAAGGCTATAGGAGGCGTCTAGAGGCTGTTATATTTGAAAAAGGAGGCTCAACTAAGTATTGATGTAATTTCTCTGTTGGGTGTCCAAATTTATGCACCTGCCTAATTTTGTTATGATGCATATTGCATATTTTCTGTTAATCCAATAAACTTAATGTCACTGCTGAAATACTACTGTTTCCATAAGGCATGTCATATATTAGCTCTTTGAGGGCTGAATATTTCTTTCCAAAAAAGCGAAGGTTTCACACATAAATCAACATAAAATGTGTGTTGCTGTGTGCTGTGGCTGCTGTTGGTGGAAGTTCGGCATCTCTGGAGCCAGTGGCTGAGTTGGGGGCACCTTGATGGCCAGCAGGAATGCATGGTGGGCTGGCTGCCTTTGCACAGGTGGGCAGCGGTGGCAGTCCTAGTGTGATGCAATTGGTTTGATGGTTTGTACCTCTTGTCATCATAAGTGGTGATCCTCCCAGGCGAGCGCTGCCATAGGCGTATCAGCGACACAAACGTGTTCAACACTACGATCATCTGGGGACCAATCAGCTGATGCTGGTACCTCACTTTCATATTCGATGTTCATCTCCTGATCACTTGCATCAAATTCCAAGTCCGACAAGTTCGATTCAGCGATAATACGTAAAACGTCCATGGCATATTTAGTCTCTTGCTTGATGTCGATGCCATTTTAGAGATTGTTTGGTCTTTGCTACTCACGCAGGGAATCAAGTTCAAATCAATAAAGCTATTTAACTTTCCTTCTAGCAAAGAGAGTCGAACTTAAATGTAAGGGCGAGTTTTGTCGCAGTTTACAGCTGATTACCGTGCTCTACCCCTGAATTTCGACAAAAGTCGACATCAGCCCTGAAAGAGTTAAAAGGAAGTTGCTACTTTGAAAGCTCAGCCAAAGTTAAACAAAAATTCAAAGAATTAAGAGGGGTTCCCAAACGTTTTCATATGACTGTAAATCTGTATTAGAAAAAAGAAATTAATAAAAACCCATACTTTGAAAAAATGACTGCGCAACTTTAAATGTACTCAAGTATTATTTCATCTTTAAAGGAGTTTTAATAGCTGTTCATTGTAAATAATTATTGTTCTTCTAAATTATTGGAGATTTTAGATTTCAAGACAAAATATCAGGAGCGAGCAGCTTTATCCATTAAGGATACTTCTGCAACATTTTGATGTCCCAAACTACTGACAGCTGCAAGGTGTTTCCTTGGCGTTTTAGAGCTAGCATCTGAGGGAACTAGAAGAATTTGGAGGTATGAGTTTTGTGTCAATGAATGCTGCTGGACTGTTTGAATGTCTCTTGTCCATTCATTTCTCATCACATTGTCTTTGCAGTTAGCACAAATGACAGCTATTCTATTGTGTCCACTTCTATAATATTCTTATTGACCCTGAAACAGCACCACTCACCCCCGCCTTTCGCAAGATAGCATAAGTGTTACTGTTGTTGAGTTCTGGCAGCTGGTATCTTTGTCAGCTTATTGAACAAAGAAAATAATCACCACGCTGTTTTCTTCTGTCACGCAAGTCTAGTTTTTGAAATTCTAGTTAACAATTATGTATTATCCAGCTGGCTTTCAAAAGCTAATTCATTTTGGTTTCATTAAATAAAGAATTCAAGTAGATGCCAGAGTTATTAATATGCTTCTTTATTGAAGCTCAGAATGTTTTCGAATAATTCATACAAAAAATCATTATGAAGCAAACTGAATTAAAAAAAGAATACATTGGGATGGTTCAGTGTCTCAGTGGTTAGTATTTAGCTTCACAAGTTAGGGGACCTGAATTCAAATCCAGGGCTAATCATTGTCTTTATGTACTGTAGTTTGCTTGTTCTCCTTGTGTTCTTGTGGGCATTTTCAGAATAATATTGGTTCCTACTTCTTAACAGAAATATGTATTTTAAGTTGTTACATATACATTGTTTCATTGTGATTGTGCCTTATTATGAACTGTTTCCAGGCTGAGTCCTACTTGCTGCTTTTTATTGAAGCTGTTTTTAAGTGTCTGGAATGGAAGAACAGGTTCAAATAATGCAATTTCTTTACAATGAATTATCACCAAATAGCTTTCATATTTTATTAGTGTATGACAGCCATCAAGCCAACCAAGCTACTTCTCTGTGAGTATAAATCAAGACATTATAGTTGCAACAGGGCAAGTATCACAAGCAGTGGAGAACAGTTTTATGATCACTCTCAACGAGTCTGAGGAATATCATTCTCTGATGGCACATGGAAACAGCCTACAATTAAATGGACCACATCAGCAATGCAAGTGATGGATGAGATTTGTATGCTGTTGGATGTGTCTTTATAGTTCACATCAGGTAATTTGATATGAAAGGAGTAAAATGTTACTACCACAGGATTTCTGAGCACACTGTTCAGGGACACATATTCATGGCAATGTTGTCCCCATAATGTTTACCAGCATTAAGCTTTATTCCACAAAGATAATGATCTTTTTGAAGTGATTCCAGAACCTTACAATAAATTAAACCTAATGAATTAACTTCCCCCTGTCTCCAGATCTCAATCATATGCGTGATTAGACAGAGTGATCTATTTGGAGTAGACTTTCACCACAAGATACAGTATACAAAAATGAATATGGGAATTAGGGTCACCATGTATGCCTTGCTGAAGCAATCCATTGAGACCACCTTTTGGTCAATATGATGCATATGCCCATTATGTATTTAGCAGCAGACAGATAATAAAGCTTTAGAGGAATGCAAAGACATCTATGAACTTTATTTTTAGAGGATTGCTTGGATGAACACCTGGTCTTTTGGACATCTTAAGCTACAGTTGTAGTGGGAGTACAGAGGCTAGTGAAAAAAACTGCTGAAAATGTGAATGGGTTTGAAAAGGCTGTAACAGATGAACACAGCTGAAACTTATTTGGGTTATCCCGGATGCCCAGATCCTCATATCTATGTGCTTGTTTTGTAGTTATATCTGTGTCTGATTGTGACTGCATTTGCACACCATGTACGCACGCATATGCATGTAGTGAACTGGAATCACCAAGTTAGAACTAACTCACCCTAGATTCCACTTGAAAAAGCCAATAAAAATGTTGCTGTTTGTATTTCTGAGGTGTTGTTTATTCCTGTGTTGAGGATAACAGAGTGCCTGACATGAGAATTCCTCTCTGACTTTGTGCAGACCCATACACTCAAGGCAGCCACTGTTCTTTTCATTTTTACATCTCTACTTGTATTGTGTTGTGTCAAGACCACTATCCATGGAAACCAAAGTACAGCTGTCACCTCATCAGAGACACATTTACATCAATAAACCTCTCCCCTGGTCTTTATTTTAAGGAATCTTGTACGTTTTATGTATTCTTAAACTTACTTAAGCTCAGAGTTGTTAGGATGAAATACAAGGTCAGATGAGACAGCATTTAAGTCACCATCACTGCCAGTACAACACTCATTCATATCTGGGTTCAGGATTTCATAAAAGAAGGCTCAAAGACTTCAGCTGATTTTTTTTTTCTGCATTCTGTAAACATGTTCCTTTGTCCACTGGAAAACTACATGTGGCAGTTATTCTGAGTCACAGATATATCCAGTAATTAACACTACAGAAATAATGAATTGGTCAAGAAATGTTTTTTTAAATGCCAAAATTTTTGGAATGAGGTCACTAATATTTAAATTCTAGAACATCAGAGGAATTTATAATTTAATCTCAGTGTCTCACTGAATAAAGTTGAATAATGGCATTCAATGGTATTAAAGCAAAAGTCAGTGAGAGGTGGATGCACTGGCACCTGTGGGCCCATATATGACATTACAGTGTAACACCTCAAGGTTTTCTTCTGCTTACATGTAACCCTGTTTGTATTTCTGGTTGGATAGCTACTATTTATATCAATGAAATGGAACACCTTCTTTAGAGTCACAAATAATACCCGTTTCCATTTCAAATGGCCATAGACTTCAGAATTAGGAAATTCCGTTTGCATTGCAGAGGATGCTATTGAAAGAGTGATCAGCTTTACAAAGTTACAAACTGAAGTGAACACAATACGTTTCTCTACTTGTCAAAAAAGGCTTATAAGTCCATCTACCTTCACAGATGTCTGAGGATAGCACAGATTTTTCCATCTGTTCTCATAAACATCTTACAGGTGCACAGTGCAGTCCTTTCTCACTACTGTAGATGTATCTCATCATTGTAACAGGCAGCACAGAACATTATTGGCATCCAGCTGGCTTTTATTCAGGGCATACTGTATACAGTATTCAACGCAGTGTAATTAAGGAACTCCGCTCTCCTGCTCAGGTGATTTTATTTTTTATTTCTCACCTCTGGCAACAGTACTGAACAATTGGCACTAGAACCAGTAGATTTAGGTTGTTTGTGTGTATGTTTATATGCAGTTGTGTGTGTATACATGTATACATATAGCATACATCATACAAATCTCAAAACAGCTATAGGCTATATTTATATATTGTAAAATGCAAAAGAAGGCAGAAAAAGAGTTGGGGAATCCACCCTGTATATTATACAGACTAACAAAATAATAGCACCAGAGAACTGTCTGGTTTAGCTTACAAATAAGGACAAAAAAAGGAAGAGAGGTTGCTAGGCTTTTATAGTCACCAGGGAGGAAGAGGCGTGTCTGTGGGCGTGCCAGGCAGAAGTGACTCCAATAGGAGGCGTGGCTAGGAGGGAGTGCAGGAACTTGTAGGAGTTTTAGGCAGGTTTTTATTTATGTTATCTGCAGAAGAGGATGAAGATAGGTTAGTGCACTTCCTCAATCCCCTTGTTTTTCATCCTTGATTAAGTCCTTAGCCTGCCTCCCAAGAACTCGTGTGACTATATACTGTGTATATATATATATATATATATATATATATATATATATATATATATATATATATATATATATATACAGTGCATCCAGAAAGTATTCACAGCACATCACTTTTCCCACATTTTGTTATGTTACAGCCTTATTCCAAAATGCATTAAATTCATTTTTTTCCTCAGAATTCTACACACAACACCCCATAATGACAACGTGAAAAAAGTTTGAGATTTTTGCAAATTTATTAAAAATAAAAAACTGAGAAAGCACATGTACATAAGTATTCACAGCCTTTGCTCAATACTTTGTTGATGCACCTTTGGCAGCAATTACAGCCTCAAGCCACAAGCTTGGCACACCTATCCTTGGCCAGTTTCACCTCTCAAGCTCCATCAGGTTGGATGGGAAGCGTCGGTGCACAGCCATTTTAAGATCTCTCCAGAGATGTTCAATCGGATTCAAGTCTGGGCTCTGGCTGGGCCACTCAAGGACATTCACAGAGTTGTCCTGAAGCCACTCCTTTGATATCTTGGCTGTGTGCTTCGGGTCGTTGTCCTGCTGAAAGATGAACCGTCGCCCCAGTCTGAGGTCAAAAGCGCTCTGGAGCAGGTTTTCATCCAGGATGTCTCTGTACATTGCTGCAGTCATCTTTCCCTTTATCCTGACTAGTCTCCCAGTTCCTGCTGCTGAAAAACATTCCCACAGCATGATGCTGCCACCACCATGCTTCACTGTAGGGATGGTATTTGCCTGGTGATGAGCGGTGCCTGGTTTCCTCCAAACATGACGCCTGGCATTCACACCAAAGAGTTCAATCTTTGTCTCATCAGACCAGAGAATTTGTTTCTCATGGTCTGAGAGTCCTTCAGGTGCCTTTTGGCAAACTCCAGGCGGGCTGCCATGTGCCTTTTACTAAGGAGTGGCTTCCGTCTGGCCACTCCACCATACAGGCCTGATTGGTGGATTGCTGCAGAAATTGTTGTCTTTCTGGAAGGTTTACCTCTCTCCACAGAGGACCTCTGAAGCTCTGACAGAGTGACCATCGGGTTCTTGGTCACCTCCCTGACTAAGGCCCTTCTCCCCCGATCGCTAAGTTTAGATGGCCGGCCAGCTCTAGGAAGAGTCCTGGTGGTTTCGAACTTCTTCCACTTACGGATGATGGTAGCCACTGTGCTCATTGGGACCTTGAAAGCAGCAGAAATATTTCTGTAACCTTCCCCAGATTTGTGCCTCTAGACAATCCTGTCTCAGAGGTCTACAGACAATTCCTTTGACTTCATGCTTGGTTTGTGCTCTGACATGAACTGTCAACTGTGGGACCTTATATAGACAGGTGTGTACCTTTCCAAATCCTGTCCAATCAACTGAATTTACCACAGGTGGATTCCAATTAAGCTGCAGAAACATCTCAAGGATGATCAGGGGAAACAGGATGCACCTGAGCTCAATTTTGAGCTTCATGGCAAAGGCTGTGAATACTTATGTACATGTGCATTCTCAATTTTTTTATTTTTAATAAATTTGCATAAACCTCAAGTAAACTTTTTTCACGTTGTCATTATGGGGTGTTGTGTATAGAATTCTGAGGAATAAAATGAATTTAATTCATTTTGGAATAAGGCTGTAAAATAACAAAATGTGGAAAAAGTGATGCACTGTGAATACTTTCCGGATGCACTGTATATATTATATATGTGTACACAGTCTGTATAAATATGCTGCATGCTGTGCAAATTCTCTGTTTATGTAGTTGTTCTATTTTGTCAACTGTTCTGAGCAGAGAATTTCATAATATTTACACATGGAAAAAAAAGCGATGGGTTGTTCATGGAACCTATCTTTTAGTTGTAAGTGCTGGTTGATGTGTTGGTCTTTCAAATGTTTGCACTGTCCAGTAATGATGCTGTCTAATCCTTGTTTTTTCCCTGGTCAAAGGTTCTTGTGAGTTTCCATCTTAAGGTATTTAATGCAACTACAATATACATTTTAAAAAAATGAGAGAAGGGTAGTCAATTGATCAAGCTCATTTGATTAGGTAATATCTAAGCTGATGCAAGATCTCATGTTGTCAGGATATGAGTTTCAACTTCTAGGCCATTGTCCTCATTCTCTCCATTTATTTATTATTACAGTGGAAATGCTTGTTTGTCCCTTTTACTTTCTGATGCTGTTTTAAATGCTTTACAGACTATTTTTGGTCATTTTTATTTTGAAAAAAGATATAAAAATGAAGTTGATGAAAAGTGGTTCATCTTAATTTGAACGTTTGTAAAGGGGAACTTTTTCCCTTCTTTGCTCAGCTTTGTAAATAAAAGGTTTTACAACTACAGTGGTGTGAAAAACTATTTGCCCCCTTCCTGATTTCTTATTCTTTTGCATGTTTGTCACACAAAATGTTTCTGATCATCAAACACATTTAACCATTAGTCAAATAAAACACAAGTAAACACAAAATGCAGTTTTTAAATGATGGTTTTTATTATTTAGGGAGAAAAAAATCCAAACCTACATGGCCCTGTGTGAAAAGTAATTGCCCCCTGAACTTAATAACTGGTTGGGCCACCCTTAGCAGCAATAACTGCAATCAAGCGTTTGGGATAACTTGCAATGAGTCTTTTACAGCGCTCTGGAGGAATTTTGGCCCACTCATCTTTGCAGAATTGTTGTAATTCAGCTTTATTTGAGGGTTTTCTAGCATGAACCGCCTTTTTAAGGTCATGCCATAGCATCTCAATTGGATTCAGGTCAGGACTTTGACTAGGCCACTCCAAAGTCTTCATTTTGTTTTTCTTCAGCCATTCAGAGGTGGATTTGCTGGTGTGTTTTGGGTCATTGTCCTGTTGCAGCACCCAAGATCGCTTCAGCTTGAGTTGACAAACAGATGGCCGGACATTCTCCTTCAGGATTTTTTGGTAGACAGTAGAATTCATGGTTCCATCTATCACAGCAAGCCTTCCAGGTCCTGAAGCAGCAAAACAACCCCAGACCATCACACTTCCACCACCATATTTTACTGTTGGTATGATGTTCTTTTTCTGAAATGCTGTGTTCCTTTTACGCCAGATGTAACGGGACATTTGCCTTCCAAAAAGTTCAACTTTTGTCTCATCAGTCCACAAGGTATTTTCCCAAAAGTCTTGGCAATCATTAAGATGTTTCTTAGCAAAATTGAGACGAGCCCTAATGTTCTTTTGCTTAACAGTGGTTTGCGTCTTGGAAATCTGCCATGCAGGCCGTTTTTGCCCAGTCTCTTTCTTATGGTGGAGTCGTGAACACTGACCTTAATTGAGGCAAGTGAGGCCTGCAGTTCTTTAGACGTTGTCCTGGGGTCTTTTGTGACCTCTCGGATGAGTCGTCTCTGCGCTCTTGGGGTAATTTTGGTCGGCCGGCCACTCCTGGGAAGGTTCACCACTGTTCCATGTTTTTGCCATTTGTGGATAATGGCTCTCACTGTGGTTCGCTGGAGTCCCAGAGCTTTAGAAATGGCTTTATAACCTTTGCCAGACTGATAGATCTCAATTACTTCTGTTGTCATTTGTTCCTGAATTTCTTTGGATCTTGGCATGATGTCTAGCTTTTGAGGTGCTTTTGGTCTACTTCTCTGTGTCAGGCAGCTCCTATTTAAGTGATTTCTTGATTGAAACAGGTGTGGCAGTAATCAGGCCTGGGGGTGGCTACGGAAATTGAACTCAGGTGTGATACACCACAGTTAGATTATTTTTAACAAGGGGCAATTACTTTTCACACAGGGCCATGTAGGTTTGGATTTTTTCTCCTAAATAATAAAAACCATCATTTAAAAACTGTATTTTGTGTTTACTTGTGTTATATTTGACTAATGGTTAAATGTGTTTGATGATCAGAAACATTTTGTGTGACAAACATGCAAAAGAATAAGAAATCAGGAAGGGGGCAAATAGTTTTTCACACCACTGTATCTGTCCAGCCCAGATTCATTGGCACTGGATCTTACCCTGTTATTGGACACAAAACTGGAACCAACCGTGACCAGGGTTCCAGTCTGTTTCAAAGGTGATTCACACATAATCACACACCCACTAATTTCACCTGCTGCACTTGAGTCCCAGTCCAGGGGCCTCATGTATAAACGGTGCGTACGCACAGAAATGTTGCGTAAGAACTTTTCCACGTTCAAATCGCGATGTATAAAACCTACACTTGGCGTAAAGCCACACACTTTTCCACGGTACCTCATGCCTTGTCGTACGCAAGTTCTCCGTACTGTTCTTGTGTGATTACTCATTATTTTCATGAAGCGGCTTTATAAATACACAGAAACTAACCGCATATTGTTTATTAGTGTAATGCATCTGATTGTAATTAACTCGTTACAATATAATGGTCCAGGGAACAGCCATAGTATTCCAAATACCATAACTGCTTTAGCGTTGTTACTCTCACTTCTCCTTCTTCTTCTTCTTCTTTCAGCTCCTCCCGTTAGGAGTTGCCACAGCGGATCATCTTTTTCCATATTACTCTCACTGCACGACTCGGAGTATTTATATCACTGTATCTGAGTGTGAATCACAGCAGCAGCTGATCGGAAAGAGAATTATCGGTATACGGCATTAAGCACACGCTGTCTCTGCCACTGTAAAATGTTTTAAAGCCTTTCCTGTACAGACCTCGCGGTTCAGAAACAGTTTAATCCCAAGAACTTTAAATGCACTCAATCAATTGCTCCTTGTAGGACGGTTTGTACTTATAAGTACAATCACCCCACTATAAACTTGCACTACAGTTATAATATCTCACAACCTGAGCCACTTTATAAAGCGCGTATTTACATATGATGACGATATCATTTTTAAGGTGAAATGCAGCAAAATATGTTTGTTAAATTATACACATAAAACTTTAACTTAATTTAAATAATCTATATTCTTCACTGGGAGTGCCGTGAAGGATAGAATAATTAAACATGTACTACGAAGATATTTCAATGTTCTTTAAACGTTTTGAAGAATCGCTAAGCTTACAGATGGCTTAACGTCTATTACAGAGCTGATTGTATGGCGATCGGTTACTTGGGGAAAGAAAAGCACTGACTGCAGTGACGGCTACGCCAATATATATTGAATTTAAAACAGAAAGATAAAATAACAACACAGCTAAAAACGCAGCGACAAATTTCGACAAAAGATAAATGCTTGTCATGAGCACGAGGCTCATGAAACACATGTTTAATAACGTGCTTTAGCTCCTATCATCATGAAAATGACATCACGTATACATCTCAGTATTTTAGTTATTCAGAGAGCTGTAATATCACAAATGTAATGGACTCTGTGTCCAGTTAGAGGAAGAGAGCCAGTTTAAGAAGCAAGTAGTGATTCACACACATAGATCACATACGAGTAGAAGATCAAATACAAAACAAAGCATTTAACGTGCTACATTAATTCGATGAAGTTTATAATGTTCTACTAAATGACAAAATAAACTACGTGATTAAAGTGGAAAATTCGAGATTGAAGTTGACATTTCGTGCTTTTTCCCCACCGTGTGCCTTTTTTCTCTGTACCATAATAAGCTTTCATATGACACTCAGACAGTGGGCTTACAACTCTTCTTTTCACGGCAACTTTGATATGTGACTTCTTTTTTATTTCCGGCATTGTGCGATTTTGTGAATGTGAGCTTTCAAGTTTCTCCAACACGCTATGTCACTCGATCAACTTCCTTTTGTTGATTATCCCACGGTTTATTTGAACAAATAGTATGTTTTTCCTTTGCCTCCACTTGGTATTCGCTGAAATTCTTATATTTTCCCCCGTGCTTTTCCCATTGTCTTTTCACAGAAGGCTGAGCTTAAGGGTGATTTATATTCATTTGCATATTCAAAGAGGCGTAATTCTGGGAGGATTTGGGGCGTTACATAATGCGCGTGCACGAGCGTTAGTTTTCACGCTGATCGGGATTTATGTAACGGAAGGACGTGGAAGTTGGAGTACGCACAGATTCCTGCATCTGGATTTTCTGTGCGTAAACATATTTCGGCTTTTGTGCTTACGCCATGTTATAGTGCGAGTTCTACGCACGGCCGTTATACATGAGGCCCCTGGTGGTTTGTCATGTGGTGGATGTGACAAAGCTTTATCAGCACAAGCTCCCAACGTAGGATCAATTACCCACATATCTTTGGGATGTGGGAAGAAAACTGGAATACTTGTAGAAACATACATTCAAACAAAGGGAGATCTTTAAACTCCACTCAGTGAATAGGCTAGGATTTCAACTCTGGTATTTTTCTTATAGAAACTTTAATTTAAAACATTGTTGTATCCTCCTTAGCATTAGATTGGAGTGTTTATATGGGCTGTGAAAACTGTGCTAAAAGTGTTAGTCCCAATTGTTACTCGGGCAAATGTGCAGATGAGTCTTGTGTAAGCGTCAGGACCGAGAATTACTTGGGCTGAAACAGTGCTGTCAATGCTGCCGTTCTTTGGAGAAATAATTTCTGAATGCAGGTTTTCACTAATTATGAAATATCTGCACTTTACCAGCAATGAAGACTTTGATGAGAATACTCATCCAACACCCAAAATGAACAAAATTTGGGAGATATACCAGGTCATTGCAGCAAAAGTTTAGAGCATTTACATTCCGGACAGTGATGTCAACGTCAATGAAAGTCTCATTGCTTATAAAGCTTATAAAAATCCAAACCTACATGGCCCTGTGTGAAAAAGTAATTGCCCCCTTGTTAAAACATAACCGAACTGTGGTGTATCACACCTGAGTTCAATTTCCGTAGCCACCCCCAGGCCTGATTACTGCCACACCTGTTTCAATCAAGAAATCACTTAAATAGGAGCTGCCTGACACAGAGAAGTAGACCAAAAGCACCTCAAAAGCTAGACATCATGCCAAGATCCAAAGAAATTCAGGAACAAATGAGAACAGAAGTAATTGAGATCTATCAGTCTGGTAAAGGTTATAAAGCCATTTCTAAAGCTTTGGGACTCCAGCAAACCACAGTGAGAGCCATTATCCACAAATGGCAAAAACATGGAACAGTGGTGAACCTTCCCAGGAGTGGCCGAGCGACCAAAATTACCCCAAGAGCGCAGAGACGACTCATCCGAGAGGTCACAAAAGACCCCAGGACAACGTCTAAAGAACTGCAGGCCTCACTTGCCTCAATTAAGGTCAGTGTTCACGACTCCACCGTAAGAAAGAGACTGGGCAAAAATGGCCTGCATGGCAGATTTCCAAGACGCAAACCACTGCTAAGCAAAAAGAACATTAGGGCTTGTCCCAATTTTGCTAAGAAACATCTCAATAATTGCCAAGACTATTGGGAAAATACCTTGTGGACTGATGAGACAAAAGTTGAACTTTTTGGAAGGCAAATGTCCCGTTACATCTGGCGTAAAAGGAACACAGCATTTCAGAAAAAGAACATCATACCAACAGTAAAATATGGTGGTGGTAGTGTGATGGTCTGGGGTTGTTTTGCTGCTTCAGGAACTGGAAGGCTTGCTGTGATAGATGGAACCATGAATTCTACTGTCTACGAAAAAATCCTGAAGGAGAATGTCCGGCCATCTGTTCGTCAACTCAAGCTGAAGCGATCTTGGGTGCTGCAACAGGACAATGAGCCAAAACACACCAGCAAATCCACCTCTGAATGGCTGAAGAAAAACAAAATGAAGACTTTGGAGTGGCCTAGTCAAAGTCCTGACCTGAATCCAATTGAGATGCTATGGCATGACCTTAAAAAGGCGGTTCATGCTAGAAAACCCTCAAATAAAGCTGAATTACAACAATTCTGCAAAGATGAGTGGGCCAAAATTCCTCCAGAGCGCTGTAAAAGACTCATTGCAAGTTATCACAAACGCTTGATTGCAGTTATTGCTGCTAAGGGTGGCCCAACCAGTTATTAGCTTCAGGGGGCAATTACTTTTTCACACAGGGCCATGTAGGTTTGGATTTTTGTTTTCTCCCTAAATAATAAAAACCATCATTTAAAAACTGCTTATTGTGTTTACTTGTGTTATATTTGACTAATGGTTAAATGTGTTTGATGATCAGAAACATTTTGTGTGACAAACATGCAAAAGAATAAGAAATCAGGAAGGGGGCAAACAGTTTTTCACACCACTGTAGTATAACAGAGTATCATGTATTTAAGGTCACATGGAAATTAAAGTTAAAGGCATTATATACAGTATGGAGTCCAGGAAGCCTACCTTCACACTAAAGGTCATGGGAGTGTTGAGCAGACTCTCTAGTCATTTAATTGAAGTTTAGACTCACAATATTTGAAAAACATCTACATTAAGACACAGGGAGAGAATGCAAAATTCAAACACTGTGACTAGGCCAGGAAATTAACCCAGATTCCTAACGTGGTGCTGTATTTACCATATATAACATACAGTAAATCCCCAAACAAATGAATGCTTATGGAGGGTCAAGGTCAATACCTGCAGCACCAAGCAGAAGCCAGATTTACAAAAGGTTATCATTTCATCAACAGACTCATTCACATGCACATAGGTTAAAAGGCAGGTCAAAAGTGGACCTTTACTATCGTATTTTGAATGAGGGACTGGTGTACACGCATGCATACCGACAAGAGAAGAATGTGCAAACATGACAAAGGCAGCAACCGGGCACAGGAGTTTAACACAAGACTGTACATCGTGAGACCACACCATTCAGCTCTGTGCCATCATGCTATCTGCTGTCCATGCAAGTTTTTACTAAGTAAGGAGTATTTCCCATTAAGAACCCTATTCATAGAATATTAGACATATGAAACTTGAGTGTATTTCATATATACCCAAAGTAATTGTTAACATTTGTACTATATCATATTTTTTATTAACTTGCATTCATAATTCTATCCACCCACCGATGTGTCTAACTGTCCCTTTTTAATAACTGCCTTTTCTTGTTCAGTGCTACTGTTTGCCAAAGTCTATGCAACTTCGAGGGCATTTTGGTTTTTAACTCAATGTATGCCAGATTCAACACCTCTAATAACACACATAAATACATGGATTTCATATTTTGAATATTTATTTTTATATACAATATAGAACATTCTTCTAAATTACAGTAATTTTTACAAACCATTATTTACAGCATTTAAAACAAACTTCAATCCATATGGTGTATTACACAAACAGCAGCCATGATGCGTGTATAAACAAAACTGCAGACAAACTTGTTGGAAGTGAGACTGTGGCACAATGTCAGCTCTAACACAATTCTATATGAATTTAGTTGTTTCAGTGCACAAGTGCTGTCTGTGATGCTATGTCATGCAAAGTGTTTCTGGGGTCAAAAGAAAAAAATGCTTATTCAGTAAATAAAACCCATTTGAATAAAACCCCTTTCATAAGTTCTGTGCAGCCTAGGAAGGCATAGTAACTGCGGGCAATGAGACTTGGTATCCTCAATGCAGCTTAAAACCATGTGGAAAATCTGCTCAGTGCATTGGGTCACTTATTATAGGCCTCATATTTCTGAGAATAATAATTCACTAGGTCATACTGTAGAAAATCAATTGGGACTTAATATCAAAATTTGAAAATATTTATACATAAATCTGGGAGAAGGTGTCAATAAAAATATGGTTTTGCATTATAGTGTAATTTGTAGAGGATTTAGAAAATTATTACTAGTCAGTAACCTGAGAACTTCAGTTGGAGTTTCTGTTTCAGTGTTATGGTTGGCTGGAAGAAATATTTAAGTAGATTGTCTAACTTGAAAGCTAGCCTCTTTCTTTATTTCTTTAATATGCTGGAGTTGATATGCCACATCTTTTTATCATATTACAAAGCTCTGCTTGTAAACTGAAGGGTTATAGTAGCCATCAGTTTAAGCAGAGAAATAAAAAGTCCAACCATAGAGGCCCTTCAATGTAATCAGATTAAGAATTACAAGTAAACAGAAGCTTCAGCCTGTGCTGATAGAAAACTGACAGGAAACATCAAAATCACGATGTGGTAACATTTGTTACACTGATAAAAATGTAAAAATAAAGGTGAAGGTTTGAAGATGTTTTTTCTCAGATTGATGTGAAGATATGGAAAAGCTGGGTTCAGAGCCTCCATTAATTAAGAGCAGCTAATGGTAGAGTTACTAATGACAGTACTCAAGGACGACGTTAGGCTGTAACTGACCAAAAATACTACAGTGCATCGGTGTGACTGTCAATATAATTACTGTATCTCCCACTGTCCAGGGCTCTTTGTATGGTGGGAGGTACAATCACACTGAAAATTAAATAAATATGAACAGCACAGAGAAAAGTCAGCATTCCCTCAGTCTAAATCTCATTTTAGTTGTTAACAATGCCTTCATTCTTGCATGCCTCTTTTTATTTATTGAATGACTGAAATGTACAAGTAGGGAGTGTTGAAAAGAGAGAAACAATTATTTTTAACAACATTCTGTAGTTAAAACCCCCATTAAGTGAATTTCCCCTTGGGATTAATAAAGTATCTATCTATCTATCTATCTATCTAAGGAAAAAATAATCTAGATACTGCAAAATCACTGCAGCTGAAGAAGAATAGCTGAAGAAATCTAGCCATATACTAACAGCTTTTACCAAACCAACAGAATTAATTCTAAATTTAATCCATAAGGGTTCAGCAAAAACAGCTATTAGCTGACTAAACACTATGAGCTCTTTGCTACACAAGCTCTCAGCTGCCCTCTCCATGTTGGCTTGATGCCCTTTTTCAGCGTCATCTTCCAATGTGTTACTCCTACTCACTTTCAAAGCTGAAAAATCAAACACCATAACAAAGTCAGTTAGACGTCAGATCCTACAAACCTATGAGGCAGCAGGAATGGTTCTTAGTATCAAAAACCCTCTTTGAGAAACTCAGATACTGTATTTGGCCTTTCCACTGATCTGTTTCACGTTTTATATCCAGAGCTAATACATGAACGTGTCCTGAGAAGGACTGGGACTGAGTCAGTGCTGGTTCCTGCCTTGTGTTTAGTGCTGCCAGAATGGTGTCTTATTCCAGCCTCCTAAATTCCTGAACTTGACAGGATAATGGATGGCAAGAGATGGAAGGGTAAATACCTTATAATCAATGCGTCTGTCTCATGTACCACCTTTCCTAGCTCTTATTGTCATATTCTACGTTTTATTCAAATGTTCAAATTTATTCATCTTTTTCTTTAAACAGTAGTGATCATTTGAAAGGAAACCTTGTTTATCATAATGTAGAAAAAGCTGTAGCAGCAAGCTAATCAATAAAATAAATTAATAAATATCCCAGCAATGAAGAGGACTGAAAGAATGTGCGTGAAAGCATCTTGGAAAAAATCCATTAAGTGTCTATAGAATGAGTGAGACAAGGGGTCAGGCTCTTTAAACATCGTCTTTGCTTATCACTTTCCCTTCTGATAAGGGAGATCTTTGCCATAAAAGTGGAAACGAGGTATAATGAAGCTGACCCAGGAGCTCGTCAGCACCATTAAACCCAAGAATTTGACAGCTCGGCAGCTGGGCGACAATAGATTGACGGGTCTAGTGTTTCTAAACCCCAACACCTTGTTATCACTCAGGACTTGGAGATGGTGTGGCATAGCCAGGGGCATGTGATGCACAAGAACAGCTTGTCAAGGGCAGTGACGCCTTATTTTGGCCTATACAGATAAGCGGACAGGGGACAGCCCTTTCTGCCTTTAGCATACTCTGCCATTTGCATTTTGAGTGTGGGACCTCTGGATTTTAAATCCTAAGAAGCTGCAGTCATTGCTGTCGTCTACTTCAGTGTTCTAATCTGCTTGCTAGGCTAGCCTGGAAATTCAGCAAGTAGAAGAAAATAGCCGCTGCTTAGATATACTGAAATGCAGCTATCGAAGCAGGGGTAGTACTTGAAATAATGTTGTCGGAGCTTTTACTTTTTCTTATTACACACAGGTTGCTATCTTTTAGTGGGCTAACTTCAGAGTTCAGTTAGTGCCGTCACAAAACCAAGACTTCATAGTTACACCACTTGGCTTCTTCATATGTACTTCATAGATGCACCACTTTTATTGTCCAGGCAATTATTTAACTGAAAATAAGTCCATTAACAAAAATAAAATCACCAGAAATCCTGGCTAATTTAAAGTGAACTATTTGAGTTATCTTCTTGGCAGTTCTTAAGTGCACAATTCCTGCCTTGAATTGCCCAAAATGTTGGTGCAGTTGTGTTGCCTGAAGAAACCTTTGGGTGTCATTCCATTTTTTCCGATTCAGCTCTTTGAATTACATAGATACCATTCTTGAGTCCAAATCGTGCAGCGTTCTGCCCATCAAAACCTATGTCACAGTCTTTTTGAGACAGCTGGTCATACGTTTGCATAATTTCAAGAATAATAAAGCTTTTTCCGTGGTTTTTCAACAGTTGCCATGTGGACCATTTTCAACCAGAAAATTCAGCTAGCATGCTGATTTGACAATGTAACTAAATGTGGCTCTCCCTTTTTGATATCTTGAACAATGAACCATTAAAGACTGAATGATGCACAACCTATTCACAAATTATATCATATTCATACTGTACACACAATTTTTAAATAATCTTATTTTTAAATATGAAGTACAAAATGTACACATTTACAGACAGAATAATTAAATAGATTTTCCACATCATCTAAAGGTGAACTCACTCTGTGTTCCAGTCCCTATCTGCAGCCACACTCAGCCACAATCATATCGTCGTACTTATATTTGTAAGTGACAATGCCACCATTATCCAGGTATAGGATCGACATTGGATTCAGTTTGGTGGGAACACAACAGGCTCTGGCAACTCGTAGCGGATTGCTTATGTGTAACAAAGTTTGTACTGTAGCGTGATTTGTGTGCGGGATGTGTCCTGCAAATGGGTAGCTGCAGATGCCTTTGCACTCATATGCCTCATAGCCTGGAGGTGCAATGATCCATGAATCCCAGCCAATGTCCTTGAAGTCTACATAAAGAGGAATCTTCTTGCAGAAGTTACCTTTGGCATTTCTCCGTATCCTGGAGGAAGAGTCATATATCAGGTTAGACCCCATGTGCAGCAAAGAGCTGTCATTTGGTCCCTCATTTTGGCCATTATCCAGGTCATTGAGATCAAAAGTGATGTCTCCAAACTCTAGCAACTTGTCCTGTTCCACCATGTCGTCCGTAGCCTTTTTCTCTCCTCGTTTATCTTTGCTCTGATCATCTGAAAAAACAATCAGCAGTGGATCATGTTTGGCATCTGGATTGATGTCAATGTCCAGGTTCCCTCTACGGAATTCTTCCTCCAGCATATCAACACTCTCGATGTGTACCTCTAGCCGGTGCGTGGTATAATCAGACTTGCGCCATCGGTGTACGGCATTGGTCAGATCAAAGGCCTCCCAACCGCTGTCTGTACTGTAGACCTGCCGTGAGGCTAGTTCTGTCAACTGGGTATGTCCCCCGCCTTTTTCCTCCCCCCTCTCTTCTGCCACCATGTCAATCTCACTGCTGTTATCCATCACCTCATAAATTGTCACTTTTCTGTCCACACCCTCATACATGCGCCGGTCTCGCTCCACCAATGTGTAGAGACGCAGCTCTGCCATGGTGATCTTCTCATGATGTGGAATGGATAAGTTGAAGAGGAGTGAATGTTTGCGTATTCCATCAGCATCCATGCGGTGCAAAGACATATCTGAAAAAGAAATGAAAAATATAAATAGATGCCCTGTTTAGAAAACAGAGACATGGTCAGGTTTGTTAAGAATTGCTGCAGACCCCATATGTGTATTAGTTAGCCCTGCTACCATTGTTTATGGGCTAGAGTGGTAATCTGTTTTCCTAGATTTTTTTTTTTCTGTGAGAGACAGGATTGTAGCAATCAGTCCAGGCTTCTATGGTTTTGACCTCCTGTCAAGCACAGCTAAGCCAGCTGAGAGACATTATCCATCCAGTTTGTCCAGAGTCTCTGCACATGATCTGGAAGCAGTTGTCTATTGCAAGGGCTACCTAATTATTTCATAAACCTTTGTGTGTATAGTGTTTGTTTTGTTTTTTTCATGATAATGAGAAAATAATTCGGACAATATGAAAGTTCTTAGCAACGTCCTACAGACAATCAACAACAAACTAGGCAAAGGAATATCAAAGGCAAAAGTTTTAGAATGATTTATTTATTTACTTTTGCCTGTCCTAATTATAATAAATGTATGTCCTAATTACTTTACAACATGGCTGCATTGTAGCTTTGCCTTACTAAAAAGTATGGCTACATAGCCATAACAGGATTTTTTAGATTTAAGTTCCTAAATGGTTGTCATTTATGGCACTAATATGGTTAAACATAAGTATTTTTTATTATAGTTGCCACCTACATGAAACATCTCATGATCTCTGTGGCATCAGTAGTATTTTAATTTAATGTGACATTCTCAATTACACTCACCCTAATTTAGGGTCATAGGCAACCAGAGTCTACCCCTATGCCAGAAACTTACTCTGGGTAGGACAGCAGCATATTCATATTCAGGGATGCACCCTCATGGAACAAATTTTGAATAACCAGATACATACACAGTTCGAATGTGTAAACTCCATCCAGGCAGAGACTAGCTGTGTTATTGTGTTACCATGCCAAGTAGTACACTGTGTGCACAATTATTAGGCAAGTGAGTATTTTGACCATATCATCATTTTTAATGCGTATATTCCAACTCCAAGCTGTATTAACTTGAATGCTTATTGGATTTAAGCACGTCAGGTGATGTGTATTTGTGTAATGAGGGAGGGTGTGGCCTAAGGAGATCAACACCCTATATCAAGGTGTGCAGAATTATTAGGCAGCTAGTTTTCCTCAGGCAAAATGGGCCAAAAAAGAGATTTAACTGACTCTGAAAAGTCAAAAATTGTAAAAGTCTTTCAGAGGGATGCAGCACTTTTGGAATTGCTAAGATATTGGTGTGTGATCACAGAACCATCAAACATTTTGTTGCAAATAGTCAACAGGGTCGCAAGAAACGTGTTGAGAACAAAAGACGCAAATTAGCTGCCAAAGATTTGAGAAGAATCAAACGTGAAGCTACCAGGAACCCATTATCCTCCAGTACTTTCATATTCCAGAGCTGCAACCTACCTGGAGTGCCCAGAAGTACAAGGTGTTCAGTGCTCAAAGACATGGCCAAGGTAAGGAGGGCTGAAACCCAACCACCACTGAACAAGAAACATAAGTTGAAACGTCAAAACTGGGCCAAGAAATATCTGAAGACAGATTTTTTCAAAGGTTTTATGGACCGATGAGATGAGAGTGACTCTTGATGGACCAGATGGATGGACCTGTGGATCAGTAATGGGCACAGAGCTCCACTCCAACGTGGAGGTGGGGTACTGGTATGAGCTGGTATTTTTAAAGATGAGCTAGTTGGACCTTTTGCATTGAAGATGAACTCAAAATCAACTCCCAAACCTACTGCCAGTTTTTCGAAGACACTTTCTTCAAACAGTGATACAGGAAAAAGACCATGATTTTTATGCAGGCCAATGCTCCATCACTTGCATCGAAGTTCTCCACTGCGTAGCCAGCCAGTAAAGGCCTTAAAGATGAAGGAATAATGACATGGCCCCTTCCTCATCTGACCTAAACCCTATCGAGAACTTGTGGGCACTTCTTAAACGCTAGATTTACGGGGGAGAAAAACAATACACCTCTCTGAAGAGTGTCTGGGAGGCTGTAGTCACTGCTCCACAAAAAGCTGATCGTCAACAGATCAAGAAACTGACAGACTCCATGAATGGAAAGGCTTATGACTGTTATTGGAAAGAAGGGTGGCTATATTGGTCATTGATTGATTGATTTATTTTTTTAAATGTCAGAGATGTTTATTTGTAAATTTTGAGGTGTTTGTTTTATTATTCTCACTATAACAGATGAAAATAAACAAGTGAGATGGGAAAATTTTCATTTTTCCTTTAGTTGCATAATAAATCTGCACACTAATAGTTGCCTAATAATTGTGCACATATGTATTCCCCTGATGATGTTCACACTCACATTTCCGTTGTGAAACATTCAGGTTTCAGGTTTATTAACATTTTGGATTGACTGATAGCACTGTGTTTGTTCCATATTAAAATTAATCCTCAAAAATACAACTTGCCTAATAATTGTGCACACAGTGTATTTTTATTACAAAAAGAGTAGAGGCAAACAAAAAACTGTTTATCAGCCCTATAAGGTCATGTTACTACACCAACGCAACATCCTGACTTGTCTGTGCTTACAGTCCCAAGTTTTCTTACTTCTCAAACTATAAATTCTCTGCCCTATTATGACCTTTCTGCTGTCTTCCAGCTGGTGTGCTTCTGGAAGGAGGCTTTATAGTATTAATAGTCTCTCTAGGATTTAATTTTAGGTATTTCCATGCTTGAGGTGATTTTTTTTTCCTGTAAACTCCTCAGGCAATAAGTTTACCTCTGGGTTTTCTGAATGTAAAGAACCTATCTGGTTTGCTCCATGCCCGTATGGTGCCTATTCTCTCTTTCTAAGACAGTGCTGTCATCTTTAGTTTTAGGTTAGAAATGGTACTTTAATCTACAGAATGCAGATATGTAGTTCACTCCACATTAAACTCACTGGAATAATGAGAGTACGCAATGGTATAATCTTCTTATATAATACGCTACCGTGGCTGTCCGTTTGTTTTCCAGGATTTTAAATCACCTGGAACTCACAAACCGTATGACCTATTGACCTGAAATTTGGTACACATATACTATGTGACGTCTGCTATCTGGTTTCTGGGTGATGATTGACCTACAAGGTTATTTCTCTTTGTATTTTTATTTTATTGAAGAATTAATTCTCTGCAGCGACCAGCAGGGCGGCCCATATGTACGGGCGCCGTTCTCACCCCTACCACCTTCGTCGTCACTTCCCCTACCTCTTCATATCTTAAATCATTCTTGAGGCAGATTGAAGACTTAAGTGCCAGCTTAAGTGAAAAATAAAAGAAAATGTAATTGCAACACAAACACAGACTTAATCAGTTTTAACATGAAAAGATGCAGACGAAAGAAGAGAAGAAGTTGGCCGCTTGGGTAGAGAAAAGAAGAGCTGCTCAGGAAGCAGCAAGCGCATCAACCTCTGAGCAAACAAATGGTAAACGTACAGAGAAAGAGGATGAAAACTAGGAATGCTCAAGTAAAGTGTATTCACTGGGCGTTATCATGCAGTGCGCTGTTACTGGTCACCCAATAATTTCAATTTGTGTAGACCATAACCGTTTCAATAAATGAGACATTTCCTTGCTGTAGCAGTGTTTCATCTTGCTTTACACTTCATTTAGAGCTTAGTTGCCCTGTAGTATCACGGGAAGTTTACTGTACATCATGGTACCTAAGCTAAACTGTGACAAAATTTTTAATGAATAGACTTATTGCTGTCACTTCATTTGTTCACTTTGGTTATACTTGGAATCACCTGTGGTCCAAAAGTCTTATTCACATGTGATAAGAAAATAAAGGAGCTGCAAGAATAAAATATTTCCTAGAAAAGAGAAACAGGAGTTTAATTTTAATCAGTTGTTACAGCCACTCCACTGCCCATGATACCTACTTAAACAAAATTTATTAGGGCAGCATAATATTTAACAATGTTTCTTCACACTTCACAGAGTCCAGAGTTCTGCATTCTGGCAGAACTGGTTAATTGTGATTGTTCAGCACAAAAGTGATTTGTTTAGTACTTTATTTGCCTTTTTTTCATTGTTAAATGAAATTTGGTGCCCATTCAAGCACTGCTGAATGGATTTTGACTTTTAGCTCTTGAGTTATTACTGCAATATTCTTTGTTCAAGGTTCTGTACTTCATTACAGAACGGGAGCAAACCAGATAATTGTTATTTTGTGTTTAAGTGAACACTGTCTCATCCCAGAGGGGTGTATGTATTCATTTAATAGGAAGCTTGGAGTATCCACATCAAGCCATGAACACCATAGACTCTAGCCTGTCAGTTTGTAAAATTAAGCTCCTGTCAGCAGGTCATTAAAATGTGCACAGTTCTCCATCAGAGAAATGGACTTGTCACTTGTAAGAATACATAAAGTACAGTTAATATTTCTTCAAGTGTAATCTTGATAGTATAGCGACTTTTAGGAAGAAATGTATGCTCTAAACATCTAGAGCTACAAGTTCTCCTTTAACATCCATCCATCCTTTATCCAACCCGCTATTTCCTAACTACAGGGTCACAGGGGTCTGCTGGAGTCAATCCCAGCCAACACAGGGTGCAAGGCAGGAAACAAACCCCGGGCAGGGTGCCAGCCCACCTCAGAGCACACACCCACACACCAAACACACACTAGGGACAATTTAGGATCGCCAATGCACCTAACTTGCACGTCTTCGGACTGTGGGAGGAAACCTACGGAGACACGGGGAGAACATGCAAACTCCACGCAGGGAGGACCCGAGAAGCAATCTCGAGTCTTCTAACTGCGAGGCAGCAGCGCTACCACTGTGCCACCGTGCCACCTCCTTTAACATTTTTTATGAATAATATAAGGAGTACTTTCTGTTTGACAGCAGTCTTTCTTGCACTTTCACTTTAATGAAAGTGTGTCTTCTGCATTCATCCATCCATCCATTTGCTAACCCGCTGAATCCGAACACAGGGTCACAGGGGTCTGCTGGAGCCAATCCCAGCCAACACAGGGCACAAGGTAGGAACCAATCCTGGGCAGGGTGCCAAACCACCACAGGACACACACAAACACACCAAGCACACACCAGGGCCAAGTTAGAATCGCCAATCCACCTAACCTGCATGTCTTTGGAATGTGGGAGGAAACCCACGCAGACACAGGGAGAACATGCAAACTCGACGCAGGGAGGACTCGGGAAGCGAACCCGGGTCTCCTAACTGCGAGGCAGCAGCGCCACCACTGCGCCACCATACTTTCCCTTCTGCATTCAGCCTCCCTTTTTTTAAATCGGGTTAATTGAGTTCAGGGTCATAGAAGCCAGCAGAACTGAGCACAAAGCAGGAATCCACACCCCAAGACAAAGTGCCAGTCCATGTATTCTCAGTGTAAAGAATTATCTAGTCAGTTAACAACAGTGCCATCACAATTTCATGTTTACTGTAGCTAGGTGTATAGGAGGTTACTGTTTAATGTCTGTCCACCATGGTTTATGTATGGACTATTAGCCTATTCATGCAGCTTATCTGAATATTTTACAATTTGCCTCTCAATCCACTCAGCGTAAGACAGATGTTTAGATTGCCAGTCATATCTTCTCACATTTCATCTTTCTATAAAGTGTGACAATCTTAATTTCAATCAGAATGATTGGCAGTGTATGCTTAATGAATGACAGTATAGTTATGGCAGATATAAACAAAGACAGCAAAAGGCTCTCCTCCTCACCATTGCGCAAGTGCACATTGAAGGTCCATGTGGACAGACACAGAATCTCCATTCAGCTCATCAAAGGACACACTCATGCATTCTCTCATTCCAAGATTCAGTTTGATCACTTTTTACACGGGATCTCTTCACTGTTCATTAATAGCTTTCAGGAATAACCGCACATGTGGAATGTACATGTTGGCATCACTTTTAGACATTCACATTGATGAATTCAGGACCCCCAATAGTGTGTAGCTGCAGAGAGAGCCCTGAATCAGTATTCTGAATTTAAGCAAACTGGCTGTGACAAGATTTACCATTTTCACTGGCCTCAGTGCGTGCCGGCCTTTGAAACTGATAGTTCCACCTTGCTGATTGCACTTCAGACAGCCAGTGGCCTAAAGCCACTTCCTTCCAAATTTTCATTGATGCAGAAAAATGCCAACAATAACAAAAGTTTAACTAAAGCAAACAGGAAGTGGCTAAGGTCATAAACTTTGGCCAGTGAAAAAGTTTCAAAGTCAAATTTACACCCACTGTACTTTACTGGGCTGACCAGTATGGCAAAGTTTTTGATATTCAACGAGAAACAGATAAAATTAATCTCAATCAACTAAAAAACTTATCTGAGCAGGAAGCAAACCTTCCATCTCTATCCGGTCTATCCTGGACTTTTCTCTTTTCAAAGAGATTTTACTTTCTGCTAGTAGTATGTAGAGTGGTTCTTGGGGGTCTGGATATAACTCTGACATTTCTTGCATGCAGAAGAGGAATAAAGGAAGTTATAAGCATCAGAGTATGTCATGTTTAATCGCCTTGTGTATACTATAGCTTCCGTATATTTGAAGGTTATTTTTTGTGCTTCATGGTTGCCCTGAAAGTGTTCCAAAAAAAAATAATACGGATCTTGTTCAGAAAGCAAACGCCACTTGAGACGGCCTTCCCCTCGCCCAAACACTAACCTTAAGGTCAATAAAATAGGTTCCTGATGTTGAATCACTATTTTAGGGCTAAAATGATAACAGAAATGTGAAACCAACTTATATACCTAATCTTAATTATTGTGAAACAACCAAGTGCCATCCACTTTCTGAACAAGAGTCATTAATACATTAGCTGTAGGGTGCCATGTTGAAATTTCTGAGTGAAGAAACAGCTTTTACACCAAATCAGAAGAACGTGCTACAGATCTGCACCATAAATGGGCTAGAATTCCGGTCTCATTCAGTGTGTCTTGAAAATGCAAATAAAATGTTTAAGTCCTTTTTTTGGTATTTAGTAGTTACAGTGCTGGTCTGATTCCAGTGTCTGATGTTTTTTCTCCCCATCCTTCTTGTATTTCTTTGCATACTTTTGTTTTCTGTCACTTTCTAAAGATTGGCATGTTTGGTGGACTGGTGAATCAAATGTGTGTGAGTGTGGATTGATGTGTAATAGACTTGCGCCCCATCTATGGTGGGATCTTGCCCTGCTCCCGATTCTGTCATGACAGCCTCTAGCTCTTTGTGATCCTGGACTTCAATAAGCATGTTCAAAAAGTTAATGTATGTTGCTCCTAAAAATAAGAGAAAAGTTAAAGCAATGCTGCTCTCTTTGTTTAAGAACTGAAAAAAAATGAATGGTGCATCTGTATGAACAGGAATTGTTCATCTGGAAGGGTAAAGTATATTGCTACTGATTCTCTCAATCAGTTTCAGTTCTTATGTTAGCTAGACAGACTTAAGCCACTCCTTCAGATGATCGCATTAAGAAAGGCAGCACCTCCCTCCATTAGAACTCAAAATAAACAGGACGACAAATCACGCCGTCCATTGCTTGTGATTGACATAGGGGACGCTTAATCAAATATGCAAAGAATAATGAATTCAGTAATGGAATATGCACAGTTAAAAAATGTCCGGGCCTTATTGCATTCTTCCAGAAGAACAAGCATTTATAAATTGTATCTAAAATGTGCTTCCACAAGTGGTGGAGGGAGAACTAAAAGTGAGCTACAAAGGAATCCGTATTTTTCAAAAGGATTAGTTGAATAAGGACTTTGAAACACACAGGTGCTGGCTTACTGGCAAGGACATGGAGAACAATAAGAAGAAGCAAAAGTTTTATTTGCATGTGCTTATCAGCATGGAACATGTGCCACTCTCTGACGCCATGTTAGGAGTACTAACATTGGGAATTTAGATTAACGTCACAGTGGATTCAGGAAAAAAGAAAGAGGTGTGGTATCTTGTTAAAGCGCAGTAAATTTGCATAATCTTTTCAATGCAAAGTGTTTAAGTAATGTTAAGACCCAATTGAAAATGACCAGAACTGTTATAAAACAGGGATATTATTAGAGTGTAATCATAAAATCAAGATGAATATCACGAAACATAGAGTTTGAAAATTCACTAATAGGTGAATGTTAAATAAGCATGAAAAAGCAGGTTAGAGGTTTTCAGGACTCTAAAAATATCCAAACCTAGTTATGTCATATCTTCTACTGTTAAACCGTACTTCTAAAATTTTTATTATTATGCTGTCTTAAGGAATTGTTCTGTTCTGTATATTGTATTGTATTGACCCCCTACCTTTGACACCCACTGCACGCCCAACCTACCTGGAAAGGGGTCTCTCTTTGAACTGCCTTTCCCGAGGTTTCTTCCATTTTTCCCTACAAGGTTTTTATTGGGAGTTTTTCCTTGTCTTCTCAGAGAGTCAAGGCTGGGGGGCTGTCAAAAGGCAGGGCCTGTTAAAGCCCATTGCGGCACTTCCTGTGTGATTTTGGGCTATACAAAAATAAACTGTATTGTATTGTATTGTAAAATATGGATGTGGAGAACAATGGAAAGATGCAAGTCTTAATACCATAGTATGTCTGTAAATAAATATATATATATTTAGCCAGTGAAAAAGTTTCAAAGTCAAATTTACACCCACTATACTTTACTGGGCTGATCAGTATGGCAAAGTTTTTGATATTCAATGAGAAACAATAAAATTAATCTCAATCAACTAAAGAAACTTATCTGAGCAGGAAGCAAACCTTCCATCTCTATCCGGTCTATCCTGGACTTTTCTCTTTTCAAAGAGATTTTACTTTCTGCTAGTAGTATGTAGAGTGGTTCTTGGGGGTCTGGATATAACTCTGTCATTTCTTGCATGCAGAAGAGGAATAAAGGATGTTATAAGCATCAGAGTATGTCATGTTTTATCGCCTTGTGTATACTATAGCTTCCGTATATTTGAAGGTTATTTATTGTGCTTCATGGTTGCCCTGAAAGTGTTCCAAACAAAATAATACGGATCTTGTTCAGAAAGCAAACGCCACTTGAGATAAATAAATACTTAAATAAAGGGATGGACACATGGAGGCTGTACATGGTAAGTAAAAATGGAAAGATTTTCAAAACAGTGGCACAGACACATTATCAAAAGTAACATACTGTTCAGAGCAGTTTTGAGGGTGGATTTAAAGGATGTATTTGCTAAATGTGATAAAAGAAACTCATCCATTACGTGTAAATCAAGCAAAGAGCCATAGGAAGGAGAAAGTGAATCATGTGAATGCTTTATACTGGCCTCAGCTAAAAACACCAACAAAATTAAAGTTTTACAGGGCCAGGTGGTATAATTGAAAAGCAAGTGACAATACAGTCTTAGGTTCAAATGAGAGGCTTGAAATTTGAAATATGGGTAGCATATACTGATAATCAGTGATGCATTTATGTTTAGTCAGTTTGTTGAGTTTGTTCTTTCCAGTACATTCAAAAACTCAACAGTGTTGTTTCAGTGTCTGCATCTTCTGTACTGCTGGCATACAGACTTGTGCATGGCAACTAAACAGCACATAGGTCTGATAATAAACTATGGAAGGTTACTCTGTTTCAGGCTACACACGTTTCTTTTGTATATTAAGACATTTTCTCAAAGATTTCTGTCATTGATTCTAGATGACTTGTACTATTCACTTCATAACCGCTGTGTGACAGAATCAGACCAACTTACAACAAAATTTGCCTTTTCTTTGATGAAGTATCTTAAGAGATAGGTTAATCAAATAATGTCATGTTCATGATGAAAAATGTGTTGTTGCCAAAATGTTGTTTTAGCTCCCCAAAAAAGAAAATATATTTTGATGGTACCATCTACAGGCATCTTGCTTTATGAATAAAATATCTAAAATTGTAGGTGAAATGTGGAATTAATGTAGTGCCAGATGATGTGGCTAAGTGGTCCAGGAGTTTGACTATAATATACACTTTTCAGGTTGAAGTTATCATTAACAAGTCACCCAAGTGGCTAGTGTTCACATTGGAAACAGGGTGCTAGTGGTAACTTGTTACTTCCAAACAAAAGATGTGATATATGGTATAATAAACTATACATTGTTTGCTTTCTAGTCTGTCCAGCCTTAATTTCATGTAATATCTTTCAGCTTAAATTACACACATCATACATCTAAAGGCTCAAAAGCCAAAATACTGTAAATTGTAATCTGATCTAAAATGCAGCCAAATGTCACATTCATAGTTTAGAAAGGTTGGAGCCATAAGATAAAATGTGTAATAATATTGTCACTAGACAGGGTGGTGGCCAAAAATACATACTTGCGGCAAGTTCATGATGTACATGTGTTGGCTTATGGTATCATGTACTGGTGCTTGTGTGAAATAGTTAAAGAAGCAATTATGTGGGTTTGAAAGTACAAATGACATAAAGCACTGAACATAAAATAGAAAAATATTTGTGGCAAAATGCAAATTCTGAATCTTCCCTAAAACAAATGTGTTAGCGTCTGCTAAGCCAGCAAGATGCTAGAATTTGGTTTGATTTTGAGTATGTATCATCCATTTAAATGTCAGCTTTTATCTTGACAACACCATGCATTGTAACCAGTGTCACAAAGAAGTTGCCAAAGCAATTGACACAGAATGTAAAACAAACAGTTACACATATTTCAACTACTTTTAATAATGCTCTTCCTACCTCGCATACGCATGCCCACAACAAACATGATATTGGCTGGTACTATACTGAGCAAAGCTTGACCTTCTTGAACCCACTTAATATAATTTAGAGACATGTGGGTCCAGAGCCTAGACCTGAAGCATCAGGCACAACCCGGAATGTAAGGTTGTCCCATTGACAAGGTTCTTCATGCGTACATACCCACGTGGGGCCAAATATATAAAGTCACCATTTAACCAGACTTGCACATCTTTGGAATGTGGGATGAGTACCTTGAGAAAATTCCACATAGACACAGGGAAGCATGCTAACTCCATACAGCAGGTGACTGAGTTTGTGATTCAAACCCAAGTATGCTAAATCAGTTTACAAGTGCAAAGTGTGAGTTCAGTATTAGTGTAACATAAGAGATAGGGCAGCAGACAACTTGCTTAGCAAAGTCATCCCTCCGCTTTCCAACACCTACCCTCATTTTTGAAGCTCCTCACAATGTTGGCAGATGGCATTGAGGTCCGGTCATTAGCAAATTTATTATAGAGCTCCAGCATATACTCAGGAGGATCCACCTTACCCCCTTCAGGATGAGGAATGTCAGAAAGATTGAAAGTCTTCAAGAACTGGCTTCTTATAAGGCTTTGAAAGTCCAGACCACTGTCTTGCTCCATCAAGGGATCATTAAATAAAGGAAGGCCATCATCCCCCACTCCAGGATGGGGGTCATCAGGTGCCATGATTGGGCTGCATCTCCCAATGTGAATCAGCAGAGAGAGGGCCATACAGATACAAAGAAGAGTGGTGATCATCCTCCTGGCACAGTCCGCTGGCATTTGTCCTTACACTTGAGGCAAGCAGTGAGTGTGGTCACTCTGGCGAATGGAGGGCGACTGGTGATAGGCTTCCAGCAAGGGGCCGTTTTATAACTTCAAGAGAGAGAGAGAGCAGAGCTAGTGTCAACTGAGCCGACAGATTTAGAAGTGGCTTAGCGCTTGACGCGATGTGACATTGATGCCTCTCCCTTCAGTCTTGTAGCATCCCCAGCCTTATCTAGTGAATGGGAAGCTGTACACCAGATCCCCACGCCTTGGGGTGTGTGTGTGTGTGTGTGTGTGTGAGACTGCAAGTGAGACTGTTGTTATCTGTCTAATTCTCTTTCCCTTAATGAGTATTTTGTAAACATCCCTCTCATACAGAGCACAGTTCGCCAGATAGGACAGTTTAATCAGGGCTGGACCAGGAAGGCAAGTCTCTGCTCCATGTTTCTTTCCCTTTTTGCTTTCTTGTACGCTCTTTATAACTGTTTGGGTGCCTTTTAAATCAAGTAGAAGTGTTAATTGATCCAATCACAAAATGTCTTGTCATTAAACCAAATACAAACTTAAACTTGTCCAGATAACGTTTCTGCTATTTGTCACTTGAAGATGTTTGATTTGCAACAGCAGGAAGGCTCGCAAAGGGGAGAATCTAGTTTGGATGAAACAAAGGAGTCTGTAATGAAAACACAATGTGTCATAAACTGGACACTGGCACGGTCATCTGAAGGCTCTGAATCTGATAGACATGAAGTCTTCATAGACTTAAAATCCTTAAAACATTAAGTATGAGATTGACAGCCAAGTTACTTCACTGCCTTCTCTCCCTTAAAGAAAGTTGTTTGAAACCAGAAATCATCTAACTTGCTGTGCAACCTTCAGACCTTGTAATTTAACTTTTGGTGATTCCCAAATCATGCCTTTTATCCTTGTTGGACCTTGCACCTTTTCATTGATTCTTTGACTGACTTACTGTCTTGCATTTGATGCCTCCACCATTCTGAACCTTGTCTTGGACCTCTGATGACACCATCCTACACCAGAGGAAACACTGCGCACTTGATTCGGATGCTTACCTTTGATCACTTAACGTTCTGAAAGTGTATCCTGTATGCCTTGGTAGATGCTGATCCTTACTTTAAAACTTATTAGTCCTTAACTCTGATACTTTCTTTTCGTAAGGCTGTGAATTGCTGTCTTACACGGTGTGAATGTAATGTTTTTAGCTGTTTTTGATTATGTGGCCCTCTTTGTGACTTTGAGATTTGCCTTTGACCACCTCTGTGACTTTGAGCTATCTACTACTCCAGGGTAACTCTGAGACTTGTATTTGATCATTTACTGTGTGAAAGCTGCTCTGTTTTAATAATTACCTGAACTAATTTAGTGCCTAACAGATAACTCCTAACTACCTCCTTGGCCTCTGAATGACCATGAGACTTTCTGAAAGTGTGGACTGTTGGAGGAAATTTCACATATAAATTTAAAACTAGTATGTTTCTCTTATTCTATGTTAATTAATGTTGACTTATGTTTATTTTTTCTTGTGTCTTCTATTTTTCTATTCATTTTGCAAAGCACTTTGAGCTACATTTTTTTTGTATGAATATGTGCTATATAAATAAATGTTGATTGATTGATATGTAATAATAAGAATATGAGGGCAGTCCCAGTTAACATACAGCTCACAGCTTCAGGCACTTGTTTCGATGTCAAGTCTGGCCACTATGTTAGAGTATGCATACTCATCTTGTTGTTATATATTTTTTTAAGGTGAAATATCAATTCTAGACTGGCCATGCCCATTACAAGTAAGTGTAGATTTGATAGTGACCATGTTTTATGATAGACTAGACTGTTTTCACCTGCTTCCCCTCTTCTTGAGAACCAGAAATAAGTAATGCATGGACTGAAGAGTAACACATAACTGCTGAAATTGTCACAGTTACACCTCTCTGCCTAGATGGTCAGAGTCTTTGCAATTCAGTCAGTCATTATCCAACCCGCTGTATCCTAACACAGGGTCACAGGGGTCTGCTAGAGCCAATCTCAGCCGGCACAGGGCACAAGGCAGGAACAGACCCCAGGCAGGGCGCCAGCCCACCACAGGGCACACACTAGGGACAATTTAGAATTGCCAATGCACCTAACCTGCATGTTTTTGGACTGTGGGAGGAAACCCACACAGACACGGGAAGAACATGCAAACTCCACGCAGGGAGGACCCGGGAAGTGAACTCAGGTCTCCTTACTGCAAGGCAGCAGCGCTGCCCACTGTGCCACCGTACCATCTTTACAATTCATTGATCTTTTATTACAAAGCAGAAGCAGTCTAATAACTCATTATCAGAGATATGTTGCCTGTCAAGACTACACTGCTTGCATTTTTAATGTGTGGCTACTTTTCTTGTGTTGTTTGTCTGAATCAGAAGGCATTGCGTTGTTGAAATGCAGTTGTTTATCTCTAATTGTTCTACTTGTTTTTAAAGGTCCTCTTTTTTTCTTTAATTTGTAATGATTAATTATTGTTCCTACTTTTTGCATTTCATATGTGAAGTTCTGGAGGGCAAAGCCCCCAAACCACAAAAATGTGCTTCTATTAGGGCTGCCTTAATTGAGGACTCTTTGATCTTCATTCTGGGGTCTTACCACTTTTGCTTGATATATTAATTACAGAGTAAAGTAAAAAATTTTACTATTGAGACATTTATCGTTAAAGATTTGTCTTTTGATATGTGAATTTTCTCCTTTTTGGAGGAGTTTACTTTGTGATTCAGTGTCTGGGTTTGATTTTTGGAAACATTTTTTGGTTCCTTGTAGGTTGATTTAAAATACGCAAATTTGCTTTTCCATTGTTTCTTTTCTTGAATAGGTAAAGCCCTATTCTGATTTATATATTGACTGATAATTTCTATCCTGTTTTGTGTAATTAATAGTTGAATTAAAGTGCTTTCAGTTAAAACTTTAAAGACTGTGTCAAAGTTTCAAGGGGTTCAACATCTCTTACTTTCTCCTTCCTTTTGTTATATCATGCCAGTCTAAATCTAAAGAACTAAGTTGTGATAATAAGGCAGGTAAAGCTAATCAAATGAATAAGCATTTGTCCTGGTTTTGATCATTTTTGTTTGAGAGCATTAATGTTATTATCACTTTATTAAGAAAATATAGGGAAGCAAACTGAGCACCTAGTATTAATGCAGTTTGCCAGCAAACAATATACAAAGGCATTAGCTGAGGCATTACATTTGTGCTATAAATATAAAAAATAACTCTAGTTACACAGGTACCATTTTTACCTCCTGTTAAGAAAATGAATGTCTATAAGAAATAACTTAATGAGATTAGCATTTGGATTTGTTATGTCTAAAAAAGACTTGCTTGTAGATTCAGGAGACTCCCCTGTGACTAGGGTGCAATCACTTACATTTCTTGGCATAACTATTACTCACAGTCTGAACTGGGATGAAAACAAACTGCTTTTATTAAATAAATTCAGCATTGGATGTTTTTTCTATGTCACCTTAAAAGGAATAACTTTTCCCAAGTAGTGCTGGTGCTTTTTTATGTTGAAATGTTGAACAAACAAAGTGCTATATTTAGGTGAAAAAATATCATTAAACTATGCAGTCATCAAGCAAGAATCAGGGAACCTGCATATTGTAGTTGAACTATAACAATGTGGAAGAAAAGAACAGGCTAGTGCATGGAAGAACAAAGCAAATCCAAAACCAAGTGCAGACTAAATTGCCATGGTCCAAAATGAAAGATGTGAAAATCAAAGCTAAATACAAGAATGGCTTGAGAAACTCAAAAATAAAGGGTTGAATGAGAGTTGGAGCCATTTTGAATAAGAAAACCAATGAGTTGATTCAATCATTAGGGTATTGCAGAGTAATTGCTGTGAACATAAGGATTATGATGTCCATCCATCCATTATCCAAACCACCATATCCTAACTACAGGGTCACGGGGGTCTGCTGGAGCCAATCCCAGCCAACACAGGGCGCAAGACAGGAAACAAACCCTGGGCAGGGCACCACACACACCCACACACGCACACACACACCAAGCACTAGGGACAATTTAGGATCGCCAATGCATCTAACCTGCATGTCTTTGGACTGTGGGAGGAAACCCATACAGACACGGGGAGAACATGCAAACTCCACGCAGGGAGGACCTCGGTCTCCTAACTGCAAGGCAGCAGTGCTACTCGCTGCGCCACCGTGCCGCCCGGAGTATGATGTGTGGAGTCAAATTCAGGTCAGCATTGAATTAAACAAGTGTAAAATGTAAATATAAGTCATGTTTAAGAAATGAAAATTTGAAGTACAGTATATAGCACCTTTCACAGAGGTTATTATTCCTTAACATCATATTCTAAAATCCACCTAATCCAATTTGTTGTGGGGGGGGTGTATTTCTATTTTGGCGATATCGGTAAGAATCAAACCTAGGCATGACCCCAGTCTATCATATAGATATCAATATTACAAATCACATTACAAAATTTAGTCCAGAAAAAGAAAAACATAGGACTAATACATTTCAATTTTTTTTTTAAACCCGCCTAATCACAAGCTCAAGGCAAGAACAATACCTGGACAGGGTGTGAGTCCATTGCAGGCCGGCCGGCCAGTCAGCCTAACCTGCATGTCTTTGAGCTCTGGGAGGAAACTGAAGAAAACCTATGCAGACACATGTAGAACATTTCAAAATCTACGAAGAGAGGACCCAGGACAAGCACCCTGGTCTCTTTACTTCAAGGAAGCAGTGCTACCATTGCAGCAATGCACCACCCAAAAGATTAAAATATAAGGAAAATGAAAGATTAAGCAAGGAAATTAAATATTTCTCATACCTTCAAATATATATTCACATGTTAAGAACCACATCCCTTTACATTAAGGGGAGTTTATTCAATTTTAGTGTTTTGTTATTTGTGATGTTACCATTAAGTCAAATAAAAAATGGTGCATCACTGTAGTTAGTGGGATACTTTATGTCAACCATCTAGCACCACGAAGATGTAGGCTAAGCAAAAAGAGTAAAGTTATTCCAAAATCTGATTGTATCAGTAGAGCCCAACTAATCTCAAATGTCAAAATGAGTACTGACAATGACCAGCTCTGGACAGCTTTAATACTGATTTCCCTAAATTTCTGCTGCTGTAACTGGCAAATCTGCAAATGACGACGGCTCCCAGGTTTTTCTAAGCATCAGTTACAGAAAGACCAATTTCATTCTTTTTCATCTTGTTGGTATAAAAAAAAGTGGCTGAAATATTCAGTAGTGGGGCGTCACTTACCACTTTCTGTGGAGATAATCAGGGGGAGAGATTTGGCTTACATAGTGAATTGCTGGAAACATGCCATAGACAACTGTAAAGACTTCAGTAGATATTTTAATAGTGAAAAGCACCAGACGCGTATGGCCTTGTGGAAAGAGGATGCAACAGATATAATGCCCCACAAGTAAAGATATTTCTACAATAGTCAATCCAGATCAACTTGTATGCATGCGATCATAAAGTTCAAAAGGTTTATATGCCCAAGATCTGCCACTGAAATGCAAAAACAGCACATGTTGTTAAAAAGTCTTGATAGGCCCAATCACTCATCTGATAAAAGAAACTAAACTCATTCTATGCAAAGCTGCAATATTTTACTTTGGTTACCTGTCATATATCTAAGCACTTAAGTGCCTGCATAACATTTGATTGGTCCTAAAGGACAAAAAAAAAAACCATAAAGCTGGGGTAGGCAAAACAGACTGTAACAAAAGAAATAAAATTAGAAGGAAAAGCAATTTGCAGACAAACGGGTATTGAAGGAAAACATGATTTAAAGTCAAACAATTTCACAATGAAACAATGAAGATCAGCATTTGTAAATAAGGGCAGAAGACCTGACAATCTTGCACTTTTGCACTGGTTGGGGAGCGAATTAGGGAGCCTTTTGGGACTGTGGGTCACAGGTGATTTGATATCACATTCTGCATAATGTTGACATTCATACATTTTACATAATAATGTAAAATTGCCAGCCACACAGTACAAAATGAATCACAGAAAATAAATGATGAAAAGCACAAAACATCAAGAAAAACTGAGAGTTTGAAACCATCCATCCATCCATCCATTATCCAACCCGCTAAATCCTAACTACAGGGTCATGGGGAGCCAATCCCAGCCAACACAGGAAACAAAGCCCGGGCAGGGCGCCAGCCCACCGCAGGGGGCACACACACACTAGGGACAAGTTAGGATCACCAATGCACCTAACCTGCAAGTCTTTGGACTGTGGGAGGAAACCCACACAGACACGAGGAGAACATGCAAACTCCACACAGGGAGGAATGAACCCAGGTCTCCTAACTGCAAAGCAGCAGCGCTACCCACTGCGCCACCGTGCCGCCCCAGTTTGAAACCAATACTTTATTATTGAGTTCCTTATTTCCAGTGCTGCAATGACTATTAGAAATATTTCAAAGTTGATTTAAAATGGCTAGAAATCACAACTCAGAAATGCCACATCATATCGAGTAAATGTCTACTGAAAAGAAACAGTGAAAGTTACTAATTCATTTTACGCAAAAAAAATGATCGCCAGTTGTTCTTTTATTCTCATATCCTCAGCAAGAATGACTCAGCATGCACTATAAAATTCAGTCTACAATCAAGAGAAGACTTCATGAAAGTAAGGACAGAAGGTTAACCACAAGGTGCAAACTACTTGTAAACCACAAGCATAGGAAGGGTAGATTAGACTGTTATTTTTTAAAAGCCTATCCAGTTCTAGAATATTTTCTAGGGATAAAGAAAACTAAGATCAATATACACCAGAATGTTGGAAAGAGAAGAGTATGAAGAAAAGAAAAAATGGTTCATGAATTGATGAATACCAACATGGTGGAGGCAGCTGTATGGCATGATCATTCATGGCTGTGAATGACAGTCAGTCATTAGTGTTTATTGATGATATGACTACTGGCAGAAGTAGAAGGATGAATTCAGGTGTACAGGGCTGTACTACTTGCTGAGATTCAGCCAAATGTTGCAAGAATGATAGGACAATGCTTCACAGTACAGGTGAACAGTGAGCCATAATACACTACGAAAGCAAAGTAAGTGCTTTTCATGGAAAGAATTAGAATATTCTTCAATGGTCAAGTTAATCAACTGACCTCAACCCAATTAGATATGCTTTTCATTTGCTGAAGACAAAACTTTTCTGTTGGCAGAAAGTCCAACAAACAAGCAGGAACTGAAGACACCTTTAGTAAAGGCCTGGCAAAGTATCACTACGGTGGAAACCCAGCACTTGGAGATGGCAATGGGTTCCAGACATCAGGTAGAGCATGCACTGGCAATGGTACAGGTCGTTGCTGCACCCATCCCATGACCAAACAATTTGGGATCCCAGTTAGCAATGCCCCAGGCAGATATGCAGTCCAGTCCCACCCTCCGGAAATGACCATCTTTCTGCTGAAGTCAGATATTATGTGGGCATCCGTTTGGCTTGGTTCAGCCACTCGACTCCTCAGCAATAAAGATCTTGCAAGCCAGATCACCCACAGGGAATTACGCCACATGGTTGAAGTGGCGTAACTGACGCTCCCTCACAATGCAATTTATGTGCCTCATTCAGAAATCAATGAGCAACTGCTCGTTCGACACAAGATCAAACCAGTGGTACCCAAGGATTCTCCACAGAGACACAGTACCGCAGGAGTCCAGTCTTCATCTCAGGTCACTGAAAAGCATCCATAACTTGCAACCATATAGCAAAACAGGGAGCACTCAGACTCTAAAGTTTTAGACCTTCGTCCTTTTCTTGAGATATATGGAGCACCACGCACCCTTTTCCAGCAACCTAATGACCCCTCATGCTCTCCTAATCTGTCTACTGATTTCATAAGAAGAGTTACCAGAGACATGGATGTCACTGCTGATGGTTGTGCCCAAGAGGTCTTTAAAGGATCTTGTTTTTTATCCAGGACACTTGCAAGCCCAAACACTCAGACTCCTCTCTCAGCTTCTCGAGAGCCCCAATCAGAGCCTCCATTGACTCACAGAAGATCACAGGATCATCAGCAAAGTCAAAATCAGTGAATCTCTCTTCACCAATTGATGCCCCACAGCCTCTGTACTCCATGACCCTGCCCAACACTCAGTCCATGCAAGCTTTGAACAGAGTAGAAGCAAGAACAACAAACCCCTGATGAACCCCAGAATCAACTGGGAAAAATGCAGAGTTTCTGCCTCCACTCTACACAGCACTCACAGTACCAGCGTACAGGCCGGCCGTGATATCCAACAACTTTGGGGGGATCCCACAAAGTCTCATGATGCCCCACATGGCAGCTCAAATACCAGTTGTGGACTACTGCAAACTGGAAGAAAATCTTATGGACTGACAAATGAAAATTTGAAATCTGTTCATCATGCTGGGTGTTTGTATGCCGTCGAGTTGGTGAAAGGATGGTTCCTCAGTGTGTGACACCAACTGTCAGACTTGGAGGAGGAAGTGTCATGGTCCTGAGGCGGACTTAATAACTTGCACAGAGTGACTGGCATTCTGAATCAAAAGGTTTGGCAAAAGGTGGCTACTTTGATGAATCAAAAATTTAAATAAAATATGGTACACTTAATGATTCCTTGACTTTTTTTATTTGTTGTTTATTTGTTCTACGCCTAAGGAATTACCGGTAAAATGTGTGCATTTCAATAAAAACTTCAAACTGAGGTGTTCTAAAACTTTTGGCCGGTAGTGTAGATGAATTTTAGTAACTTGAATATTGTGTAGTGCTGTTTACAGCAGTTCTCCCATTAGGTGACTTGAAAGTAATCCATTTAAAAAGACAGTTCATACTGATTGTTCATGGATGTTTTACTCTGTGCTAAGCATGGTTTAAATCAAAGATTTATCTCTTACATATTAAAAACTAAATGTGTGAGGAGTCCTGACTTAGCGAGTTTAGGTATCATATAGTGTTTAAAGAAAACACTGTTAGTATCAGTTATAGAAACTCAAAATGCTAAATTCTTAGATGAATAATGATGTGGATATAAGAATATTAGCGCAAATACTATAGATTCACTTTATTTCTTACAACCTCCTCCCTGCCCCTAACTCCCTATTTCCAGCTAATTTGGGATGCTTGCCAGTGCCTTGAGAAAAACAAGGATGTAAGTTTTATCAAATGAGTGAAGGATTTCCTTTCTTGAGGCTCACACTGGAAATGATCAACAGAATATTTCTGTTAGATTCTGAATGGCAGGTGTTTTGGAGGTAAAGTAATACCTTCAGCCATCTCATACAGTTTGATCATGTACATGCAGGACCTGATGTATCTTTTTATAAAATGATTTTCCTTGAAATAGGTAATTGCTATTGTTTTGGGAGAAGGGTGCAATAGTTATGGGGGGTTGTCTTTGCCCAAAAAAAATTGTTTACACAATTGTTACATATTGTCATCTGTCTTGCAACCAGCCAGAGCCTGTTTAGGTCACACGTTGCGTGTAATGAATGGCTGTCCAGACCCTGCCTGCTTGCTCCCACAGGCTTGCTCTGAAACTGTGCAGGTCTGCAAAGCGTCGGTTGTCCTGCACTTAGTAGACTGATTGGAAATTTGTGATAGTGATTAGAAGGAGTAGACATGGACTGATAACGTAGATAAAACTTATTGTTGCAGCAAGGAGTTATCCAACAAAAATAATATTCCCAGGCCCAGATACCCTCTTTGCATCTCATTCTTCCTATCTGATGGATTTCACATCGAAGTACAATACAGTATCACTAGGTCCATTTTGGGGGAAAAACTGGACACAAAGACCTCATTCATCTTAAAACATGGTCAAACATTATGTTTGTTTAAGAGGGTCTGTTTTTCCTTATAATTTGTAAGATCCATGGCAGCTTTATGCTGCTGAAAGCATTTAGGAAAGAAAAGAGATCTCGCAGTTAAGGAATTCATTATGTTTCAGGTTTAGTTTGGCTTAGTTTGCCACCCTGCACATATGCCTTTACCTGACAGTGCGCTGATTGCTTGACCATGTGTACTAAATGTTTTGTAACTGGGTTTATGTTGAGTGTCATTTTATGCCATTGCTTGGGAAATCACATTTCCACTCCACCTTGAGGGATGAAGTAACCAATAATTTCTATACCTCAATCAACTAGTATCACTTTTATCCAGCACAGCTGTCCAAGGTATGAAAGTTGGAGGGTGACTTTCCTGTGCTTCAATTAACAGTACTAAACAAAGAGCAACTTCACGTCTGGCAGCATTGTGTCTGAGGTTGAATATGCCTTTAGTGCCAGCCTCTTCTTCATTTTGGCAATCAATTTTTTTAACTTGTTTACTATTTGGAGATTTCCTGAGAATGAGGTTTTGAATACACCCATTTGTTGTATCAATCATATGAATTATGGAGTTTATATGTTCTCTCAGTGTTTTTTATTGTTTAAATCCTGGTAGACTTAATTTACCTCTCACAGGCTACAGATGTGCAGGTTACTTCAATCAGCAGTTCTTAATTAGCTTTTTTTTATCTTGAACCTGGGACTACTTCCAGTGCTAAGATATAGCCTGATAGATGCACTTCTGGGTTCAACAGAAGTCCCACAAAGTAGGTATGATGGATTCCTGTAGAAAACAAGCTTTCCCCATTAGACTACAGTTCCCAGCATGCCTTCTGAGAGTCCAAATAGGTACCATCACCTAGGGAGTTTGCCACCTAGCGTGTTGGGGGAGCATGTAGCCCTGCCTAGTTGTCTCCCCCTGGAGATGGGGAACCATCAGCATCATACTATAAAGTCCACATCCAAAATTATATATTTGGTTCAAATATATATATATATTTTGTTTGTATATATTCCCTTTAGGACAAATGACTTTATATAAGCATAGCCCATCCATTGTTAGTCCCTGCCTTGTTTTAAGGGCCTAAATTAAAACATGAACAAATTTCCAGCAACCATAAATCAGGCGAAGCTATTCAAACTAAAAGGGAAATGTTTTATCATTTCCTAATTTACTGATCTACCAGTTGTGCAAAACATTTTTCACCTCTCTCTTTGATTAAAGTGATTCCATTGGCAAATTGAACAGTATGCTATTGTAGAAAGTGTACAGGAATTATTACCAGTTTTAATGTTTCCTTAGAAGACTTTTAATTTAAATAACTTTCTTTAAAACATTTTAATGAGAAAATTGAACAAGCACAGAAAACTATTTACAACTGTCTTTTTTTCCTCTATCGAGAGTGGGTTTGTATGATCCTTTATATTTTGTCCAATAATTAATGTGATGCTTAAACCATTTGAATTCCATCCAGACAAAGAGATTGATGGTTGATGATTCTCCTAACTTGAAATCCTAAAAAGGTAAATTAACTGTAAATTTGTTAATGACTTTAAATGACAAAAAAGATAAATAGACCTGAGAAAACAGTATATAGAATTTATGTTTAACCAATTTAGCTTTTGAAGATTTCAATGGCAGTTGCCCACAACCATAGTGATTGACTGGTCCATTTTGTAGTCTATGCATTCAAGGACCACCATCTATGAAACTTTAGAAAGAGATTATAAAAGATGAAGAAGTGGCCAGAACAACAGTGACAGGAAATACTGCTATATAGTTTATAGTGCATTTATAGTATGTCACACACGTGCGCATGGGAGGCAGCTAATGGGTTTGAGTAAGGGCAGTTCTGAGACATACGGGGATGTGGCAGAGTGTACTGACTGTTTTTCTCTCTTGCCTGCAGACCATTCACGAGAGATCCCATCTGGTCCTCTGGACGTCACTTCAGGGACAGAGCCAATGGAAGGAGACCTTGCCGACTCAGGCCCCTGTGATGTCACGTCTGGGCTCGCACCAATGGCAGAAGACCCTCATGAGCCCGACCCTTTTGACTTTTGTCTTACCCTTTAAAAGCCACCACTTTTTCCCTATTCTCGCAGTTCTGTATTGGACTCGGTTTTGTGCACAGCAGTACTATCATTTAAAAGACGATTTGCAGCCAGGAAACCAAATTATACGGGTGGCTGCCCCAAACCTTGCTATGTCTCATTGTGGGTTTTGTGACAAGTAGTACACTATGCACTTATCTGTAGAGCATTAGTGATGAAACTGGGGGGGGGAAAGGGCATAACATTATATTTGCTGCAAACCTTGATACAATCCAGATGAAATCTCGTTTTTTGGTATAAACATTCATTAGCTTTTTTAAAAAAGTTCTATCTGAAACAAGAGGTGGTGGTGTGAGGTTGGGACCATGTACTGATACAATCCATTGCCACACCCACCACACGACAAACGCCCAAGGCTTAATTAAAAGAAGGAGTTTTCACCATTTCTCTTTCATCAAAACAACAAAATATACGTGTATACAGTATACCTATATATATAATATACTAGGGGGCTTTTTGCCCGGCTCACTTTGCTCGCCAACCTCCGGGCCTGCACTATGCGCTAGCCTCTTTGCAGGTCTGCTGTTCGTGTATGGGGATGCAGATGTACAATTTAAACAGATTGTTAGCTTCGTGGGAATTGTTACAAATGCATAATAGAACTAGCTATCTTGCATTACACCAAGTAATTAACCATATTAAAAAATAGTGAAACGTAATAATTTGAAAGTAAATTATGTTTCATGTTGCGTTAGAGTTGTTCCTTGCATAATACGATTTTGTTCTGTTTGGCTTTGAAATTAACATGCAAATACTTTTTAAACTTACACTTGTAAAACTTCAGTAAAAACTATTTTTTAAATTAAATTGTCATCAATATTGCATTGAATTTTGATTTTGTGTTTGTCCTTTCATTGTGACAATGCAGCATCTAATTGCCAGTGATTTAATTTAATTTCTTTCTCTCTGATAAATAAAACGACTTTTCTGAATATTTATCTCTGAGATTTGTTAATTGTCTTTGCCAAAGCTATTCTAATGGGAAACTGTTAACGTTTTAATAGGAATGGCATATCAAGACCTCCTTTGTTGTCTAATGTTATCTGCGGAAGATGTACTATATTACCTATCTTGGATACTTCCTTCTTTCTACAGTAATTCGTGCGGTGGAAGACCAGACGGTGTTAACAGTTGTAGATATTCTTCAGGATATTGTAAGTTGATGTTTTCATCTTCTGCACAATTACCATCAACTGTTTCAGCATAGTCTATTGATACACATTTAACCAATTTGGCTTGTAACCAGTTGACAATTTTGGTGTAAATTTGTTTGACTTCATCATTTCTCGGTTCTAGGATTACCAGTGTACTCATTTCTTCTGTTGATAACCCTTCATGATGAAATTCTTCTATAAGATTTGGACATTGTAACAAGAATGAGTCGGAGACATCATAAAGAGTTGGGGCAGCCACCCATATAATATTTTCTCGGCTGCAAACTTGCTTTTTAGTAGCACGATGTGCTTAGGTCAGAGTCCAGAACAGAACTGCCTGTACTGAGTCAAGATGGCAGTTTTAAAGGCCTGGAAGTGAAATGACGTCATCAGTGCAGGAGCTGGGAGTGGAGTCCTTGTGCCTGGAAGTGATGTCATCCTTGGGGCTGGCAACTGGCGGGATTTCCCGGGAAAGGTCTGCAAGGGACTGAGAGAGATAGTCAGTACACTCTGCCGCCCCCTGGCCTGGCGTAGAATTGCTAGTGTTTAGGCCCTTCAGCTGTTTCCCATGAGCACGTGTGTGACAACATAATACGTCTTCTTTAATTTGTATCTTAAAATGAGGAAAATGTTCAAATTTATAAGAACTGAGAGAGTAGGAACTGTATCTGTCAAAAGTATTCACATGAATGAGAGGTGAGAGGACCATGACGGGACTTGAAAAAATCTCATGGCCAAAGTCTCGTCTTGTGGGACTTGAAAAAATCTCTTGAAAAAAGTCTTGTCTCGTCTCAGGATTTTTTTTATATAATATATATATATATATATATATATATATATATATATATATATATATATATATATATATATATATATATTATATATATATATATATATTCTCACACAATCAATTGAAACATTAATTAATTTAATTTTAAAACATTAATTGCACTACAGCTTTTTGCTCTTAAAATATAAATTTATTGTATTTATACAAGTGTATTTTTCTTCTTCAGTGTATCAACTAGACATTCGTAATTCTTAAGGTTATGTAGTGCTTGTTTCTTACCAAAACTTATGCTTTTTGACACACAGCAAATAATATAACACAGTACGAATCTTTAAAAAAAATTCAATTTTCTCTTTATTTTTTCTTTTTCCAATTAAAAGTTTAAGCTTCTGCATTTTAAATAAGCTCGCTGTCAAACTCAAGTGGTGTCCATTTTAAGTTAAAAGATAAAATAAATTATAATAATTCCTTAAGGTAGCTTTACTTGCCCTTTATCTAGTTGCACAGGACAACTTCTCCAATTACTTTTTTTCAGTTTATTATTCCATTTTTTTAACGTAAAGACTAATATACCAGTTGCCTGTCACTCAGTGATAAAAACAAGTTTCCACTCACTGCTGTTTGTTTCCACTGCAGGAAGTTTGCACCCGATCAATTACAATAATACCTTGCGTATGTAAATGAACAGTGCAACTAAATTACTGTAAAGCTTAGAAAAGCCAGGGCTGACAATATCAGCCTTTGTGATCTGCCTTTTTACCGATCACAGATCGAGTCTTTTTTAGTGAAAATCAGCTGATTTTGATCAGAAGTCAATCAGTCGGACCATCTCTAAGTAGGTGACCCCCAGATTATAAACAATTGTTGTTTGAAATCCAGTTTTGATTGTAATTTGAAACTTGCACTGAAAATTGTTGTTAATGAAAATACCAGTAAAATACATAATTATTTATCACTTATTTTGCAGAAAATGTTTTTAATTAAATGACAATGAGACATTATTTCTACACTTTAAATCACAAAACAAATAATTGTAACAAACATAAAGCATATGGTATACCTTATACTTAAACATCCTACACCTTTTGGTAATGACATGTTATCTTCCTAGAGTTTAGAAAGGCATAATGATGGCATTAAAATCCACCAGTAACTGACAATAGTGATGTGCTGTCTGAATGTTAATTACCCTCCCAACACCTACACTCCCAAAGACAAGTCCTCCTAACTCTGGGACATAGGATCGGGGTGGGTTCCGATGTTGCTAGGGTTGGATGTTTGAATGTTACCTGATATTTTAGCATATAATTCAGGTATGACATTAGATGTACAGGTACATTTATTTATTCTGTTTCCTATTAATGATATTCTTTAGTCACGGGTCCTACCACTTACAGAGAAAACTTGGGGCTTGGTGGCAAGATTGTCACTCTAGCCACTGTAAGAAACCTCACACTGTTCCAATCCAGGTGGTACGTCGTGTGGTGGGTGCAACAATGTGCTATCAGCATATGCTCCAAACTTCTCTCTCTCTGTTTCATATTCAGTGTGTCACTTACTCCTCTAACCTTTCTTGTTGTTTAATTAGCTGACCTTTTTGTTTTATTCTACATTAAAAAAGAGCATAAGAATAAGATACATTCATAAGAAATTTAGAATTTTCATATATTTGCCATTTCAAAGTTCTGTTTTTTAATTATAATATTAATTTACAGGACGGCATGGTGGCACAGTGGTAGCGCTGCTGCCTCGCAGTTAGGACACCCGGGTTCACTTCCCGGGTCCTCCCTGCGTGGAGTTTGCATGTTCTCCCCGTGTCTGCGTGGGTTTCCTCCGGGCGCTCCGGTTTCCTCCCACAATCCAAAGACATGCAGGTTAGGATGGATTGGCGATTCTACATTGGCCCTAGTGTGTGCTTGGTGTTTGTGTGTGTCCTGCGGTGGGTTGGCACCCTGTCCAGGATTGGTTCCTGCCTTGTGCCCTGAGTTGGCTGGGATTGGCTCCGGCAGACCCCCGTGACCCTATTCGGATTCAGTGGGTTAGAAAATGGATGGATGGATATTAATTTACCATTTTCTGTTGAGTTTGTTCTGTTAATTGTATCCACCAATAACAATCGCCAGTGTTTGAAGCAGACTTCAGTGCAGATGATTAGATTTGACTCCAGAAATTGCAAAACTGGGTTTGTTTAATTTTATTTGAATATAGCAAGGATTTTTATGTTACATAGGTATAATGTATTTTTTTAATATGGGTTTTAAAGATTTTCATTTTTTATTATTTTCATTCCAGTTTTTCAGGTTTTCTAGGTATTTAAAACATTATTTACTAATGATCAAGCTAATGGGCCTGACACTACAAGTAGCTACAGCCTTATTCGATCGATTTGTTTATCCATCTGGATGGATCGATAGATTAGTAGGATATTAATCTTTTCATTATTTTAAATAGAAACATTGGTTTCCTACTCACAGAGTGTTTTTCTTTTATTTTTTGGAGGATTTTGCATTGTTTCAAGTTAGGAGACATTTATAAGTTTGTTTTCTATTGACATACGTATCATCAAATATCATGATAAGATAGGACAGAAGTCCTTCAAGACCTTACCTTAGATCTCAGTTCCTCCTGTGCCATTCGGTGCATTGGGCAACAAGTTGTTGTCAACAAATACTATCGGTATTTGACGAAAGCTCCCAACAGGTCACCCACTAGGTATGGAAACTGTGCCCCTGACTCCTATTTCCATCTCCGGGTGTCCAATTCATCATTGTTATGAGGACACAATGTGCTGGCAGCCTGAGGACTTAAGACTTCTACACATTTGACAGCCGGTAACAATGTCTTTCAGCTTTGGGAGACCACTCTTCTGTAGCAGTCTGTCTTTGGTAATGCGCTCAAAGTACAAGATGCTGGAGTTTGCATCAGAGACACCTTTGATGGCAAACATTGAGTTGTTGTGCGATGTTCTTTGTTACCTTCCATGTTTCACTAGCATGCACAGCCATCGGCACCACAATGCTATTGTAAAGTCCTTTAACATTAGTTCAATATTTCATTTGTATAGCCTGTAACAGCCTATAAAAATATTTAAAACACACAGAGTGCTCAGCTATATCCTCCAGCTTTCAGTGATGATGAAAGGCCCTGTCATGGACTTACTGTATATCCCTTTAGAATCACTGTATTGTCGCCATTATAACACTAAAACCAAAGTCAGGTTTGGAAACAGTCTAGTTGAAGAATAGCAAAAAATGATTATTGTCAAAATGCTGTTAACAATTTTAGCCCTGTGTCATAATGTTTCCATCATTTTGACGTGCATTCTTATTATTTGCAGAAAATATGGCAAGCTAGTAAATTTATATTTTGAATTATTCACTGATTGATCCATAAATTGAAATATTCAAATAAGGAAATAAATGAGAGTCGATGACCAACATTTTGAGTCACTATAGATGATGCAGAAATTCCAAAGTTCTGAATGGCAGTGGTGATGATCATGTCAGCTGAGTTCTGGGCATCAGGACAGCAGATAATAAGGATAAGGTGCGAAGAGGATCTTGCCATTTTATCATTACTAGCTGTCTTCCCATCCTAGCACAGTTATTAGAAAGGAGTACCACAAATATGACACCACTTTACTTTGGAATTGCAATTAAAAATAGTGTGACATATCACAGGATCTGGCTTGTAGTTTCTTCCGTTCTGCCCAAAATAGTACATCTTGGGGAACAGCATAGAAATATCAGCCCTGTTGCCTTACATTACCTCAAGCCTAAAAAACGCAAAACAAATTTGAAAGCCATAGTATGATAACCCTTAAGAAGTCAAATGCCTAAAGAATTCAACTGGGCTGATTTGCACCAATGAATCTCTTATCCAGTAGATATGTGAATGTGTGAGGTGCTATAGTGACCTTCCCTGGTCAAAAATTCTAATGATGAATTGCCAGAGTAACAGCTGCCAGGTTTCCACACTGTAGGCTGGCATCCCTTTTAGAGTTTACCCCTGTCTTGTAGCTGGTGTTGGTGGTTTAGGCTTTAACTCTGTGCAGCCTTGTAATGGAAAAAGTTCATTCATAAAATGAAAAGTTTGGTAGAGCTGAAAAGGTGCTCTTGAAAAGTGAGATCATTTCAGGAATTTGAAATATATGGTGCTTTACACAATGAGGATTATTCTTGGTTTGTTGGTAAAAGTCTTTTCTCAGTTATTTTCTGACCAAAATAATATTTTTGTGTTTTAACTGTTTTATGAAGGAAAACATCTTTCAGTTACATTCTTATTTTATGGATGAATGCTGGGTTTTTAGTTTATTTATTGTTCATTTAATTTCATAACTTTGATAAGAAGGCATCATCACCACAATTGTTTCCTCCAGTAGTTTGTGTATTATTGCCCAGTGATCACAGTGGTTGATCATTTCAGGGGTTAGGTGGAAGGGCCTTGTCTCCTAATAAAGGATATTTTTTTCATGAAAATGTGGGATGTTTGTATATCAGTCTTAGTCTTATGCATTATTATGACTAGGGTGGATGTCTTCTCTAATTATCCCTCTTATTAACAGTGTCATCAAAGAGCCACCACATTTTTTACATCTTTTGTTCATGCTTAAATTTTAAAAGTTGGAACATTTTGCAAGTCAAGGTTAGTCATTAACTGCCAAAACCACAACATTATTCTTGCTGATAGCAACTGTCATAAGAATTTCAAAAAAATTACAGTTCATCTTGTGCCAGTCAAAGTGTGACCAAAAGCCTTTTCAGTTATTGGAGTTTGTTTATAGAGCCCCCTTTCATCTGCACGAATGTGAATCATAGAAATATATCCCCTCCTACACACCCTCTCAAACCACCAACCAGCTGGGTATAACCTGTGAATAGTCCAGTCAGTTATTTGCACAACAATCGCTATATGAGTTGCCACTATAATATCGGGTGAAAAAATCGAACAGTGAATCAACATCAGATTTCTCGTGAAATTGAACAAAATGGCTACAGAAACTTATGAAGTGATAAAAACAGTGTTAGGTGATAACAGTTTGTCTCACACACAAGTTTTTGGAAGATGTTCAATGCCCAGGTCATCCACGCTTGTCTCAGATAGATGAAAACATCAAAATATTGAATCATACTGTCTGAAATGATCGTACTGCTTTTTCCATAAAGCAGTTTTTGACTGACAAAAACGTTCCTGTCCTCGATCATCCTCCCTATTTGCTCAGTTTTAGTTAACTGTGATTTTTACTTGTTCCTGAAAATCAAAAGTGATGTGAAGGGAACACATTTTTCTTCAATGGATGAAATGAAGAAAGAAACAGCAAGCCTGTTGAAACGTCTTAAGCAAGAAGACATCCAGCACTGTTTCAATCCATTGGAAGATACGTATGGAGTGGTGTAGAGATCAGGAAGGGGAGTATAGAAGGTGACAATGTTTAGAATTCTGTAATTCATCAATAATATTTTTTTAACCACTCCAGTTATTTTTGTGTCTCACCTTGTAGATATCCTTTCATCTCTAAACCTAACTGCCTCTTTAATTACCAACTCATATTAGTCAAAGTTAAATCTACAGTCACCTGCTGTACTGTACCTAATTTCTAGGAAACATTAAAATGCACCAGATAAGCATGGAGTTTTTTTTCATTTTGTAAATTATATTATTTTGGTGCCTGGAGTTTAGGTCAAATGACCCATCAATTCTATATATTCTGAAATGGTTTCATGCATTTTATTTTTTATTTTTTAAGATTATGGGTCTATGCTAGCTAGTAACTAGTTTTGGATGGAGCATCAGTCCAGTCCATTGTTGAGCAAACTTTTAGAACATTAGAACAATCTCGACGAGAACAGGCCATTCAGCTCAACAAAGCTTGCCAGTCCTATCCACTTATCAAGTCGAGTTTTGAAAGTCCCTAACGTCTTACTGTCTACCACACTACTTGGTAGCTTATTCCAAGTGTCTATGGTTCTTTGTGTAAAGAAAAACTTCCTAATGTTTGTGTGAAATTTACCCTTAATAAGTTTCCAACTGTGTCCCTGTGTTCTTGATGACTCATTTTAAAATAACAGTCTCTTCATAATTTTAAACACTTCAATCATGTCACCTCTTAATTTTCTTTTGCTTAAACTGTACAGGCTCATCTCTTTTAATCTTTCCTCATAATTCAACCCCTGTAGACCTGGAATCAGCCTAGTCGCTCTTCTCTTGACCTTTTCTAGCGCTGCTATGTCCTTTTTGTAGCCAGGAGACCAAAACTGCACACAGTACTCCAGATGAGGCCTCACCAGTGCATTATAAAGGTTGAGCAGAACCTCCTTGGACTTGTACTCCACACATCAGTACTCAAGATGAGGCCTCACCAGTGTCTCATGGTCTGGAATCCCTACAGATTTTATTTTTTCTCCAGCCGTCTGGAGTTTTTTTGTTTTTTCTGTCCCCCCTGGAAATTGAACCTTACTCTTATTCGATGTTAATTAATGTTGATTTATTTTGTTTTCTTATTGTGTCTTTTATTTTTCTATTCTTTATTATATAAAGCACTTTGAGCTACTGCTTGTATGAAAATGTGCTATATAAATAAATGTTGTTGTTGTTGTATCAGGGCGCTATATAACATGACATTCTGTTTGCCTTCTTAATGGCTTCTGAACACTGTCGGGAAGTCGATAGCTTAGAGTCCACTATGACTCCTAAATTCTTCTCATAAAGTGTACTCTCAATTTTCCGACCGCCCATTGTGTATTCAAACCTAACATTTTTACTTCCTATGTGTAATACTTTACATTTACTGACATTAAATTTCATGTGCCACAAATCTGCCCAATTCTGTATGCTATCCAAGTTCTTCTGTAATGATATAAAGGATTCCAAATTATCTGCTAATCCTCCTATCTTGGTATCATCTGCAAACTTAACCAGCTTGTTACTTATATTCCTATCTAAATCATTTATATATATTAAAAATAGCAGCGGCCCTAGCACTGACCCCTGTGGAACACCACTCTTAACATTGGCCATTTCTGATGAGGTTCCTCACACCATCACCCTCTGCTTCCTGTGTCTGAGCCAATTCTGCACCCATCTAAAAAATCACCCTGAACTCCCACTTCTTTTAGTTTGATGCCCAACCTCTCATGTGGCACCTTATCAAATGCTTTCTGAAAGTCCAGATAAATAATATCATAAGCTCCACTTTGATCGTATCCTTTTGTTGCCTCCTGATAGAATTCCAGCATGTTAGTAAAACACGACCTCCCTCTTCTGAACCCATGCTGACTGTTCAGAATAACTCCTGTCCTTGCCATGTGTTGCTCAGTCTTATCCTTAATAATTCCTTCCATTAATTTTCCTGTGATGCATGTTAAGCTTACTGGCCTATAGTTGCTTGGATCTGCCCTGTCACCCTTATTATATACTGGGATGATATTTGCCATTTTCTAGTCCTTCGGAATCTCTCCAATGCGCAGTGACTTCCTAAAAATATGTGTCAAGGGTTTATATATGTACTCACTAGCCTCCTTAAGAACATGAGGATAAATATTATCTGGTCCTGGTGATTTGTTTGATTTCAGCTTATTTAATCTGAGCAGCACTTCTCCCTCTACAATTTCGAAATCCCTCAGTACCTCCTTAGTAGTCACGTTTACCTCTAGGAGGTTGTCCCCTTGCTCACTTTTAATTCCACTTTACTATTCCTGATGCACTTGACCTCCCCCTTGACTGCTCTTTTACTACTAAAATACTGAAAGAATCTCTAAGGGTCTCCTTTCACCTTATCTGCTATATTCCTTTCCAAATGCCTTTTAGCCTCTCTGATATCCTTCTTAATTGTTGCGCTCATGTTCTCATACGCTCTATGATTCACTTCGCAGTCAACTTTCTCAAATAATTGAAACACCACTTTTATATAGGGTAACAATTTTGAATGTGTTTGGATTTTTTGAAGAAAAAGTGTGGAAACCTTACAAATGCACAAGAAAAACATCAAAAATCCTTACAGACGATCATTGCTCCAATCTTCAAATACAATTGTTAGAATTTTGGGAAATGTCAGATCATCAATTTCTAAGTTTTTTGGAAAATTGAATCCTTGGTTAAACATATCTACTTGCTTGCTTAAGAGATGTTGGTTCCACACTAATCCTTAACGTAATAGTTGGACATTTACTATGTGCTTACAGCAGCACTGATTAAAATCTTCTGGTCTCCCTTTTTAATATACTACAAAACGTGTGAGCATCCCCATTGAGATATGCAAGTTCCATAGTTGCCAAGTCCCATCTTAGTCTAGTTAGACTATATGCATTTTAAAATGCTGGTTGGGAGTTATGATGGAATAGCAGTTTCCTCCTAATTCCTTATAAAAGCCTTTCATTGGTAATCATTGTTGTGCAAGTCCTTCTAGTTGCTCTCACCCACTATGTGTACACATTAGTAGGGCTGCAACTAATGATTCTTTTGTTAGTCGACTAATCATTCAATTTTCATTTCCCCGATCAGTCACCATTATTTCATGCCTGACTATTTTGATGCCTGTGACCTGTGGTTGCACATCCTGTTCTGGGCTCTAGTGCATGTCTTACCTCATCTGCTCACGTATGTCCACCTGTGAATGTCACCCTGATGTCTCTGCATTAACACGATTAAAATTAATAATAATCAAATTAAAATAACAACCAGTGAAATATGAATTTGAAAATAATCAGATGTTTTATATTAATGTGACCATCACAATAAAAAAGAAATACATTAAACAATACAAACAAAAGTGCACGTAGTCTTTAAACAAAAAAAGTGCATTTAACTTAACCAAAAATGGCCACTGGTGTGTCTTAAAGTCCAAAAGTTTATTTAAAGCTTCAATACAAATAAAATAAAACAGTTATGTACAGTTTATCAAAGATTCAGTTCATATATTCCTGATTGCAGTGCAGGAACTTGAGCATTTCGACATGCTCTGGTGTGAGGCTGCCTCTCTTCTTTGAGACAGTGTTCCCAGCTGGAGAGAAGAGACACTCAGAGGTAGCAGGAATACACAAGAATGATTTTGCAGACAGAGAAAGATGTTTTAATCCTCACACTCTGAAGGAAAAGTGTTGTAGTTTATCACATCATGTACTATATTATGCCAAAATAAAAAATAACGGACTAAAATATGTAACAAGCTAATTACTGATATACTGCAAAACACAAGTTACCTAATGTTAGTTAGAGATGGTTTACTATTCATATGAACTCAAATATTATACGAAAAAGAAGAAAAAAAAAAAACAAGGACAGCTCAGCTACTCCTATTCACTCTTTTACTATAGCTCCAAACACGTTAGCCAACATAACTGAAGTTATATGCACTTAACCCTTAAACCGCCGCAACTGGCTAGAATCGGTTTCCAGTGCAATTTGGAAACACAGTGAAGCTGAGTATATGCGGCGACGTACATTCATTGAACTCCCCAACCGGCTAAAGTTGTTTCTCAGTGCAATTTACCAGCACGCCAAAGCCGAGTATATTCGGCGACGTACATTCATTGAATGCTGCAACCGGCTGTAGTTGTGTCTCCGTACAATTTGCCAGCACGCAGGGGGCGAGTATATTCTGCAACATACATTCATTTAACCCCGCAACCAGATATATTTGCTTCACAGAGCAATTTGGCAGCACGCCGGAGCTGACCAGTCAGTGCTGTACATTCGATGAGCAGCCAGCTAATGAGCACTGCCGGCTCTGGCAGAATGACTGTCCCTAGGATTCAGCCGCTGCACTAGACAAGCCTGCAATCATCAGCGTTTACCTCTGTGTGTTTGCTTGCAGCCAGTTCAAGCACAGTTGGCTCGGTGATTTACTGAATTTCATCAATTGGCTTCAGTTGCACCTTGAACATATAATAAGAGATTGTCGCAGTAGTGTTTTTATATTTTTTACAGATCATTTGCAGTGTGTAAAATGATCAGTGTTGCGTTAATCATGATGCTCTTTGCATGAGAAAAAATACGTGTTCCATTAAAATTTCACATTTTCTTTGTGAATTGTGATGTTTACTTAAAAACTGAAGCTAAAAATTATTTGCTGTCCAGGGGTGCATTAACCCCCAAGTACGTATCGGTTTTAGGGTTAACTAAACCTTGATATACACATTATAGTACAAACATCAACATTAACACGTGATACTAACTTTACTCGCTAAAACTTACCTCTCAAGAGATGGTGGCATCACAGCTCTAGGATGCTTGTGTTTCAGATGCTCATGCATCGCGGTGGTGCTGCCATGAAAAGAAAGCTCCGCTTTGCATAATCTGCATTCAACTTTTTTTTCTTCTTCAGTGAAGTGCTCCCACACTTTAGAAAGTTTCTGTCTCAATTTTTTTCCATCTCCTTCCCTTTCCTCTATCCAACTCACCACTGCAACCACGTTTATTTTCCTCTACGTTCTTCTTCTAATTAGACGTTCTTCTTCATTGGTAGGACTGTGTGCAGTCTTGACAAACAATAACGATACTGCCCCCAGACATTCATGTAGTGTATTTCAGTTACAAAACCAATGTGGTTCTTTGTGACTGGAGCCTCTATTGAAGGTTCTGTTTATGACGCGTCGACAATAAAAAATACGCGTCAACAATTTTTTGTAGTTGATGTCATTAATTACATCGACTAATCGTTGCAGCCCTACTCATTAGGCACATTTTTTGAAGTGCCACCACAATTTGTTACTTCCACGGATGTTAAATTCTACCACTATCACCTCCAGACATAAAAGAATTTGAGCTGCCCTCTCACTTTTTATAACCCTTTCTATTATTCTTCCTATTCAAATCATGTTTTTTCTACTTATTCCCAACTCTGTGAAGTTACTTATAAAGTTTCATGGTTTATGAGGTTAAAGAAGTTTTGTTTCAAAAATATTACTTGTTTTGAAAACTTTTTGCAACAAAACAGAATTTGCATCAGGAGCATTTTGTCACTTCTGCTCCTAATCAATCACTTTAACTTTCTGTTCCTGGAGGAGCAGTTTCAGACTTTTGGTTGTGCTATACTACAGAGCACAATTAGCCAACTGCATATCTTCATCCCACTACAGATATCTGCTTGAATCACCACTCGCACAGATTTTCCCTGAAACCAAAGGCTGTCATTTGTTATCTACAACAGGTCTTACTTATATATCATTTCTTGAATTTGATTTTTGGTTGATTAATCACTTCTTGCTCATGTGTCATCCATTCTGCCCAAACTTTTTCATGAAAACTGAGCCACCGTTCCTGTGTGCAGTTCTTTTTAGCACAGTCTAAAATGAAAGAGAACCGGTGGCCTCCTAACATAAAGAGTACTGCTAGTATATGATGGGAAGCCATAAAAGAAAAATAAACACTGGACTCTTGCAATTCATCAAAATGAGCTGTAACATTTAGGAAATTCAATGTTTGGCACAAAAGAAGGTAAAATAACATACATTATACCTGTTGGAAACACTTATGCGATTGTTCAAACATACTCATTAATTTCTTACTTTTCTATACCTGCTTCTTTCATTATAAGCAGTTTGATTCAAGCCTAAAAGCATCTAGTGGTAGGACAGTAGCCAGCCCTAATTCAGTTTGGCACATGGCCCACTCTCCCATTATAGTCCAATATGCAGTCACCAGTTAGCCTGAGTATGGTATTAAAACCACAGGAAAGATTCACATCAACAAAAGCAGAACATAAATATGCAAACTTGACAAGAATAAGGCTAAGGCTAGTAATGAGAAGAAGTTTCTGTATTCATGAACCAGCAGTCCTATCCAATGGGCCTCTATACCACACATAGGTAATTAATCTCTCCAATTTCTTAACACATACACTCCAATACAGGAGGGTATGAATGTGAGTTTATACATGAGAGGACGCTGATGTACTCGCATGATCCTAAAATGGATTTAGAATGTTTGAGAATGTTTATCTTTATTGTTTTAGCAAGACTTCAGGATTAAGATGTAATTACCTTAACCACCACTTCCCATTCCACATCCAAGAAAAACCAATAGCCAACTCGCAATAAAAGATAATTAAATGAGGAGAGCAGGTGTAGTGGTAGTGAGATAAAGTGTATCCAGAAAGTATTCACAGCGCATCACTTTTTCCACATTTTGTTATGTTACAGCCTTATTCCAAAATGGATTAAATTCATTTTTTACCTCAGAATTCTACACACAACACCCCATAATGACAACGTGAAAAAAGTTTACTTGAGATTTTTGCAAATTTATTAAAAACTAACAAAATACCCGCGCTTCGCAGCGGAGAAGTAGCGTGTTAAAGAAGTTATGAAAAAGAAAAGGAAACATTTTAAAAATAACGTAATATGATTGTCGATGTAATTGTTTTGTCACTGTTATGAGTGTCGCTGTCATATATATATATATATATATATATATATATACACAGTATATACACACACACACACAGACACACACACATATCTACATATACACATAGCTACACATACACATCTATATATATATATATACTGTATATATATACACATATACACATCTACATATATACATATATATACACACATACATATACATACATACATACATACATACAGATAAATATGCTCTCTTGTGTAATGTTGCGATGTCCACGGCTTTATTTAATGTAAGCTAAGACCCGGCACTTAACAGTTTCTGGCTGCACTACGGTTGTAATGTGACAAGAATGCAACGTATAGTTGTCCAGGAGAAAAGCAATCTTGCCTGAAATCAATGGCATCGTTTTGTAGGGTCTGTCCCTGAGACTTATTACTTGTCATCACGCAGCAGAGCCTTACTGAAAATTGGAGGCATCTGAATTGAAATGGGAGATCAGAGGGTATAAAGGGGATGCGAGGAATACATTGAGTGTGGAGAAACTCTAAGACAGCGTGTGTATTAACTTGTGGATTTTTCTGTGAGTATTTTGTGGCAGTGTGACGAAGTTGCTTCCGCAAGACCGCGTTAGCTGTGGAGCTCAGCTCTGAGCATATTCTTTTCCTACCTTGTCAATTGTGTAATGCATTTTTTGAACAAGTTTGATGCATGGAAGTGATCACTTGTACTGCGTTCAGTCAGTTCACATGAGCTGCTCTCTTGTGTGATGTTGCGATGTCCACGGCTTTAATGTTAGCTAAGACCCGGCACTTAAATGTTTCTCCCTACAGCAATTTTAACTCTGTTACAAAGTGATCCAAAGTCTCGTTTATACCTCGTGTCTTCTCATTAAACTTGTATCTTGCAAATAAAGTATTTGGTGTTTTTCTTCAGCGCTCTTTGGGAGCTCTTCCTTCTTTTCTACGTACCGCGGTCACAGTCAGTTCACGTGATTACGTGGGAGGCGTGATGATGTCACACGCAGCTCCGCCCCCCAAGGCTATCGAGCTAACGTCCATTACAGTATATGGAGAAAAATAGGTTCCAGTTATGACCATTACGTGTAGAATTTCGAAATAAAACCTGCCCAACTTTTGTAAGTAAGCTTTAAGGAATGAGCCTGCCAAATTTCAGCCTTCTACCTACACAGGAAGTTGGAGAATTAGTGATGAGTGAGGGTTTTGCCTTTTATTAGTATAGATAAAAAAATTGAGAAATCACATGTACATAAGTATTCACAGCCTTTGCCATGAAGCTCAAAATTGAGCTCAGGTGCATCCTGTTTCCCCTGATCATCCTTGAGATGTTTCTGCAGCTTAATTGGAATCCACCTGTGGTAAATTCAGTTGATTGGACATGATTTGGAAAGGCACACACCTGTCTATATAAGGTCCCACAGTTGACAGTTCATGTCAGAGCACAAACCAAGCATGAAGTCAAAGGAATTGTCTGTAGACCTCCGAGACAGGATTGTCTCGAGGCACAAATCTGGGGAAGGTTACAGAAAAATTTCTGCTGCTTTGAAGGTCCCAATGAGCACAGTGACCTCCATCATCCGTAAGTGGAAGAAGTTTGAAATCACCAGGACTCTTCCTAGAGCTGGCCGGCCATCTAAACTGAGCGATTGGGGGAGAAGGGCCTTAGTCAGGAAGGTGACCAAGAACCCGATGGTCACTCTGTCAGAGCTCCAGAGGTCCTCTGTGGGGAGAAGAGAACCTTCCAGAAGGACAACCATCTCTGCAGCAATCCACCAATCAGGCCTGTATGGTAGAGTGGCTAGATGGAAGCCATTCCTTAGTAAAAGGCACATGACAGCCCGTCCGGAGTTTGCCAAAAGACACCTGAAGGACTCTCAGACCATGAGAAACAAATTCTCTGGTCTGATGAGACAAAGATTGAACTGTTTGGTGTGAATGCCAGGCGTCATGTTTGGAGGAAACCAGGCACCGCTCATCACCAGGCCATTACCATCCCTACAGTGAAGCATCATGCTGTTGGGATGTTTTTCAGCGGCAGGAGCTGTGAGACTAGTCAGGATAAAGGGAAAGATGACTGCAGCAATGTACAGAGACATCCTGGATGAAAACCTGCTCCAGAGTGCTCTTGACCTCAGACTGGTGCAACGGTTCATCTTTCATCAGGACAACAACCCTAAGCACACAGCCAAGATATCAAAGGAGTGGCTTCAGGACAACTCTGTGAATGTCCTTGAGTGGCCCGGCCAGAGCCCAGACTTGAATCCGATTGAACATCTCTGGAGAGATCTTAAAATGGCTGTGCACCAACGCTTCCCATCCAACCTGATGGAGCTTGAGAGGTGCTGCAAAGAGGAATGGGCAAAACTGGCCAAGGATAGGTGTGCCAAGCTTGTGGCATCATATCCAAAAAGACTTGAGGCTGTAATTGCTGCCAAAGGTGCATCGACAAAGTATTGAGCAAAGGCTGTGAATACTTATGTACATGTGATTTCTCAGTTTTTTTATTTTTAATAAATTTGCAAAAACCTCAAGTAAACTTTTTTCACATTGTCATTATGGGGTGTTGTGTGTAGAATTTTGAGGAAAAAAATTAATTTGATCCATTTTGGAAAAAGGCTGTAACATAACAAAATGTGGAAAAAGTGATGCGCTGTGAATACTTTCTGGATGCACTATATTCAAGAGGAAAAAAGCTAAATGTTGAACATCAAAAGAAAAAGACAGATGGTTAGTTCAAAACATGCACTAGTAGGGCTCAAAGTACAAAAAATAAGCAAATAAAGGTATAGTGCCATACTGTAACACTATGATGGGATGAAGCCTTCTGAAACTCAAATAGGTTCAGGGGTACAAATACATTAGGGGCCACTAGGGGAAGCGCTAATCTGGTGTCCCTTTTACAATACAAGTCATCATCTGACTAGAAGATAAACTGGATTTTATATTGTTTAAAGGCCATTTACTGCAGGAGGCTTCAGGTGTTTGAGTTGGGACTGGTCAGGACCAAGAGAGGTTAGGGAAGAGAAAGACAGAATAAAATGGAAGGAAAGAGGCAGAGCAATGTAGTGCTCTCTCCAAAAGTGAAAAACTGATATGGTAAGGAATACTGTGATAGCAATATTTAACAAGGAAGCTAGAGCTTGCCTTCTGTTTTAATAATTTTAGGTTGTTCATTTCTCCATTTTGTGCTTTATAAAAATATACAAAACACAAAGTTGTTAATGTTAGTTCCATGTTAGCACTATTCCAGATGTTCAGAAAGACACTGGGGCACTCATTTGGTCTAATCCCTTCAACTTGAACGTGCATGTCACATTTAAAACCAGACACTGGATCTTTAAAAGTGGAATCCCGTTGGGAATTTTTGGCATCCAGTTAAACTTGAGGAGAATCTGACCAATTTCAAAAATTTCTTCAGACAGGATTATCTGAGGTGTCATATGAGTGATAAGAAGGAATGTATCTCTATCTCAAGTGAAAGAAGACTGGAAGACTCCAGTGTTTTTTTTTTATTATCAGGAGAAAATGACAACGTAAAGAGTTTAATTTTTTTTATGTTTTATTTTTACATTTCGTTATTTAAACTTACAATATGCTTGTACTGAAGAGAACTATGTTCTATTTATCTTTCCAGGTACATTATTTCTGAATGCAGTGTTTCTATCAAATGGTAGTGAGAAGTCAAGTAAAATGACACCGGACACTAACAGGTGTCATCTTGCTTGATATCTCACTATATTCCTAATGGCTAACACGGTACAACACCCTAGAACTGTCAAATGATAGCAAAGAGTTACCTGGCAGCATCAGGTACAAGGTAGGAAGAAGATGGGTGCATCCACTGAACAGATTCGATAAAAAGATGACCCACTCATCGCTCCACTTCTTGCACCAACAGTGTTGGTACTTTCTCTTCCTAACTATTGCTCATGTTTATAGCAACATTGGAAGAATGAAAGGTACCATGCAAATAATGAACAAAAGTAATTCACAAAGGCGATTTATTCCCCAGGAAAGAAGAGACTGGTGCCCAAACCATATTGAATTTGCAATAAAAGGCAGGTCAGTGACATGTTGCATGATGGGCCTGCAATGGGATTGCCTTCTTTTATTTTGCACTTTGTGTTCACTCTCATTAGCCAATAGTGCAATATTCCAGATTTCTTAGGGCCAATTTTATCGAATGGCATAAACAAATTGATATAAACTGAAGCTATGGGCATTGTGGTGCAATGTTACTGCTGTTCTCTCACGGCTCTTTTGATTGGGTTTTATTTTTATGTTGATTTTTCTGTATTCATTTTCCCAAAGAACTTGCAGGTTAGCTGAACTGGTAACTACTTTGGGGACATTTGAGAATGTGTCCTGCAAATTAATTGGTGTCCAATTTATTGCTGAACAATCCTTGTTATGTATTACGAGATTTTACCACCAGAAGGTTAAATGGAAGCAAGTAAATCCAATAAAAGCGTAAAACTGATGTCTAACAGGTGACCCTTTATCTTTCCCAGCTTTTATAAAAATTGAACACCCTGACATGAAATGTTTTTCTCCAATGTTGACTCCCTGAGCACTGCTACTCATTTGGATTTGAATCTTGAACCACGGCCAGCTAGTAAGAAGTTTGCACGTTCGCCCTTTGTCTGTCTTTCTTCTTAATGTAGTACAGTTTTACAACCATAATACTTTCCTGGGTATTTAACCGATTAATCTTAAATCAATTTGCATGTATGCGTGAATGTATTTTGCGATGTGCTAGCATCCCATCGAGAGATGGTTTTTGCCCTCAGTGCTGCAGTGATAGGCACCAACACCCCACAACTCTGTACTGGATTAAACTGATTTGATAGATATAGCGATATATTTTACAATAATGTTATTGTGTTTTGTTGTGTGTAATTTTGGTTTTTATTTTGTTTTATGTATACCGTAATTGTAATTAGTGGTAGCACTGCTGCCTCGCAGTTAGAAGACCCTGGTTCGCTTCCCGGGTCCTCCCTGCGTGGAGTTTGCATGTTCTCCCCGTGTCTGCGTAGGTTTCCTCCCACAGTCCAAAGACATGCAGGTCAGGTGCATTGGTGATCCCTAGTGTGTGTGTGTGTGTGTGTGTGTGTGTGCCCTGCCCAGCGTTTGTTTCCTGCCTTGCACCTTGTGTTGGCTGGGATTGGCTCCAGTGGACCCCCATGACCCTGTGTTAGGATACAGTGGGTTGGATAATGGATGAATGGGTTGATAGGATAGGCAGTGGCTCATTGAATAGGACAGACATTTTAGAGAAGTAAAAGATAGCTGGATAACTTCATTTTTTCTTGAGTTTATATATAGAACTTCCCAATTAAGAACATCACTCCAAAAGTACTTTACCTTACCATTTCAGTACAGTCGTTACTATATTTCTTCATAGGCAGTCTAAACGACACAGTCACAGCTATGAAATCAGGCGGAGGGTGTAACTGAATCTGCTTCCTTAATCGTTACAGTCCAGGGCCACAGCCAGTAAGTCGTATTTTATTAAACAATCGAGTAACAACTCTGCTGAAAGACAGTTTAAGAAGAAGAGTGGGGAAATGAGCTGTGGGTTTTAGCCAAACATAACAGGCATTTGATTTTAATTCTTGTTTCTGGTTTTCATAACATGAATTGCTTTCCATAATGTCACAAATACATAACAACTTGAACACTTAATGATGGTATGGCAGAAAAATATACACCATATGACTTTACATGAACAGTTTTAACTTTTTGACAGAAGTTTTCATTTACCATGAGGCTAAAATCCACCCTTTAATAATGTGAAGTCCACACTCTACTTGTCCTCCCTTTAAGGGTCACTTGAATTTATTTCGATCACGACACAGAATCAGCTTGAACTGAATTGCTCAGTCTTTCACATTATTTGGATGTAAGGAAAAAAAAGGAGAAACATAAATCATTACTGAGGCTGACTTCATTCAGTTCACTGCTGATTCTCACAGGATATGCAGAACATTCCACAAAGCTGGATCCCAAATGTCTCTTGTGAGATCGGGAATGTACCGGAAAGGAAACTGACCTTGGCCTGCCTCTCACATGCCAAAGAAACTGCAAGTGCTGATTATCGGGGCCGCTTCCTTTTCTTGAACTGTGACATAACTCAACTACTAAAGGATTTCCAGGCTGCAGTGGGTTGTTTTTGTTTTGTCAGGTGACGCCACCTCAGAGCTTGCTGGTCAAGCTGACTTTATTGAAAACAGGTATACAAGCGAGTGACAGAGAACAGCGTGAGAAAGCCTCTTAAGCCGGAAAAGACGTGACAGCCCATCTAGGCTTTTCCATATGCTCTCAAGTCATCATAAGCTTGTCTCATATCCTGTCAGAAAAAAAAACAAGAAAAATAAAATAAAAATAAACACTGATGTGTGCTCCTGGCGCAATACTTCCGTTCCAGTTGCTTTCATATTGGCATTTTGACTCTTCCTTTCAGTTTTTGGCTGGTGAAAGACTGAAGGACTTTGTCTTGCTCCTGATTCTGTCTTTCTGCTTCTTTATGTGCAGCCTCCATGTTGCGGATTCTGATCTCCAGCTCTTTATTTCTCTGTTTTTCCTGCATCAGCTCCTTCTCCAGCTCTTCCACTTTGCTGCACAACTCCTGATTTTTCTTCTGTAGGCTGCAGGAAGACAGACAGACAGACATCAGTGTTTTCTCACAATTCTCCATCCCAATGCAAGTGGACAAGTATGTTTATGAGCTGGTCCAGCAAAATCAAAACGTAGAACCCAAGGCCCAAACAATACCCACAGTTATTTAGTACTACCGTAGTGCAAGATCCTAGTGCCCTATTATATGTGCATTTCTGCTTATAACAATTTCTAGGCACGAGGTCTGTATGACCCTGAACAGGATAAACAAATTAGAAAATAACACAGATAATTGAATTCTTTAAAATACAGTGAAAGCCTTGAGGAAAATCTGATAGAGTCTGGAAGAAACATGCACCTTGGGTCCCCAGACAGAAAATCACCCAAAGCATAAAGCGAGTGGCTTCAAAAACGGCAATGTTAATGTCCTGGAGTGGCAGAGTCAGAGTCCAGATCTCAATCCAATTGAGAATTTGTGGTTTGACTTGGAAAAGGCTGTACACTTATCATCTCCATGCAAACTGACAAAGCTTGAGTAGCAAAAGAAAAATGAGGAAAAAATGGAGTTCCCAGATGTGTAAAGCTGACAGAAACCTGGGCACACAGACTCAAGGTTAGAATAGCTGCTAAAGATGCATCTGCTACATACAGGTATTGACTGACGTAAAGGGGGTGAACACATACATGATCAATTGTTTTGTGTTTTAGATTGGAATTAATTTAGATTACTTTACAAAAATCTGTTTTAACTTCAACATTCATTATCCAACCCGCTATATCCTAACTACAGGGTCACGGGGGTCTGCTGGAGCCAATCTCCGTCAACACAGGGCGCAAGGAAGGAAACAAACCCCTGGCAGGGCGCAAGCCCACCTCAGACTTCAACATTAAATTGTCTTTTTCTGTTGATCTTTGTAAAAAAAAAAAAAAAAGCCAAATTAAATCAAATATGATTCAATGTTGTATAAACTTCCAAGGGGGTTAATATGTTTTATGGGCACTGTACTTTATGAAAAGTACAGAGTGGTGGCTCTGTGGCTAAGGATCTGTGCTGGTATCTGGAAGGTTGCCACTTCAAATCCTGTTACTGCCAGAAGGGATCTTACCCCATTGAGCCCATGAAGCAAGGCCCATAACATGAAAATTGCTCCAGGGAAAAAAAAAGAGAGAGAGAGAATTTCCCCCTCAGTAATTCATACATTATATCTAAAATTGAATCAAATCACCTTCGGTGTGGTGCACTGCACACACCCTCTCACTCTTTTGTATTAAGGTTTTTAATTTTTGGGAGTGAGATTAGAGAATGAAATAATTCTATTGACATATATTTTTTTTGTTTTTACACTGCTGATTATCTCCTATTGCTACTACTACGTGTATATATAAACACATTGTTAATTAATTTCTGCTTTTTGTTATGTTTGACTGATTTTGTGAAACTGATTAGCTCAGTCTGATTTAAAACAAGTAGGTGTTTACTAGATGACTGAAATGCTCTGGGTTTGTTTGTGGCTAAAAGTGGTAAGATACAAATTGTGTGCTTAAATTGTTTTCCAACTATTTAAAAGTAAAAGGGCAAAAATGATGAAGAAGTACTACTTTCCTATTAGTGGAAGTGACTGTGCAGCAGAGCAGGGCTTGTTGTAGATGTCGTTCCTATACTTTTGGCACCATTCTTCCGCTGTCCCTGTTCACAGCAAGTTCCACACAAAGCAGACTAAAAGCCAAACTCCTCATCCTGGGTCATTTGCACTTCTTACGTGCAGAAAGAAGATAACCTCTGATTGTACAAAGTACTATACCAGTTTGATCCTGTGCTATAGGTTTGGCTCCTGCCAAATGTCAGCAGGGAGATAAGAGAAAATGTGCAGGATTTTTCAGGATGGTAGAAGCCTGAGATGCAAAAAATACTGTATGCAGATGACAGAAATTTGGGATTTACTGACTGTGTCAAACATGTTACAAAATATTTATTTCAGATACTGCCTGATCACAGTATAACATCTAAAATGCTCCCTTCCTCTGTGTAGCACTATGGGCTATTAGAGCCTGTTGTAAATGGGTACAAGATACCCAGGATAGAAAGTGTTAATTAATATTATCGGCCCTGAATTGATTTGCAGAAGAATATGTAGATGTAGATTTCCTTTAGGTCAACTGCACTTTTTTATACTTATTTATAATAATTGAACACTTTGGCTTTGACATTTAACATTGAACTAATTTTGCCTAGGAATTGTTTCAGAATCACACTGACTTCTGTTTATCAGACAAGAACCAACTTTGGACAAAACAAAATTAAAAAAAAAAAAAAGGCTGAAATATCAAGAATCAAAAATATAACATTAAATAGCATTCTTAAGTCTACTTAATCCAACTAAGTTTCTCAGAATTATGGAAATATACAAATAAAAGTTTTAGGACACTATGTCCTGCTTTAAGGCATCGCCACACATAAGATTTTATGAACTCACCTGCTCACTTGAATTTCATACGATGCCTTTTTACATTCTCCTTTTTCAGTGTCTAATTCCTCAGCATGAAGGGATCTACTCATCTCCTTCCTTGCTATGTTGTTCCCACCTGAATCAGATAACTTTGGGATCAGTAATTCTCGGCTCGTTGTGGATGGACTGCTGGGAGCAAGAGTTAAGTTTGGAGTGGCACCTTTGTTTTCCATTTCAGGTTGAGGGGATTTGGGTTGTGCCTCCCATGTTCCACCGTAGTGATGTTTTATCTCACCACCATCAGAATGAAATGACTTGTTCAGCACAGAAGACCTTTGACACTTGGAGACATTTTGCCATTGCAAAGCTAAAAAGATGTCCTCTGACAGAGTATTTTTATCAGCTTCTGAACTTGCAGAAGAAGGCTCTAAATTCCAGAAATCATTGCTGAATACCCCAACTCTTTTTCCAGTTGCCTCTGTACAGCCATTTTCCTCCCCTTGGGAACTGAAGGTGGATCTCCGGGATGGTAATGTTTGCGTCCTCTTCCGGAGCTTAAATGACAAAGAGCTTTTCTCATCATTGCCCCGTTCTCCCCATGCAGCGCTGCCACATGATGTGAGGTCCTCGGCTGACTCGGATAGTACCTGGCCTTCTTTCTGGTGAGAAACATTAGTAAAGAATACAAAAGCAAACAGGTTAAGGAGTGGCCGGTCTTTCCAATGTAGATACTGACTTATCAATAATCCATCCCATTTTAAAACAGGGTCACAGAGGACTGTATCCTACTTCATCATTGTCAGGTCCAAAGGCAAGAAACAACCCTGGACAAGGACTTACTCAAGGCCAACTTACTGATAATTATGAACTCTAAGAAAATAACAACAAAGAGTGTTCATTCATCAATAAATCTGTTTCTGGTTGAGGCCAGGGCGTTCACAGTTATCTTTTTACTTTGCCTACATTTAATATACTTTTATTTATTTAGTTTTTCAACAGGGTTATTGTTACTTAAAATGACAAATGAATTAATGAACAAACACACGAATGCACCAAAATTATATACTTCAGCCAGCTATAATAACACACAAACAATTTGCGATTTCCTACTGAACTCTTCAGTTACAGTCCTTTACTTCTGATTTCAGTCTGATATAAAATGACCCCCTAATTAAGGTTTAGGCAACCACTGCAAAAAGACAAACAAAATTTTGCCACCAAAATGAAAATAAACAAGTAGGTAGTTTGTGTAGAGGATAACTATGTGCACTTACTAAGGACAATTGGACATAATATTATTAACGACTGCTAAAAGAATTTAATGAAAGTGGAAAGTGCATTGGGGTGGCACGGTGGTGCAGTGGGTAGAGCTGCCGCCTCGCAGTTAGGAGACCCGGGTTCGCTTCCTGGCTCCTCCCTGCATTGAGTTTGCATGTTCCCCCCGTGTCTGTGTGGGTTTCCTCCCACAGTCCAAAGATATGCACTTTAGGTGCATTGGCAATTCTAAATTGTCCCTAGTATGTGCTTGGTGTGTGGGTGTGCCCTGCGATGGGCTGGCACCCTGCCTGGGGTTTGTTTCTTGCCTTGCGCACTGTGTTGGCTGAGATTGGCTCCAGCAGACCCCCGTGACCCTGTAGTTAGGATATAGGGGGTTGGATAATGGATGGATGGATGGATGGTGCCTCAATGCAATAGCAGTGTTTTCCAGATGTTGTGTTTGAAAAACATAGCTGAATAAATTAAAAGTTAAATGTAAAAATAAACTTCATTAGATAAATAATATTAGTTTTCATGCTTTTGGGATTTTTCTTATAGTTGAATTAAATGGTTCAATAAAATCTGTATCCCAACTTGGTGAGACAGTCCTAGAAGGACAGTTTTGTTTAAAAAGAATGTGATGTTGATAGCAAAATACTATAGTTAAAATAATTAGACCTGTGCTGTCGTAATTAATAGCTCCTCATATCATGTGATCTCATGTAAAACCAAAAACATACAAAATATGAATATTTTTCAATCTGTGCATGTGGTGTTTACGTTCATCCAGGCCACTCGGAGCTTTAGACTAATTTTGGACACCCTTCCCTTTACTGAATGGCTTGGTTCATCATTCTAAGAATGAAACTGTTAAACTCCAAAGGCCAATAATTGTCCCACTTGTCAATTGATATTAATATTCAAATTCAGTGGTATGATACGACAATGGATAATAAAATAGATACTGAGAATATAACATATGGTTTGCTTTAGAAACAATTCTAGTGCCTTACAATGAAATATCTTTAGGGTGTAACTCCGACCACTTCATACTTTTCAAAACCTGTGGTGAATTAACACTAAATGACACCCATGACTCCCATACCTCATTTTTGAAAAAAAATACTGTAACTCAACTAAAAATCTTTTAGTCTATACAGTAAAAACAACAGTAATAATATGTGACCTCTGGAGGATAGGCAGCAAAAGCAAGACTTGAGAGGAACTTACCACATTATTTGTCACACTCTGCGATGGGTCCTCTGCTACATCCCACCCCACTGAGCTGCGGGGAACATTAGATTTTTTGTTGTCATTTTTTACAACAGGAGAGAGAGCAGGGATGTCCTTTGATTTAGGGAAGAGTTCCTTGTGATGACTGATCATCACTGTCATTAGCTTCTGGATCTGGAGTGTCCCTGAATGTAACAAATAGAGAAAAATGGAGACTGAGAGATATGGGGCACTGAAGCAAAATTGAGAAAGAAATTTTTAATGGAGCAAAAACAGGGAGGGAGCAATATCTCCTTTCCATGCTAGGATGTGGAGGTGGAGGGATTTTACATTGGCTTCATTGGGAGTGGGGACCTTACAACCACTTAGCAGAATCCGGGATGAACTTGGGAACCTGGGAGGTTTGCATGATTACCTGCTATGGGCAGAGTGTTCAGCCCCGTACACTAGGTGCATGCATCCCATTTGATGAGCCCCAGTATGGACACCCGCAGGCAAGCATTGGAGGTGTGGTGTCATGTTCCTGCCTTGTTGGGTTCTGTTTGGCCTGCTGGGGGAAGTTCTTGGATGCTGATGTTACAAGGACCGTGGTCGGCCTGCCTCACCTGGAAGTGCTCCCTGAGGGCAATAGATTAAGGAAAAAGGAAGTACGCCTGGGTTCAGAGTTAAAAGAGAGCCCTACACTTGACTCAAGAGGAGTTGGAGTTAGGTGTAGAAATAGAAAAGGAAAGGAAGGAGTTGTGTTGTGCACAAAAGAAGCCTGCATGATGGTATTGCTTAAATTAAAAACACTTTTGTTGAACTGGGACAGTTATGGTGCAATTGTGTCTGGGGGTTTGGGGTTCAGTGGTTTGCCCTACAGTAGCGTTTCTCAACCTTTAAGTATTTGCGACCAAGTTTTCATAACAGTTTTATTCACACCCCCTAATGTTTTTTTGAAACCCTAATAAAATTTATTGCTATATTTTTTGCTGCCGATACACCAAGTTTTATTATACCTACTTAACTTTTATCGACATTTATCTAACTCTAAATTTATTTTTCTAGTATCAGAATGTAGTTTAAGTTAATTTGTTTTGGTTTCAACAGATTTATTTTTCATATTTTCGATTCTTGTTTTCTTTTTTTCACATTTTCATGCCCCCTTTTTTGTTACTATGGGGTGCGCCCCACAGGTTGAGAACCGCCGGCCTTCTGGCCACAAACATCAAATAGTGAATATTGTCATAGTAATAACAATATACAGTATGTGGCATACAAGGGGAGGAAGCTGTTAGTGTGTTATACACTTCATTCATTCAATCACTCTTTATTTTCCACTCCCACACATTACAATAGGTTATAAACAATCTACCTAGCAGCAGCATTGGACACTAAAACAGAAGCCAATAATAAACAAGGCCTCAGTTTATGACAAACCACAATTGCACTCAAATTGTGTGTAGGAAAATCTCAAAGATTTCTTGCTGAAGTAGATTGGTGAATTTAAATTTGCCTGGCATGAGTGTGCGTGTGTTAGTATGGGTTTTTGAACATACTGGTGCCTCATGCATTCAAAACAGCAGGGACATGCTCTGCCCCATCTCACTCCAACACAAAGTTGAATTAAATGGGTTCTGAAAATTCATCAATAAATAGTACAGATATTTTCTTACTGTTGGAGTTCCTGCATGATCCTTGACATGACTAGAAGAGCTTTATACAAAAATAAACTGAACTGAAAACTGAACTTGTAGGTTACAGTCCAGGACACCAGTCTGCTGAAATTCATGAGGCATGAATGAGGACTAAATATGAGTACAGCTAGAGAGAAAGACAAGGCTGAAATGTGAGAACAAGGTGTACGCAGGACCTCCTGTTAACTTTTTTGATCTCTCATTTTGCCCTAGAAGTGTGAAGCGTATGATAAGAGAAATGTTATTTTTTTACCTTTCTTTCTAAGCAACATACCTTTCATAATGCTAAAAGGATCTTCCACCCTCGGCCTTAGAATATTGACTCCAATCACTGTGGCCAGGTTCTCCACACTCATTTTATTGACACTTGAGTTCAACTGAACTTCATATAGAAACCTGGCAAGAGTTAAGCACAAAAATGTCTATGGTTAAAATTAGTTCAAAATTATCTAGAAGAATAGATTGAAAGTGTACTTTGGAAGGCTCTTCTTGGACATGGTGAGTTGTCACTATCCTTGATGCACTCATGCTATAATTCTTGTCTGTTTCCAAATATTCCTTTTTTGATTAACTGTACTTTACACTTTGGGGGAAAGGCTTGCATCAGTTTCCAAAATCCAAATGTTATGTTTTCAGTTGTGTGCATTAATGATAACTTCTGTCTAATGATTATTATTGTTTGCCTCCTGTGCTTGGAAAAGAAGCCATCTCCTTAATAAATTGACTCATCTCCACTAGGCAAATCTCTTCTAAGAACACTATTATTTGATATAATGGATACTGTACCTACCATGTCAGAAACTGTCCCAAATAATATTTTGAGCATGTCATATTGGTCAGCATTTTTTTTTATCCAAGATACTTAGACCCTAAAGAACCAATTGTTTTCAGAGTAACCTATCATGTTCAGTGACAGTGAGGGTAACATTAGAATAAATATCAAGAAAGCCCAAATATCTTTAGTAGGTACTTGATAGGAGGAACATAGGGTTACGTACAAGAGTGGAGGAAGATGCACACAGGTAGATTACATCCTATGCAGACGAGTCAATCTGAAGGAGATTGAAGACTGCAAAGTGGTGGCAGGGGAAAGTGTAATTAAGCAGCATAGGATGGTGGTCTGTAGGATGATGTTGGAGATCAAGAAGAGGAAGAGAGTGAGGGCAGACCCAAGGATCAAATGGTGGAAGTTGAAAAAGGAAAACTACAAGGTTGAGTTTAGGGAGAAGGTGAGACAGGAACTGGGTGGTAATGAAAATTTACCAGAAAGTTGGGCCACTACAGCAGATGTAGGAGGGTGATTGGGGTGACATCTGGACAGAGGAAGGAGGAAAAGGAAACCTGGTGGTGGAATGGGGAAGTACAGGAGAGTATACAGAAGAAGAGGATGGCAAAGAAGAAGTGGGATAGTTAGAGAGATGCAGAAAGTGGACAAGAGTACAAGGAGATAAGACACAAGGTGAAGAGAGAGGTGGTGAAGGCTAAAGAAAAGGTATATGATGAGTTGTATAAGAGTTTGGATACGAAGGACGGAGAAAAGGACCTGTACCGATTGGGTAGACAGAGGGACCGAGCTGGGAAAGATGTGCAGCAGGTTACGGTGATAATGGATAAAGATGGAAACATACAAGCGAGGAGGGCATGTTGAGCAGATAGAAAGAGTACTTTGAGACCCTGATGAATGAAGAGAATGAGAGAGAGAAGAGGTTGGATGATGTGGAGATAGAAAATCAGGAAGTGCAATGGATTAGCAAGAAGGAAGCAAGGACAGCTATGAAGAATGGAAAAGCCATTTGTCCAGATGGCAGACCTGTGGAAGCATGGAGGTGCTTAGGAGAGATGGCAGTGGAGTTTTTAACAAGATTGTTTAATGGAATCTTGGAAAGTGAGAGGATGCCTGAAGAGTGGAGAAGAAGTGTACTGGTGCCAATATTTAAGAATAAGGGGGATGTTCAGAACTCTAGTAACTACAGGGGGATAAAATTGATGAGCCACAGCATGAAGTTATGGGAAAGAGTAGTGGAAGCTTGGTTAAGAAGTGAGGTGATGATTAGTGAGCATCAATATGGTTTCATGCCAAGATAGAGCACCACAGATGCAATGTTTGCTCTGAGGGTGTTGATGGAGAAGTATAGAGAAGGCCAGAAGGAGTTGCATTGCATCTTTGTGGACCTGGAGAAAGCATATGACAGGGTGCCTCGATAGGAGTTGTGGTATTGTATGAGGAAGTCGGGAGTGGCAGAGAAGTATGTAAGAGTTGTACAGGATATGAGGGAAGTGTGACAGTGGTGAAGTCTGCTGTAGGAGTGATGGATGCATTCAAGGTGGAGGTGTGATTACATTAGGGATCGGCTCTGAACCCTTTCTTATTTGCAATGGTAATGGACAGGTTGACAGACAAGATTAGACAGGAGTCCCTGTGGACTATGATGTTTTCTGATGACATTGTGATCTGTAGTGATAATAGGGAGCAGGTTGAGGAGACCCTGGAGAGGTGGAGATATGCTCTAGAGAGGAGAGGAATTAAGGTCAGTACGAACAAGACAGAATACATGTGTGTAAATGAGAGGGAGGTCAGTGGAGTGGTGAGGATGTAAGGAGTAGAGTTGGCAAAGGTGGATGAGTTTAAGTACTTGGTATCAACGGTGCAGAGTAATGGGGATTGTGAAAGAGAGGTGTAAAGGAGAGTGCAGGCAGGGTGGAATGGGTGGAGAAGAGTGTCAGGAGTGATTTGTGACAGACGGATATCAGCAAGAGTGAAAGGGAAGGTCTACAGGATGGTAGTGAGACCAGCTATGTTATATGGGTTGGAGACGGTGGCACTGACCAGAAAGCAGGAGACAGAACTGGAGGTAGCAGAGTTAAAGATGCTAAGATTTGCACTGAGTGTGAAAAGGATGGATAGGATTAGAAAGTAGTACATTAGAGGGTCAGCTCAAAATGGACGGTGGGGAGACAAAGTCAGAGAGGCGAGATTGCGCTGGTTTGGTCATGTGCAGAGGAAAGATGTTGAGTATATTTTGAGAAGGATGCTAAGGATAGAGCTGCAAGGCAAGCGAAAAAGAGGAAGGCCTAAGAGAAGGTTTATGGATGTGGTGAGAGAGGACGTGCAGGTGATGGGTGTAACAGAACAAGATGCAGAGGACAGAAAGATATGGAAGAAGATGATCCACTGTGGAAACCCATAATGGCAGTAGCCGAAAGAAGAAGAAGAGGTACTTGATATCTTTCCAGTCAGCATCTGTGGGAAGATTAAGGAAATTTATGACCACTTTCAATATCTTGGCCACCAATTATCTCAAAAGAAAATCATTAAGATGGTTTAATACTGCACTGGATGTTCAGGCATTTCTTTCAGAAAACAATGCTGACACATCTTAGAAGGTAACCAAACTAATCTTTTCAGCTAAAACATTTGATGAAATCCTTCAGTGCTGCCTCTTGTATATTTTTTGTATCAAGTCGGAAGATCAATGACCAAATTCTATTGTCGTTACTAAGGAAAAGATGACCAGTACTGAGGAGATAATCCTGCAGAACCAAATAGCCTCTGCATCAAACCATTTCTTGACAAAAGTATTGTACTTTCAGCTGAACTGAGATTAAACTTCCAGAGCAGAGACATTCTAAGGTGGCCATCAACAGCTAGAGATCCTAGCTATGAAATATTCAATATGATGTCACATGTTTATAAAAAAGCAGCATGTAATTTTAAGACTGAGTATCTGTTAAAACAGGCAAAAGAAGACAACAGGGCGAAGAAGCTACATATGTAAAAGCAGCTCCCAATAGGAACCCCCTGTCCTGACTCTGTTGCTCAAGTATGGACATTTCAACTTTCTAAGAACACAGTAGATTATCTTGACAGCAAGTCATGTCCATAGTTTTCCAGGAGGGAGGGAGAGAGAGCAAATATGTTCAACACTTCCTGAAGATTTAATGTTTTCGCTGATACAACCTTCTTGAACAAAACAATCAAATGACATTGGATGGCGAACTTCTTGCCTGTTTCTGGCACTTAAATGTTCTGTTATGTGTTATTTTGTATATCATTGTACATCACATATTCATATCCACCTATTCAGTTGGTTCACTTGGCATCTTAAAAATGAGTCATTCTCACTAGTATCTAATTCTCCAAACAAGACATCTTAGATTTGTTTAAAATGTTTGTTTTAAGGCTGTTTGCTTGCTAGACATTGAGTAGAGGTCATTAATCCTTTTTTCAAACTGCACACCATCATAAGATCCTTCACAAAACAGACCCAAGTACAATAAACATAAATATAATGTTTAAAAAAATAGATGCAGAAAATACTTTCTGAAAAAGGTAATATGTTTGACAAATGAGTGGAAGCAATTCCATCAAACTTGTTTATCATTATTAAGGAGGATTCATTTTCTTAGCCCTGTTCAGTGTAAGATGTCCATTTGCCCAGGGATGTACTTTGGTGCTTAACTTTGCAGCAACTTTGTTGTTTGCAGGTTTTTGTTCCAACCAGCTTTTGTTTTTAATTGGGCCCTGGGCTAATTAAGTGAACTGCTATTTCCCAGATTCTGTGTTTTGGGAACAATATAGTGTGGTCTATGGCCAGCGTGTCATCCCAGCCAATACCCCCAGGCCACCAGATGGAGCCCTCCCTGCAGTATGGAGGTGCCCCGAAGACCAGCAGGGAATCATGGACAATGGAGTTTTTATCCACAGCCCTGCTGGATACCACAGCGGCCGCAAGAAGGAGCTGCAGGGAGGAGCCAAGAGTCATATGTGCCCTATAACCCGGAAGTGCGTCATAGGCAGAGCGACGGCAGAAGTGACGTACTTCCGGGGTGAAGAAAAGGACTTTTGATCTGACCCGGAAGTGATAGAAGATCATATGGACTCGGGATTGGAACACTTTTGGGTCAGGGACTATAAAAGGATTGTGGGAGCTCCCAGATGGCGAGCTGAGCTGGGTGGTAGGAGGGCAATGCATCTGGGAGTGGTGGAGAGTATTATTGTGATTATTATTGTGTTTATGAGTATTGTGGAGGAGAGGGTGCTTTCTGCACTGTGGCATAAAAATAAAGTCAACTATTGGACTTTTATCTGGTGTCTGGAGTCTTGGACAGGAGTTCCAGGGAGCGATAGCGCCCCCTATATGTCACAATAGAAATTATAAAACTAAGTTTGTCAAAATATATATATATATATATCCTTTCATAGTGTATATTTTTCATTGTTGTTTATCGTATTATTAATGTTTTTTTAACATTTCATAGGAAAATAAGTGCATGAAGGAGATGCATTTTGAATCTCATTGTGCCATACAATCACAATAAACCAATTTAATTCAATAGGAGTGTGTATTTACAGATGATTATTTCATCCATCCATCCATTTTCTAACCCACTGAATCTGAATATATTAAAATTTAAAAGAGCTATCCTCTTGGCACTGTGTACGGTTAGAATACTAAGATGCCAACTTCATATCATATGTATGCATCAAAGTATGCATAAAATGCATCAAAGTATGTATATTACATTTTATAGATAAATTGTTAACTTCACTTCAATAATGTATGCTGTTAATAATCAAACGTGGGGCACGGTGACGCAGTGGTAACGATGAGCTGATGCCTCATCCAGGGCTTGTTACTGCCTCACACTCTATGCTGGCTGAGACTGGTGCGACTTTGGATGGATGTAATAATTAAACATGTATAATGAAGATTTTTTAATGTTCCTCAAAAGTTGTGAAGAATCAGTGTTCTTACAGCTGGTTTTATATTTATTACTGACACTTATTGTGTGGCGACTAGTTACATTGAGAAGGAAAATGGAAGGACAGGAATTGGGGGTTGGTATATTTGACAGAAACAGTACTGCTGCAATAAATTATTCCATTAATCTTCTTTGCTACCACTGCGCCATGGTGCCCCCTCATGTTTAATACATGCTTTAATGCATTTCATCATGAAAATGATATCAAGTATATATCTTCTAAATATTCTAAAATGTTCAGAGAGCTGTAATATCATGAATATAATGTATTCTGTGTGGCAATCACTGCCTGCACACTCCTGTCAGCATAAGAGAAAGCCTGTTTAAGAAGCACATAGCGACTGGGTTAGGAAACACTTGAAATATGAAGCATTTAATGTGCTACTTCAGTTGCAATGGGGTTTGAGAAACTGTAGTAAATTAAACATAGATTTTATGATGTTTACGACATTCTACTTTAATGACAAAACTATGAGATTAAAGTGGAAATTATGAGATTAAAGTCATCATTTTAATTTTGACTTAGACCTTTTTTCCTTCTGTTTCCCCATTTTTTTTTTTTTGTTCTTCTCCGTGGCCCTAATACACTTCTGTATGATACTCAGACACTCATCTTTTCATCGACATTGACATCTGACCACTTCTTTTTTACATCAGGCACCGAGTGACTTTCTAAACTTGAAGATTTGAGTGTCATACCATCAATTTACTTTTGTTGCTCGTATCACTGCCTGAGCCACCAAATAGTATGTTTTTTCCTTGCCTCCACTTCACTGAGCAGGACCTCCATTTCACATTAGCTGAAATGCTTCTTTTATACACGTTCTTTTGCCATTGTCTTTTAACAAAACACTGATTGGGGGAGCTATTTATATTGATTTGCATATTCAAATATGCAAAATTATGGTAGGTGTAGGGCTGTAGGTACGTGCATTTGCGTTAAATTCACATTGTTTGGGATTTATAAAGGGGAAGTGCGTGGAACATTGCTTATACACAGTTTTATCCATCTGAATTTTTTTTTGTGCATACGCAAATTTATTTATTTTTTGTCCGTACACTATATTTTAGTGTAAATTCTATGCACATCATTATACACAGTCTGTACATCTGACTCATCTATTGGCCACACTTACAGCACTGATTTGGATTTCTCTGAAATCTTTTAATTTACTAGTTTCTCAAATCCCATCATAACTAAAGTAGCACATTAAATGCATTGTATTCTATGTGTTTTTCTATGTGCTATATGTGTGTTAATCACTACTTGCTTCTTAAACAGGCTTTCTCTTACACCAACAGGACACAGAATACATTACATTCATGATATTACAGCTCTCTGAACAATTTAAATACAAAGATGTATACTTGATATCATTTTCATGTTGAAATGAATTAAAGCATAGTATTAAACATGTGGCCACAGTGGTGCAATGGTAGCGACAAGCTTGTGCCCCATCCAGAGATTGTTCCTGCCTCCTGCAAGATTCTTTCTGCACTGGGCACGACCCTCGATGAAATAATTTATTGCAGCAGTACTATCTGTTTCAAATGTACTAACCCCCAATTGTTGTCCTTCCTTTTCTTTCTCCAAGTAACCAACTGCCATACAATCAGCTCTTTAATGTCAAGCCACTTGTAAGATTAGAACAGCAATTCTTCAGAACTTTTAAGGAACATTGAAATATCTTCGTAGTACATGTTTAATTGTTCTATCCATCCAGGGTTGTGCCTGTCCCAGCAAGCATACAGCGCGAGGCAGGAACAATCCCTGAATGCGGCGCCAGTTCATCGCTACTGCTGTCCACCATGTCCACTTGTTTAATAACAGTATACATTATTTAAATTAAGTTAAAAATGTATGTGTATAATGTAATATATATACTTTACTGCATTTCATCTGAAATATGATATCAAGAGCTCCAAGAAGATAGCGACTAGAAATCTAAATCGACTTATAAGCCAGTCATCATCATCTGTTAATACATGCTCTCTTCTATTCAATTGAATTACTTTATTGTTATTGTACTGTGCAATAATATTCAATATGCAAATCCTCCATAAATTTATTTTTCTATGAAATGGTAAAATAATAACATAATAATAATATGGTTAAAAAAAAACAATGAAAAATATACAATATGAAAGCATAAGTGGCTCAGGTTGTGCAATATTACAACTGTAATGCAAGTTTACAGTGAGGTAATTGTACTTATAAGTACAAACAGTTCTACTGGGAGCACTTGATGGACTGATTGAGTGCGTTTATATCTCTTCCTTTCTCAGGAAATTCCGCTTGGTTCCAGCGCCGACGATGATGTCACTTCCGGTCAGGAAGACATCACGTCTGGTCCTGGTGCCAACAATGATGTCACTTCCGGCCATGTAAATGTCACTTCCGGTTCCGGCCCCGGCCCCGATGACATCATTTCCCATTCTTTCTGTTAAAACCGCCACCTTGTCTCAATGCAAGTCAGTTCTGTTCTGGGTTCTGTTCTATGCCAAAATTTAATTAGAGCTTTTAGCTTAGCTATGTTTAGACCTCAGAACCACATATTTGTAACCAACACATACTGTATATTTGATTTTTTTTTTCCTTATTCAGATAACTAATACAGGCTTTCTGAAAAAGCAATAAACAGAAAAGTAACTGTATCAGGGTTTGTACAGAAGACTTCTCAAATCTATAAATTAATTTTGGATTTAATTTTCAGAGCACCCTAATGGCATGTGGGAATGTGCAGATAATTTTTAAAATATTTTATGTTTATTCTACATTGTCTCTTCTTTCTCTAAACACAAACCTCATTTTTCTTATGCAAATCTTTTGTGTTTATTTTCCATCCTAAACATAGGCTGAATACACCATGTGTCAGTAATGGCAATCATTGAGTTTTTGATCACTAAGTTATCAAAAATGTCAAACTTTTTTTCATATCAAATGACGCTGTCCAATCTCATGTTACTGAACAGAGATTGTAGTTCTCTATGGCCAAAGAATAGCTGGTAGTCGAGAATACCACTGTTACATCGTTACAGTAGATGGCAAACTCAAAGCTAGCCGGGTGCCTCGTGAAGACAATCAATTGACTGTCTGAATATTCACCACTGAAGCAGCAGCTGAGATCCTGCCCTCTAATAATCACACTCCTGATGGATTGGATGCATCCCTCACATTGGACTAATGTCCTTTTGGAGGCTATGTTGGGTGCATGTATGATGAAAAATGTTGGATTGGTGTGATTCATGACAAGAGTGAAGTGGAATCAGACATCCTGTGTGAAACCCAGGGCACATTCAGCCGCCCTAACTCCGACACCAAAAGGCAGGACACCAATTGCCAAACATCACACAATTTATTAACAGTTCAGCACACAATGCTCACAGTACAGAAGGCAGAGAGCACAACACAATCTCTTTGGCTGCCAGACCTTTGCCTTCACTCCTCCTCTGGCTTGTTCTTCATAAAGTCGGTCACGGGTGGAGACCCTGTCCCAATAAGGTCTCAAAAGATGCCTGGGAAAGGCGTCTCCACCCATGACAGACTTTACGACACTTGTAACAGTGCTGCTCCCCACCTTCCAAAGATGGAAACATTGTGGGAACGCCTGCTCTGCTTTACGCTCAGCTGGGGTTGGACCTCCGCCCCTGCAGAGAGTGACCCTCCATCACACACGAGCACAGGGGCTCACGTGATGCAGTGTTCGGACACCCAGTCTTTTCTTTCCCAGCAAGCTTTGTGGACCTTCTGGCTACTCAAATGGAGTGAGGCAGTCCATTTTATAGGGTACCCGGAAGTGCTCCAGGTGTTCCCAGATCTTCTTCTGGTAGCACTTCCGGGTGTGGTGGAAGAACTGCAACCCAGGGCTCAGCAATTGTCCACGGGCCCCAGCAGGGTTGAGCGTCTAAACTCCAAACTCATGGCCCCGCTGTTGGCCAGGGGGTTGGCCTCTAGTGTTCCAGGGGACGTATTGCCCTGATTATGCCCTCTCCCCTGGTCATTCCATTACAGGGGCATCCCAGCCGGGCAATGTCCCCAGCCGTCCACCACACCTGATATGTTTCATGCATCCAAACTACCCTGCATAGTATCTCCATTGGCCACATAGAAACAATATTTTTTGGGTGCCATTACAGTGTGTCACTGCACGGCTTAGCGCACCTACAACAGTCAGTGGGAGGCCACAGTACCATCTTGATCTTAAAGACAAAGATGCCATACACCCTGCACTTCAATTGAAACAGAAATGAAATGGGTCACATTCCTTCTGCTACAATATATATATATATATATATAATTCACTAAGGCAAGACACCCATGGAAAGGCAAAACAAATGGAAAGCACGCTGGAAGGGGCGTGGATTCACTAACCCACCGACAAGTAAGACGCCCATGGCGCACGCAGGAAGGAGCCATGCCCACCAACTCTAAGACCATTGGATACGACGACAACTCGCAGAACCACGCCCACCAACTCGGACGTGGATCCTTAAAACAATCCTTTAAAACTGAGGTTAAAACACAATGAAGGAAGCAGTCTTTAAAAACCAATAAGCCCTATGCCTCTGTTTCATTACCGTCTCACCTGCTTCACCAATGCAGGCCCTGCAACAGTCGAGAGAGACGCTCTCTCAGCAGCTGACCTTCTCTGTGCCTGACCGGTTCACACAGAGGCAGCACAAGAGAAAGCCGCGCCAGAGACAGACAGAGGCACACACACAGGCAGCTGGTGGGCGGCTCTCCGTGAGTTTCTCTTGCGAGCGGGCACATGACCAGGGTATGCGGCGCGTAGAACAGTTTGCGAGGGGTGTCCCATGGTCTTACAGTTGGTGGCAGGTCTCTGTTGGTTGCGGGCACATGAACAGGCAGTGTGTATGCTTCGAGACCGTGGGTGGATGCGACAGCACCATCTAAGAAGAATCATATTTGTCGCGGATGTGAATCGCTGTATGCGGCGTATAAAACGCTGTATTGTATGTTGCCCTCTCCAGAGTTAAATCTTTTCATTCACCCACAGTCGTATCCTCAAAACCAACCCCATTTGGACAACTGTCTTTCAGGAAGTGTTCACCCATCAATACCTAATTATGTGGCGTATGCCACACCGCAGGTTGGCTAGTACCAACATGTTAACATTTCATTCTAAACTAGCTTTGTATTTAATGATAAATCAAGCAGCTGTTGTTCATGTGTTGTGCTTAACGTCCCTTAGGTTATTTATCTTTTCCATTAGTTCTGTACCCAGGTTAGTGATGAAGAACATAATGCTTATGATTACTGACAAATGGTGAATTTAATCCATGTTTAAAATGGAAAATTAAAGTAAAAGATTCACATAAGAAAAGTAAGACTTGTTTTTTGAGAAAGAAGGGACCATATAGGGTACAGGAAAAATCATTTTAAAAGTTTCTGGACATTTCCACAGTGCATTAAGCTGGTCTGAAAATTAGACCCAAAATGATTTTTCATATTTGAGAAGTCTCCGGGTCAAACCCTGATGCAGTTTCTTGTTTGTTTATAACTTTTTGAAAACCCGGTGTATCTAAACATGGAAAACATTTCAGCAGGCTGTACCAGTTAGAAGTGTGCTTTCTGAAAGCATAAACATGGCAAAGCCAAAGACGCAAAACATATTTGAAGGTCTGCTTTTAGAGGTGCCATCTGAACCAAACATTTTGATTTTGTTATGTACTAAACTTATAAAGGTACCAGTACTCAAAATTTGAGCTTGCTAGGTAGTTTAGTTCTTGAAATATGGTCTTGTGAAACTGATGAAAAAAATTAAGCTGTGTCAAATTTGACACCCTTCTCCCCTGACGAAATTGGCTGTATCTTGGAAAGTATTGATTTTACATCAAAAGCCTTCAGCTCTGTAGTGGCCTGACTTTGGAACGACCTCCCTAAATTAATGAGATCAATTGACTCAATTCATTCTGTAGAAAAACTATTTAAAACTGATTTATTCAGGAAGACATTTAACCCTGACATTCTGACCCTTCTTTCAGTTTATCCTCTCTGTTCAAATGCTCAGGATGGTTTACATTTGTACTGCAGATTATTTGTTTTGGGTTTACTTATAGCATTCATATTTTGCATTTTATTTTGTTTTATTGTCTCTTATTCAATTTCAATGCTTTGTATAATCTGCATTTATTTTACTTAATGTTTTATAAGGATATTATTTGTATCCAGTTAGTATATGAGGCGTTGTTCTTTCTGAGTTTCCATGAAGCACTTTGACATACAAAAAGGTTACATGAGTGTGAAGTCATGTTTATCCATCCATTATCCAACCCGCTATATTTCAACCACAGGGCCACAGGGGTCCGCTGGAGCCAATCCCAGCCGGCACAGGGCGCAAAGCAGGGCGCCAGCCCACCGCAGAAGTCATGTTTACTTTACCGTCATTTTAGTAAACTGTTTTTAAAAATCTCAGCTTTGTGATTGTTACTGTTGCAGAACACAAGTGCATCTAGAATATCAAAAACCTGTCACTTTCATGATGAATGGGAATATGATTTCTTTTTTATGTTGTTTAGATATCAAGCGACCTCGAGGGGATCCTGTGAACTCTCAGGATGTCCCACAGGGCAGCTCAATCAACTGAGATATCATGCCCAGCCTGCACACTGGTACTGTGAGTGCTGCACAGAGTGGAGGCAGGACCACTGCGTTTTTCCCAGTTGATTCTGGGGTTCGTCAGGGGTGTGTTCTGTCCCTACTCTGTTCAATGTTTGTATGAACTGGGTCTTGGGCAGGGTCGTGGGGTCTGACGGCTGTGGGGCATCTGTTGGAGAAGAAAGATTCACGGATCTGGAGGCTCTGATCAGGGCTCTCGAGAGACTGAGTGAGGAGTCTGAGTGTCTGGGCTTGCGAGTGTCCTGGATAAAAACCTAGATCCAGGCCTTTAATGACCTCTGAGGCACAGCCATTACCAGTGTGTCTGTTTGCGGAGAGAGTGTCGACCTCATTGAGAGGTTTACTTACCTTGGTAGTGACATTCATGTCTCTGGTGACTCTTCCTATGAAGTCAGTAGACGGATTGGGAGAGCATGGGGGGTCATGTGGTCGCTGGAAAGGGGTGTGTGGTGCTCCCCATATCTATTCAAAAGTATGAAGGTCCAAGTCTTTAGAGTCCTGGTGCTTCCTGTCTTGCTATATAGTTGTGAGACATGAATGGTATCCAGTGACCAGAGACAAAGACTGGACACCTTTAGTATTGTGTCTCTCTTGAAAATCCTTGGGTACTGTTGGTTTGACTTTGTGTCGAATGAGCGGTTGCTCATGGAGTCCCGAATGTGGCACATTACCTGTATTGTGAGGGAGCGTCAGTTATGGCACTACGGACATGTGATCCAGCTCGTAAGATCCTCATTGTTGGGGACCTGACTAGCTGGACCAGACCAAGGGGTCCCCCACGTAAAACCTGGCTGCGGCAGATAGAGGGTCAATTCTGGAGGGTGGAACTGGACCACGCGTCTGCCTGGGGGGTTGCAAACCGGGATCCCGAGTTGTTTCGTCGTGTAGTGGGTGTGACAACGTACTGTACCAGTGCATGCTCCCAACTTGACTTGACTTGACTTGTTGTTTAGAGATAAATGTGCATGTTTCATAGGCAATGCTAATGTTGCTCTAGTGAAGAAAGGGAGTTAAGAAGACATTTTTCAAACCTACATAATAAATACGATTTTGACCTTTCCATCCAAAAGTAAAATAAGCAAGATTGAATGAAAATCCTGAAAGCTTGTAGTTAATAAACCTATTTTGCAGTTCAAAGTAGCAACTGAGAAAGATAATTGAATCAAGATAGCAAAGTCATCTTACCAATGGACATATAAAGTATGGCCTTCACTTGTGACTAAGAAATTATGAACAACTCACACGATATGCAGTGTCATGTGTCCACTTTGCAATAGGAAGGTAAAAGAAAAATAACTTTTAATGATGGCAAATTGTTTTAGATTGAATAGAACAATTTTTTATAACTAAAACAACCATACTTTTATACAGCATAACTGATGTTATTATGCTATTTTACATTTCTTTGCTTTGTTGTTCTAATGTGAACACTTTAACAACCCAATTTTTGTAACATGATGGATCACAAGAGATTTTCTGTCTTTAAAGTACATTACTGATTCCAGAAGTCTGGCCATCGTGATTTATTCCAAATAGAGCACTGATGCCTCTAATTAAAAAAAGACTCACTGTGTCACCAATCGGTTCCTGCTTATGTGCACCGTGTGGTATATTGGGTCCATGGCTAAATAAATAGTTGAATGGCTGGCTTAATCTCCGCAGTAAAGCTGTGCGAGGCTGGATTGTGTTTAACCTCCACCAGCATCTTGATTTTATGATTTTGTTTTTTATATGTTGAACTTTTGGAGCACTGCACTGTTTTGGGACACTTTGTTTAGATTCTTTAAATAAACGCACTGTCACTTATGCAACTACCCCTTGCTATGTGTGTTTGTCTACATTTGCTAGGCCATCCCTTGGGTACACTACTGGTGGTAGCAGGTTCAAAGAACCCCCCAGAGACCTGATAGCATGGAGCCGACCTGCACCATCACACTCCCAACAACACTGTTAGGGCTCAGTTGGTACCCAAAGTGAATGTGCTATGGAGTTCACCAGTTATTTTTTGTGACAGAAAGACAAGCAGAATGAAACTGCTATCCGAACCACCTTAACACAAACTTACAAGAAGCGGGCTAAAACAGTTTCTTTAGAAGACCTTGAAAGTACTTGCTTTGCCAATTTGTAGCCAGAACTAAAACGCTACTATATTTTGTGAATTTGAACTGTTGGGGAAGTCTGTGTTTAGACTGAATTTTTATTGGATCACAGCAGAAATAAGGTAACATCTTTCTTTGAGGAAACAGCAAAAGGATATTCGAATATGAGGACAGGCACCATCATTTGTCCAAACCAAGCCATTAGCTTGAATTCAAACTCAAAATAATACAAGATTCTTAAAACCAGAAGTTTTCCCTAGAAATATTTTTCAAATTTATGTTTTAAGAAGCAGTTCAATTACAAATACTTTATTGTGTGCGCCTCCTTCTTTTAAAATGCAATCATGCCAGCGTCACATGCCACATTTCTTGGAAACATGTCATATCTGCCCATTGCAAAACCAGCAAAATAAAAAAAAAATCTTATTCACAGGTAGTATTAGTTAATACTACTGTGTATCCATAGAAAATGAAAATATCAAAGATTAACTATTAATGTGCTCCTAGTAGTTAAGTGAATGTGGCGAGTTGTTCACTGATGTGTAGTTCTCCCTCAGCAGAAAGTGTGATTTTGTTTGACTCATTAATTTTGTAATAAATGGCCTGTCCTCAGAGTATAGAAGAGCTAATATTACCCATTTCAGCTTTAACCTTGCATGTGGATGATCAGAAAAATCCTCTGCTGGCTACATCTCCAACTCTGTCAAAGAGGTCAAAGGCACTAACAGAGTTTTTATTGTGAATGAAACTAAAAATGACAAAAAATCTTTTTGTTAATCAGAATAAACATGAAACTAAAAGATGAGTGAAATCCAAACAGTAAATTAAAACTCCTCTCTTGAAAGTAACAAAATGAAAATAGGTGGAAGTGAAAATGTGTTGTTTCCATTTTAAAATAAACCAACTGCTAATAACCTGCTGTTGACTGTCCCTCCTATCCTGCTGTGTACTCTATGGCCAGATAGCCTAATGAGCACAAGAGTTTTCAACTATTCAGAAAGAACACATTTTTAAACATTGACACACAGCAAAGAATTGGTTATAAGGGCAAAAATACCATCTGAGAGCTCCAAGTATGATACTGACAGTAACCAGAGCAAGGACGTAATCAATATTTGCAGTCATAAGGAACCGTGAAGTGCTTGATCCAAAGATCAACATGCCTAATTCTCCCAAGTAAACAGCCTGTTTAGCCCATGACAGAAAGGGAAATTGTTTGATTAAAGAGTAAGACAAATATAATGGGTGAGAAACTCATGTTTCTTGATTGAAAGGAAAGTGTGCTAACCATCACACCCTTTCTGGTGCTGCTTCTGTGTTGATAGATCAGTAAGTTGTAATTATTACCACTTGCTCCTACCCCAAGGTTCCCCTGCCATTCTCTATCTTATGGCAAGAAGCACCTGAGTGCTAAATTTGTCTACTGCTTGAAAAAAATCAAAGATATACCTAAAGAAGAAACAGAAAATGTACTTTATAGATAAAGATTTAATAAAGAAGACTTTTATGTTTGTCTGGGTGCATACAGAATTTCAGGAACAAAAGTTGCACACTGACAAAATGTGAAATGCAAAAAGATGTAAGAACAACAGGACTGATTTATAACTTGTGTTTCAATAGTTCCATACATTTTACTGCTTAACTGCTTCTCTTTAGGTGATTTGAATCGGAGGCCTCATGGCAACTGCCTTGGGAGCCACACAGCATCCTCAACAGGATATTAAGACTCCTAAATATCTAGGATTCCAAATATCCACACTGAGCTAACAGATTCATCAGTAGGGCTATGCATTTTAGGCTCCTTATAGATTGTGATCTAGCACCAATAGTTTCATGTTAAAAGATAAGAAACTTCCTATCAGCTGCTGTTAGTTCCCTTTACTTCATGAGTCTCATGAACCTTTTCTAGCTTATTTTTTTCTTCCTTGTCTGGTGTATGTTGTGTATCATAATTTCAGAGTGTGCTCTGGCAATGTAACCACGATCATTTATTTTAACACTAGGCCCAATCAGATATGCTTGTCATGCATCGTAGGTCGTTCAGCAGTGCTTGTGAGCTCCAGATTTTGTGTAGACAATTAGAGAATGTAGGGAGATTCTTTGACTGTTACACATAAAGATAGTTGGCAGCCAGCTAAAACAAAGAAAAAGTAATAAAATAATTACAATGAAAGAGAAAGATAGATGCGTATAAAAAAGGAAAAATGTTTATACATACAGAACAACATAGAAAGACAGAAAAAAGAAAGCACAAACAGAGGTAGACATTTTATAGTTTAGTTGATTTTTGGAAGGTCTGACTTTTTCTCAGTTTTTGTCTGAAGACAATATTGCATCAAAAACTAAAACTTAAGATGTTTTCTTTGGGCTTTATAATTGTATTTAAGTTTGATTTTTCTACATTGATAGTGCACACAAGACCTGTCAGTCTTGAAACTAGCAGTGACACAGGCACTTACAGTATATTGCCTTTTACTTCATTGTTCCACATCACCTTTTATGTATGGTCTTGTCAGTCATAGTTTTTGCCTCCATTTCACAAGCATGCAAGACATTAAAAGGTCTTAGGAGTCCAGCAGAAAACAGAAAATGTCTACCAGGTCAAAAGTATCTGACATAGAGGCTTAATTTGACTTCCGAGCTTATTGCTGCATTTCAGAACTAACAGTATTTCTTTATAGCAAATAAAAGGTATTAAAGAGAGGAACGTCATATTTTTGTTTGTTAAAGCTAAAAGAAAATGTGGGAACTTGTGTCTGGCCCTTACAAGGTTATGTGGAGGGGAATGTGATCTGTAGCAGATTTCATTCTCTTCATTACATGTATAATAAGTTCTACGCAATTTCCCTTTATCAATCCCAATCAACATGAAATTTAACACACATGCATGTGCCTATAGCACCTCCCAGAATTCCACCTGTTTGAATATGCAAATCAATATAAATAGCCCCTTCCATTCAGTGTTCTGTTAAAAGACAAGGGCAAAAGCAGATGGGGGAAAAAAAATTCAGCAAATGAAAAATGGAGGCCTTGCTCAGTGAAGTGAAGGCAAGGAAAATGTTCTATTTGGTGGCTTAAGCAGTGGTATAAGCAACAAAAGGAATTTGGTGGAGTGGCAAAGGCACTCAAAAGTTCACGTTCAGAAAGTTGCACAGTGTCTGAAATAAAAAACAAGTGGTCAGACATCAAAGTTGTCGTGAAAAGGCAAGTTGCAGCTCACAATCTGGGTGTCAAGCCAGTCCCAGCAAGCAACGAGGACAGGAACAATCCCTGGACAGGGCACTAGCTCATCACAGGGTGAATACAAGCACACACATACACTACTAGCATCAATTTAGCATCACCAAATCCCCTATGCTGCATACATTTGGAAGGAAACCAAACCATGTAGAGGAAATCCACCAGGAAAATATACAAATTCCAGGCAGGGAACACCCGGGACATGACCCCCTTACTACTAGGCAGCAGCGCTTCTGCCACTCCACTTTGCCCTCTCATGTTTAATTATTAACACTAGAATCCAGAAGCCAATAAAAAATCTCATAATCCCAGCCCACTTTAAATTCCTTCACAACTCTTGTTTTGTAAATGCATATATCAGCACAAGCACCTTGACGGAGCTCAGCTCGGCAAAAAGTTCTCCCAGCTCAAGCCAAGGCTCCTTATCTGCGTGTGATGTTCCTGGAGTTGTATAGGGTAAATAATACAGTATATCGTTATTTGGACTAAATACATTTCATGTGTGTTCCATGTCTATAAAGATCTGAGTAAATGTAGGATAACAGGACATGCCAGGCAAGAAATGCTGAACACATAACTAAACCAGAAACTTTTTCCCATGTTGTACTAATAATGATGTGAAGTATGAAATATACACTCACCTAAAGGATTATTAGGAACACCTGTTCAATTTCTCATTAATGCAAATATCTAATCAACCAATCACATGGCAGTTGCTTCAATGCATTTAGGGGTGTGGTCCTGGTCAAGACAATCTCCTGAACTCCAAATTGAATGTCAGAATGGGAAAGAAAGGTGATTTAAGCAATTCTGAGCGTGGCATGGTTGTTGGTGCCAGACGGGCCGGTCTGAGTATTTCACAATCTGCTCAGTTACTGGGATTTTCACGCACAGCCATTTCTAGGGTTTACAAAGAATTGTGTGAAAAGGGAAAAACATCCAGTATGCGGCAGTCCTGTGGGCGAAAATCCCTTTTTGATGCTAGAGGTCAGAGGAGAATGGGCCGACTGATTCAAGCTGATAGAAGAGCAACTTTGACTGAAATAACCACTCGTTACAACCAAGGTATGCAGCAAAGCATTTGTGAAGCCACAACACACACAACCTTGAGGCGGATGGGCTACAACATCAGAAGACCCCACCAGGTACCACTCATTTCCACTACAAATAAGAAAAAGAGGCTACAATTTGCACAAGCTCATCAAAATTGGACAGTTGAAGACTCGAAAAATGTTGCCTGGTCTGATGAGTCTCGATTTCTGTTGAGACATTCAAATGGTAGAGTCAGAATTTGGTGTAAACAGAATGAGAACATGGATCCATCATGCCTTGTTACCACTGTGCAGGCTGGTGGTGGTGGTGTAATGGTGTGGGGGATGTTTTCTTGGCACACTTTAGGCCCCTTAGTGCCAATTGGGCATCGTGTAAATGCCACGGGCTACCTGAGCATTGTTTCTGACCATGTCCATCCCTTCATGACCACCATGTACCCATCCTCTGATGGCTACTTCCAGCAGGATAATGCACCATGTCACAAAGCTCGAATCATTTCAAATTGGTTTCTTGAACATGACAATGAGTTCACTGTACTAAAATGGCCCCCACAGTCACATCATCTCAACCCAATAGAGCATCTTTGGGATGTGGTGGAACGGGAGCTTCGTGCCCTGGATGTGCATCGCACAAATCTCCATCAACTGCAAGATGCTATCCTATCAATATGGGGCAACATTTCTAAAGAATGCTTTCAGCACCTTGTTGAATCAATGCCACGTAGAATTAAGGCAGTTCTGAAGGTGAAAGGGGGTCAAACACCGTATTAGTATGGTGTTCCTAATAATCCTTTAGGTGAGTGTATTAAGACTTTAGTCCAAATATGAAATAAACATGTGTGCTTTTATTCAAGAAGGTAACCATAGAAAAAAAAAATTTACATGTTGCTGTCAATGAGTTAAAAACCCAAGCTCAAATGTCACTTGACAGGAAGTTGTCATGTATACTTGAGTGATGTAGAGGTAAGAACCGCTGCCTTATAACTCAGAGGTACCGGGTTCAAGACAGAGCACTCCGTGTTTTGAGTAGTGAGCTGCCATTATTACTATAACATAATAAAAACATACATTTGATTTGAGTTTGTAACACTCAGTGTAAATTTTGACTACTTGTAAAAGTTAGCGCTTGTTTTTTTTTTATTCATTTTTATTCTCTCATCACATCCATGTGGTACAATGAACATGCCTCTCCCTCTCTGAGTTGATGGCATTTATCTCCATTCTTTTCATAAGAGCAGCAATGACCGCAGTTGGTATTGTGGCTGATCCCTGCTCAGAACTATTTGTTGTACCGGCTATCAAAGATACAATGTCCCGTGACCACTACTGGACTGGACAAAGGCAGGACCGTAACAACAGACAGCTTCTTCACAGCGCTTTCACCGGCTAATAGACAGCTGCACTGCAATGCAACTCTGCTTGGCAGGATACTCTTCTTATTACTGGAACACAGCTGTGGAAAGTCTCCCACCATTGTTGAAAAGGTATAACACTTCTTGTGCAGGCACATGCTGAAACTTAAACTCTGAGATTTGCATTTTGAATGTTCCTATTTGGTCAGTATCCTTTAATAATAAGGTTTTAAATTATTTGTAACACATTTTATGTTAGCTGCCATGCCTTGGAGGTTGTATTTTAAAACATATGCTTAGAAAATTCTTTTATGTAACAGAGTGAAATTAAGCCCCTGAGTTTTTATTATAAAGCGCAAACTTAAACCTCTAAGGTTACATATGAAAAACTAAATACTGACCATAGTCAGATTTATTTTTGGAATCTGTAATCTTAGGCGTGCTAAATAATAGTAAGGTACCTTTAAACTAATTAATCTCATGAAGACAACATGTGTCTTTTAGGCCATGAAGAACAATTTGGAGTCAGTTTAATGGCCCATGCTCCTATTCTGTTGTTGGTTAGGTGACATGAGGCTATAGTAAAACTGCTAAAGTTGAGAAATTTAATATCTGTCTAAACACATAGCCGTGTAAAAGCAGCTTCAATTTCACCTTGCGCATCACAGTTAACTTGAGAAATTCCAGTCTGGCTTCTACTCAGGTCACAGTAATGAAACTGCACTGACCTCTGTTGTAAATAAACTGAAATATCCTCTGGTGAAAGAAATTACACAGTAAATTACACAGTAAATATTTTGTTAGATCTGCGGTGGGTTGGCACCCTGCCCAGGATTGGTTCCTGCCTTGTGCCCTGTGTTGGCTGGGATTGGCTCCAGCAGACCCCCGTGACCCTGTGTTTGGATTCAGCGGGTTAGAAAATGGGTGGATGGATGGATATTTTGTTAGATTTAAGTGGGTGCCTTTGACACCATTGACCAATGTATTCTATTACATAGGCTGGAAGATTACATTGGGCTTTCAGACACTGTCTTTGCATCTCATATTTATCAAGTCAATTCCAATGAAAAGGGAAATGGGCTGACAGTAGTCCATAATTATATTCAAAACTTAAATATGGTGTCCTACAGTGGACCTCTGCTGGTTTCACTTTACATGTTTCCATTAGGAACTATTATTAGAAAACATTCATTTTCACAATGCCCAGCTATACCTTTACTTTAGACCTAATGATGTCTCTCCAATAGTCCTTAGTTGATTGCGTCAGTGAGTTAACACTTCTTTCTGAATGTAGACAAAACAGAAATGTTATTTATTCTGTCACTTTTTAAATCGGTCTAAATAATAGTTTTACGTAATCATTTATCTTTGACACCAGTATGTGTTTCAAAAGAAACTTTACAAAATTACCTAAAACCTGTTTTTTCTAGCTTAAAATATTAGAATAGTGTGTGAACAGGTTGTTCAGCCTTATCTATATGCAGCTTTGATTCATTCTAAAATGCTGTTACAAGAATCAGTACAAGAACCAGAAAGTGCAACCACATAGCTTCTGTTCTTAAATTGTTAAACTGGCTTCCAGTGAAGCTTAGAAATGATTTCAAATGATTTCATTTCAAGTTCTTTGTATATAAATGGCATTGATACAATAATTATAAACTGTTATTAACTCTCTTCTATTGTTTCTCTTCGTTTGTATTTTGCTTTGGCATTTGGTGCCACTGCTCTACTTCCAAGATATTTTCTTGCCCATGGTTAGACATCATTGATACCAGAAGACTTGTAGTCAATAGATGGGAAGTTTTTGTTTTTATATTAGACAGCCCAGCACAGACTGTATTGTAGAGTGCCCAGGAAGGAGTAGGCAGCCAGTTGGCCGAGGTCTCCAGGACTGTGATGGTGTCCAACTTTGTCATTGACTTTCTGTAACCTGACATAGGCAGAGACACGAAATGCCATCCAGCACGTGTTTATTTACAGCTGCGGAAGCGTTTCTTCTTTGCTCCTCTACAGAACAACACAGTCCTTTCTTCAGCTGCCAATTCACAGTTCTTCCGCCTCCACTCCTTCCTCACCAGCTTCGTCTTTCTTCCTCATGACTCTGGCTCCTTGAATGGAGTGAGGTGGCTCCATTTATGATGGCCCTGGGAGTGCTCCAGGTGGCTCATTAATCAGACCTGGAATCACTCCCAGGTGTGGTGAGAGCTCAGTGCCGGGCTCTGCAGCTCCCCCTGGCAGTCCCCATGGAACCCAACAGGGCTGTGCCAAACTCCCAGGTCCTTACGTGCAATTGGTGTTCTGGCCAGGTTATGGCCATGGCTGCCTGTCACAGTGTATACATTTTAAAATTGGCAAAGTTTGAAATCAATTTTTTACAACACTCTGATGCTGCACTGAGTGAAGTGTGCTATACTAAAACAAACTGAATTAAATCAAATTGAATAAAAAGCAAATTACATTCAAAAAAGCAAGAGACAAAGCTTAAAAGTATAAATCTAATGTTTTAGTAACAGAATTTAAATGTTAGACTGGTAACATATCCTACAATGTGCGGTGTATAAGGAGCCATATAAAAAAAAAAAAAAACAACACTGAATAGTAAATCAAACAGTCTATAGTGACCGGCAAGAAAAATAAAATAAGACTGATCACCATGTCCAGTTATACCACAATGTTCAGTGTTGCATATGACAGGCAATGACAACTGAATCTAGGTTCCACAGTAGAAAATCAGTTCTTTATTTTCCAAAAACAATGAATAGTAATCCCCAGTCATACCTGCAAATGTAGCTGAGAAGGCTGTAATTCTCTGGTGGTAGAAGGGCAATTTGCTTCTCCAAATTCTCCCAACCCTGGAAATTTAGAGTAATCATTAATGTTAGCCTGTAATGAAGTGCTAAGCCCATCTTTTATTCATGACTTTTACATCTTTTGTTCCTTATAGAACAACAACAAGCTTTACAACACCACACATCTTCATTCCAGAAGCATATTTTATAAACAGAGGACAAAGACCTTCATTCATAAAAAAAGGAGGTTGAAGTTGAATAGATATCTTTGTGATATAAGCATGGCGATACATGGTGACCTCTGTTGAGTTTAATTTATTTAATCTTTAACATTTGAAGGACAGGCATCAGGATCTTACATTGAGTCCAGAGGTAAATCAGAATTTAAAATTCAAGATATAAACATGGAGGCATAAAGTGACTTCTTTTATTCAAATAAGTTACACTATGCAGTCTTTAGCAAATACAGATGGAATAAGAGCTAGGAATCAAACACTTTCTAAAGACCTGGATCTCAAATGTATGTTGTACCTTGGTCAGATATACAAGTTAGAAACTCAATGTACTCTTTACAAGAACTTCAGCTTGAAATTCACATCTTTTGGAAATAAACATGAAGTTATATGGTGCCCTATATTGCTCAACTGATTTTGTTTTATTTTTATGAATTCTAATGGATATCTTTGGAATTTTAACATGGGGCCACACTGTGCCTTCATGAGTCATGTGAAATTATTTTATTTCACCTTTAGCGTGTAGAGTGGAGCCAGGACTCAGGGTCTCACAACGTACTATCAGCTGTCTCTGAATTTGAAATAAATATGAGTTTATGTTAATTAGTCCTGACTGTATGAAGGAGAAGTCATGGCGCAGAGTCTAACAGTAAGTCAGGTGATAAACCTGATTTGAAAATGTATGTCTTTGTGATATAAACACGAGGCAACACACTAATGTCGATTTGTCAAATAACCCGAGTTAAATTTACCCATCTTCTTTTGCTCCAGTTCTGGGTCCTCATTTATAAAGCTTCAAAAAAAGAGGCTCAAAATGCGTATACTCAACTTCCCACACAAATGTTGGGATTTATAAAATAAAACTTTGCGCTTAAAAGCTTGTGTGTGTGTATATATATATATATATATATATATATATATATATATATATATATATATATACACTAGCAAAATACCCGCGCTTCACAGCGAAGTAGTGTGTTAAAGAAGTTATAAAAAAGAAAAGGAAACATTTTAAAAATAACATAACCTGATTGTCAATCTAATTGTTTTGTCACTGTTATGAGTGTTGCTGTCATCAAGGATTTGATTATCATTATTTCTTTCAATCAGGTTCGTATTTGAAGGACGTGTTATTATGAAGTTACATTCCATGTTTGTCAACCGTTGTAAAGATAACAGGTTTAATTCATCGAAGTGTTCACTACACAAATTACTACTCATGAATGTAAGATGTTTAACAGGCATTCCCGGTATTAACTTGTGCTAAACGTACCATGGTGTGACATAAGGGGAGCTGACTGTAAAAAGGCAAGGAGGCGCGTATTTTGAACTAAAAGGGAGAAGACAGCGAAGGAGCAGAAAAGTGAGAAGGAAAACTGTTTAAATAAAGAGCTAGGAAGGTGAATGGTAAGAAGCAGCCAGCGATAAAGCAAGGAAGACTTCATAATAAGGACAGTTCGGTGCACGTAGAAGGTGTGACAATAAGATTGTTAAGCCTTATGATAATGTTCCCGCATGGAGGATTTAGGGAGACACACTGGGAGAAGTATAATCTGGACCTCTCTACAGTTTCACTTATTTTCGGGTTGTAATGTTCATCAAATTTACGATCAAATTTGGTCCAGTGGCGGACCGTGCATCTCACACCTAGGCCTTCAGTAGTGCTCCGTCTGAATCAACCTGCCTCTCAAAAACTAATTTATGGTTATAAAAACCATCTTAATATGCAGAAATACAGCATAAAGAGCCGCTGCATTGCAGATAGATAACTCCTGTAGACACAATAAATGCCTTTATTGAACAGATAACCAGGGGTGAACAAGTTCCTTTCTACTGCAGCTACAGCCGCGAAACACATAAAAAACATCAATAATAACTCATAAACATGCAATATTATTTAGGAAATTCGCAACATTTTACTCACCAAAAATTCAGATTATTTTAACCAAAATCTATCCTCCTCTCTTTCCTCAAAAACAGTTCAATTACTCTGTCGTACAGATTATCCATGCGCTTCAGTTCCATCAAAAAGTCCCTTTCTATCGCCATCGAAGCTAATGCTGAAAGTCGAACCTGCCCTATCGTATTTCTGGCATAAGTTTTAATTTGCTTTAGGGCTGAAAATGTCCACTCGACAGAAGCAGTGTACACGGGAATGATGACCGCCAAATATACCAATGTGTACAGCTGCCCCATGCTCTCATTCAGATTTTTCTGATGAAGGAAGTCAAGGAGATCAGTGGGAGATTTTCCTGCAAAACATCCATGGCATACATTACAGTCAGTTCTGTTTTTAGCCAAGACAGATCAAAAACTGCTCCGTGGCTCTTGTGTTAAACTGGAGAATCCTGCATGCGGGAAATTTTTCTTGTATTCCCGAAACTTCTGGGGATGAGGAGCATGACAAATATCAGTTTTTCGTGGTCTTGAAATCTGGTCTGTGTCTGGCAAATAATATTGTCCAGAATCCTGCCATGGAGTTGGCTGTAGTGCGCGCAAGTATCTTGCACTCGGAGCGCCTGTGGTGCGTTCAGTGGCCTTGTAGAGTTCCTCATATCAGCTTCTATCCAATCAATGGGTCTGAATATGGTGACGTTGCCGTACACCTGCTAGAGGGCCCTACTGACACCAACTAAAAATCTGATTGGTTGAAGCAACAGTTTAATCAACATTTATTCTGTGTTTGAGGGCCTGCACAATGGATTGTGAAGGCCTCTCTGCCTGGCAACAAATGATGGCTGAAATGTGATTGGTTAAATGCTATAATACGAAAATACATATCTGGAAGCAGCACAGCCATCGGAAAAGCTATGAAAGGAAGCGGACAGACTATTTGGAATTATTTAATAAGTATTCATGGACAAAATATAATTAACATCAGTTTGTGATTCAGATATTTTTTTAGGCCAGCACAGAAGGCATGACTTCGCCAGGTCTTTAGCATCGAGGCTTTATACCCTGCATCTTCTCATTAAACTTGTATCTCGTAAATATCTTGTGCAATCTTGCGATGTCCACGGCTTTATTTAATTTTAGCTCAGACCCGGCACTTAAAAGTTTCTCTCGCACTTTCACTGAGAGAGGGTTTCCGCAGAAGCTGCACTTATGAATATGCTAAGCACAGTCCTTCACCCACGAATATTTATCTTACATGGGCAGGCACTCAATTACGTGGGAGGCATGATGATGTGAGACGCAACTCCGCCTCACACGGCGACCGAGCTGTAGGCTATTACAGTATATGGACGAAAGTAGGTTCCAATTATGACTGTTACGCGTAGAATTTCGAAATGAAACCTGCCTAACTCTTGTAAGTAAGCTGTAAGGAATGAGCCTGCCAAATTTCAGCCTTCCACCTATATGGGAAGTGGGAGAATTAGTGATGAGTCAGTGAGTGAGTGAGTGAGTGAGACAGTCAGTGAGGGCTTTGCCTTTTATTAGTATATATATATATATATATTGTGACGGACAGCCGGGTCCCATGCCCGGCTGGGACGCCTCTGATGCATACGTCCCGGGGGAGCCATCATGGACTTTGCAATACCTCCCCCGGGGCGCTTGGGGGCACTCTCCCTGGCAGTGGATTCCTCCTCAATCTCCCCCGTGGCTCCATGGGACATGGAGTCCACCACAGCAGCCCGGTTGGGAGATGGGGTGGCCGCTAGGGGGTGCTGCAGAGAGCCAGCCACCACACTGGACGGTTTATCAGCCCCACCCGGAGGTGCAATTAAGACCAGCTGCTCAGGCACCTGGATCACTTCCGTGTGGGGTATAAAAGGGCCTGCCTCCCAGCAATCGAGGCCAGAATCGGGAGGAAGAGGACGAGGTTGCCTGGGAGGAGTGGTGGAGCAGGAAAGTGTTGGTTTGGTGGTAACTGTGTGTTTTGTGCTTGGACTGTGTTTGGGTTGTGTGGCACGGGGAAGGCGTGTCACACAGCTGAAGAAAATAAAGGAGCCTTTGAGTGTGAACACGTGCCTCTGCGTATTCTGTACCGGGTCGGGCTATATAGCCTTATTACAATATATATATATATATATATATATATATATATATATATATAGTAAAACCTCAACTATGTGTTGTGACGGATAACAGAATAGCTAATTTAAAAATGATAAACAGTAGATTAGTTTAGTGATTAGTCATTTTTAATTACAAAAAAAACCTATATCAACAAATTATAATATAGTATTAACAAAATGTATTAATTTATATAATATTGTAATGACCAGCTTAGTAAGCACATACAATTCAGAGGTAGTAGAGTTTTCTATGTTTTACTTGGAGTCTTTGTTCTGTAACAAGGGGGGCCCTGTCTTAAACTCCATTGTCTGGGTTACAAAGCACATCTCCAAAACAATCAAAGAAAGCTTTCTCCACGAATATATCTCCTGCCACTCACGTTCTATCTTTTTCTATACTGCAAACACTCCTGCTTATTGTCTCCTGACTCCCTACTCAAAACTTGCTTCCACCTCACCTTCCTTTTCCTCCTAACTTCTCCTGTCACTCATCTCCTAAGAGGCGTGTCTGGCCCTTACAGAACAGAAGCCCATCAGCCAGTCTTATCACTTTCACAGCATTCTGCCCTTTCTGCTCCCACACAGCGCAACACAAGTTGTCTGCACGTCACAATATATTAACAAAACATAATATAACAGAATTTAAAAAGAAAATTACAATGCAGAAGAACATTAACATTATTACGGAATAATATTACCATTATTGGTTTCCATTTTCGACATGTTTTTCACTTTTGTTGGCATCACGCTTTAGATCATTCACAGCTGTTCTTCCTACTCTGTAAATTGCAATACTTGAAGCGCTTTTCCTTTAACTCAAATGACGTTTCAAAAAAATAAAAATGATCACTTTATCAAGGGTTAAGGGGAAATTGAATTGGGACTGGCAGCCAGACATACAATTAGACATTTGACAGATAAGAACAACCATCTCTATATTAAGCAAGTATTTTAGTATACGACTCTCTGTGTCTCCCCAGAAAATAAAAAAATTAGTGAGGCTAAGGTGGTTTTAGTCATACTGGTATTATTCAAGTTCAAATTTTGGAGGTGTCCACTGATACAAACCTAACTATGGTTTATCTGCACCCTTTCGGTATGAAACATTCTCTAGCCACATTCAGAGTAAACTAAAGTGAAAGTGCATGAACAAATAATTAAGAGCAATTACTTAAGCTATGCCCTTCAAGCACCCATCACTGGCATTGTGCAAAGTCCAGGCAGGACAGCTTACTCACCGTCATGTCAGTAACATTCAAGTGCTGACTGCAGTTAAGGAAGTCATCGTATTGAGACCAGGGGATGACAGGTTCTGGAAGCTCCCGGAGATACAACTTGAACAATGAGGCCACTGTGTGGACATCTGTCTCACTGCAATATACAATGTTGATATCAACATCACTTACTTTGTTTGCTGTTTGTGAATACTTTTCAGAAGCTCTACATGATACATGGCAGGTTGCTGTTACATATTGATGAGTCAGGGAGCTCTGTGAGATGATCGTTTTTTGTTCAAGGTGAAGAGATGTCAGAAATTATCTTGTCTGAAGTGGAAACAACCAGAGACAGGGCAAACACAGACACACACTGTCGTACTGGGCCATTTTAGAGTGATCATAGAGCATCTCTTTGTAAAGGAAGAAGAAGAGCTGATCCCTGGATTAATTTTGTGTGAACATGGGTAGAACATTCTGGGGCTGGTGCACTGTAGTGTTGTTGGGAAGCCCTGTTGGATCCAGGGGGAGCTGTAGGGAATGGTTGTCCCTATTTTGAGGGGTTTCTGCCTGACCCAGAAGTACTTCCTTCATGCGACATCTTGGCACCAGTAAAACTCCTGAATCTGGTATAAAAGGGGCCTCCTCATCTCACTGAGGGAGTCCGAACCGGGTGGAGCAGTAAGCATCTCATCATCATCTCCTCAACAGCTTTTCCTGCAGAGAGCTATGGCTATATACATATAAATAAATACTAAGGGGCTCTGTCCCCTGCTCGCTTCGCTTGCCAACACCACGGTCCATCTCTTCAGCCCTGTTGGGTACCGTGAGTGCCGCCTGGGGGAGCTCACCAAGAACCTGGGGACTTTTATGATTACGCCACCCCGGAAGTACTTCGGGGTCATGAGGACGGAAGTCCACAGTACTTCCAGGGCACCGGAAGAAGGAAGATGTGGAGCTGACCCAGTGAAGAAATACTTCCTGGTCATGGACTATAAAAGAACTTTGGGAACTCCCAGACGACAAGCTGAGCTGGAAGGAAGGGTGGCTAAGTGTGGGAGCTGGAGGATTATTATTATTATTGTATTGATTATTTAATGAATAGTGTGGAGTGGAGGGTGCTTGGTGCATATAATTATTATAATAAAAAAAAGAAGTATTGGACTTTTACTTGGTGTTTGGCGTGGTACCTGAGGGTTCAAGGGAGCAATAGTGCCCCCTACTGCCACAATATATATAGATATATATATATATATAAATAATATATATGTGTTTGTGTGTGTGTGTGCGTGCGTGTTCTTATAGGAGTGCGTATATAGTAGTGTGGTTGCGTTCATGTAGGCTTATGTTATTTCTTGGTACCGGTGTATTTTTCTGCAGATGTATTGATATGCACGTGTTTGTGGTCTCCATGAACTCCCTTGTCAACTGGAATCACTGTTTGCACTTACCTCATCCTTTTTCCACCTCACAGGAGGCAAGTACAAAGCACAGGATTTCTTAGAAAAAGGGTTCACACTTTACTTTCATCAGGTCAAGCAAATTTCAAAGCACCCATTATCTCCACTTCATTCTCTTGTCAATGTAACTATACTGTATGTAAATTTAAATGAAATCAAAGTTCAGTCACGGTGGGTGGTGCTGAAGACCAGAAACCCTAGGTGCTCTGCTTGTGCAGAAAAGCACTGCCCTTTTAGGATGTGGTTTATGGCTGTGGCATGGGAACAGTACTGACATCCAGCTGCTGATCTGCACAACTTGCGTTATTCGTTCTGCTAGGGTGGGGGAAGGGTGTGCCTTGAGTGCAGAAATGCTGACAAATACGAGCAGGCCTGGCAAAACCTGCACTTTCACACAATGCTACCACTGAACCCCCACCCCAACCATTACCTTTGAACCATTTTACTAAATGCAGAAAGAATATTTTTGTGACATCTGCTCTCTTTGCGTGCTTTTGTTGGAGCTCAGCTTTCTTAGATTAAAAGCTGTACTAGCCAAATGTGTAATTTGAAAACCAGAAAGGTCCACTACCAGTATGTAGCTGGTCACGTGTTGGTGACATTTTGTTTCACATTGGCTTTGAGCCTTCTGAAGTGCTGTCTGACACTAAGAAAACATGGCTCCCATTTTAATCATTCATTCATACCCTTCTGAACATACTGATATGATAATCCATCATGAGCCACTCATCTCACTGACGTGAATGTGATTTGATATGAATAATGAGAGAGGCTATCTTGGAACCCACTTAAGACTCCAAAACTATCTTGAAGATCATCACAGACTGAGGTCTACTCTAGCGATACCAGATTGTGGATGGCCATCATGTGGTTGGAGAACTTACAAACCTTATACTGTGCTTTATATCACATACTCTGTCAGTTAAGATCTCGGAGAACACAAGTTTATACTGACAGTTACCTACAAAATTTGTGGACCAGCTACGTGGGTTATCTGCCCACCAGAACAATTCATTCAGTCATTTTCTAAAATCTACTTAGTGCAGTACAGGACTATTATCTAGTGCACTTTTCTTACATGAAAGCAGTTGCCACATTTGCAGGCAAAAATTGGTAAATCATTCATTTCTTTCTGCACCTGCTTAGTTCAAGGCCTCCATCAAGTTCACTCTCTATTTAATTGAAACACAGTGTTTCTATTAAGTGCAATTTGTATTTAGGTACATGTAGTCCCTTGCATGGCTGACCATGATGATTAATGTGTTCATTTATTTATACTTAGTCTCATACAAGTCCTTTATCAGTTTCATTATTTATTTAGTTATAAACAGTTGCCATTCCACAGAAGAGCATTGCCATTCATTTTTCTTAACCTGTTTGACCCGCCGCAGAGCTTCTTTCAAGCACACTCGTGATTTCATTATGAACTATTGCCATTTTCCCAGAAAAAAAAACATGGACAGTTCATTCATCCAGTTGTTTTCTGAACCTTCACAATGCAATACAGGGCCCTAGAACATCTCATTGAAAACTGCTCTGGGACACTTTATCCTATAATTAACTTTAAATCAGGCTGAAAAATACTATAAATTGAATAACCAACAAAAAGCACTTCTTGTGAAGTTGATTAGTGAGGATGAAGTGTAATACATAAGTCAAAATTTCCATTAAAGACAGCAGGACCACTGTAGGTTTTTTTCATTAATGGTGTGGGTAAGAGACAGTAGCCTGGTTCCCTTTTTTTGTATCTGATATCTGTGGACCTTCAGTACTTTGCATTTGTAGTGTATCCTTGAACAACCCAACCAATTGTCAAATTTGGACACATCACATGATGATACAACTTGTACAGCACCCCCAATCTCCAGCTTTACAGTGATCACTGGTTCTAACCTGGGAAATGAAGGTCGTTCCCCAGCATCAAAGGCATCTCGGAACTGCTTCACCTGGTTGTCCTGCCCAGGAAGTCGAAAGATTCCTTCTTCGCTGAGGCCATGCTCACGGATGAACTGAACACATTTCTCTACCAGGATAGGGACCTGGTGTTGTTCAAATTTCTGCTCATAAAGTATTGTGTCAGCAAGTCGCTGGCCAAACACAACTGTTAAGATACAAGACGTTACAATTAACACTTTGACAAAAAGATCTGGAAGTTACTGCTATGATACTGATTAAAGCTGCTTTTACTATTTTGACAAGGCACAAGTAAAAATTACAAACACCGTATGCTATTTTTCATCTTTTTTGCAATATGACGTGTCCTGTGATAATGTGTAATGTAGGTAACACTACATAAAATAGACAATTTGTTGCTTTACTCATTAAAATTTCTCAAGTGAAAAGTAACATAAGATTTTCCCTCTTCCCCCATCTTGTGGCGGACTGTGGCACTGCAAATAATCAAAGCCCAAGTAGGTAACATGATGCTCTGTTTGAAGCAATGATTTAGGTAAAGGTATAACAAAAAAAACAAGACTTGTGTCATTTTTGCTAAGATATTGTGAAAGGTTCAAGTCCAAATTGTGGAATGTTGTATTAAACCGGGAGGTGCAGTGTTAACACTGCTTCCTCACAACAAGAAGTCCTGGGTTCATATACTAAGTTCAAAGTTTATTGTCATGTGCACAGTAAGGAAACAGGTTTCCCTGTACAATGAAATTCTTTCTTTGCTGTCCACGCCAAATGACAAAACCAACATATAAAGATAAACATAAATAATAAGTAGCAGATAGATAATAAGTAACAGAGGCAGCATAAAGTATAAAAACAGAACAGAAGTATAAAGTGTAATGTGCAGGTAGGTGTGTGATGGACAAGTCAAATACAGTTACAGTTGTGTGAGGTAGATAGAATGAGGTGAACCACGGTTATAAACTCCAGTCAGTTATTTAGGAGTCTAATGGCCTTGGGAAAGAAAGAGTTCTTTAGCCTGGAAGTCCTGCATTTCATACTTTTATACCTCCTGCCTGAGGGTAGAAGTGTGAACAGTTTGTGTTGGGGTGGGTGGGTTCCATGAGGATCGAGGCAGAGTGCACCCTGTGTGGAGTTTGCATGTTCTCCCTGTGTCTACACGGGTCTCCTCCAGGTGCTCTGTTTTCCTCCAACATTTCAAAGACAAAGCTAGGTGGGTGAATTGGCATTGCTGTATTGGCCCGTGTGTGTGTGTTTGTTCACTTTGCAATGTACTGGCATCAGACCAGGGATTGTTCCTGATTTGTGTTCATGACTGTTGGAATGGGTTCTAGCTGTCCCATGACCCCGCCCTATATAAAAAAAATGGATGAATATTTAATTTAATTTTCTTTATTATATACTTTCTTATTGATTTTAATTAGAAACTGATAACATTCCTTACAGTCAAGACAAATTTAACAAATCAAAGAAAAATTTGAAACCCCACCCAAGAATTTCATTTTCTAACCTGCTTAGTCCTGAACATAGAGTGCAAGGTAGGAACAAACCCTGTAAAGCGGGCCAGTCCATCACAAGGAAAACACACACACACACCCTAACCACCTGCTGGGGCCATTTTTGTATTGCCAGTTCACCTAACCTGCATGTCTTTGAACTGTGGGAGGAAACCAGAGCACCTGGAGGAGACCTATGCACAGGGAGAACAAATGCAAATTCCATGCAGGGAGTAGCCTGGATGCAAACCATGGTCTCCTTACCGTGAGGCAGCAGTGCTACCACTAACCCACCGTGCCGCCTAATAAATAAATATGATACCATTTATTTACTGAAAGCTGCAACTACATTTAATTTATTTTTAAATCATGCACTTGGCATTGACAAGCCTTAAGCTATTTACACAGAATATACTTAAACAATATTAAAAAAAAACATTCAATGAATACAAAACATCATGGAGAGCACAACAATATTATGTAATCTGAACATATTTATTATATATACTCTGTTGCAAGTATTGTTGCACTTTAAATTGCATGGAACAAATGACATGTGAATTAGAAGTGAGGACCCCATAGCAATGACGCAGGTGGGTATGCGGCATGACAAAGTGTCATCGGATGCTGAATGGTGTCCTGTGGAATATCCAGCCAGGCTTTGCGCAATCGCTCCTTTAGGCAAGCAGTGTCCAGGAAGGGCATGGAGCAAGCTGTACTTTGTGTCCCTAAATGTCTGACACATGCTGTTTCACAGACAATTGAAATTATGTCATCATGTAAGCCTTTTTGAGAGTAATGATATGAGCAGATATTGTAAATTAAGAAAATGGCTCCAGCCAAGCTCACAATTAAAGGAAATAAATGACAATATCTTATTAATATACTGTCACCCTGGATAATGTTATGGTGACCATGACCAGGCCTAGTCCAGTTTTGTCAAACTGAAATTTCAGGTCCTTAAACAGTGATTTTGAGAATAACAAACATACAAACAGATACGTTCTGCCCACCCATTGATTTCATCTGCACATATGGTGGTTTGCACTGTTAGAAATGTTGTGCTAACTATGAAGCTTGTCCAGAAACCTTAACACATCGCAGTGGTGCTTATTTTATTTAAAAAAATGTATTATTTTTATGTAAGCACAACATTATCAGCAAATTCTATGAAATGAGAATAAATTAATAAAAAATAAATTTTTAGACTGCAACTTTGACCCAGTTAGAGAGGGCATTTCATTTCATGCAACCCTTTCCTAAAGGTATTAAATGACTAATAGCTTTACTTCTAAAGATGAGCTCTTTTTCCTCTGCACACCACAAGCGCAACCTCAGCCACATGACGAGCTATGCCTGCGTCATGGATTAGATTTGTGGTATAAACCATTCACCTTCAGGTATGAGCTGATGACCTCAAAAGCAGGCTAGAAACACCTGCATTGTCATTGGTGGATAGTATTTCATTATATCACTTTTGAGTAGGCCTCCTAACGGTTATTTCTACTAAAAGGGGGATAAAACACAAAGACTGTGTTGTTGGTTATGCCAAGATTATAATCTTTACATTATCTCCTGTCAGATATGCAGAGCCAGCTCTAGCATTTTGTTTTGAGTGGAACCATCACTGCCAGATCTATGCATAGAGACCTGGAGCCTCATGTATAACACCGTGCGTAGAATTCACACTTTAACATGGCGTACGGACAAAAACAGAAATGTGCGTATGCACAAAAAAATCCAGATGCATAAATCTGTGCATTCGCCAACTTCCACGTTCTTCCGCTACATAAATCCTGGTCAGCATGAAATGTATCACAGGTGCATGCGCCTGCTGTCATTCCCAAACTCCTCCCAGAATTATGCCTCTTTGAATATGCAAATCAATATAAATTGCCTCAAAGTTCAGTGTACTGTGAAAAGACAATAGCAAGAGCATGGGGCAAAAACAAGAATTTCAGTGAATCCCAAGTGGATGCAAGGAAAAATGTACTACTTGTTGTTTTAAGCAGTGGTATAAACAACAAAAGAAAGTTAAATGAGTGACATAGAGTGTCGCAGAAACTCGAAAGTTCAAATTCAGAAAGTCTCACAATGCCCAAAACAAAAAAAGAAGTTGTCAGATATCAAAGTCGCCATGAAAAGGTGTCATATGAAAGCGTATTACAGTACAGAGAAAAGAAAAAAACAGGGACACAGTGGAAATTTCCAGTTTAATCAAGTAGTTTGTTTTGTCATTAAAGTATAAGCTTCATCTTAAAATCATTTACTAGTTAGCACATTAAATGCTGCGTATTCTATGTGTTCTATGTGCTCCATGTGTGTGTGAATCACTACGTGCTTCTTAAATGGGCTTATTCTTACACCGACAGGACACAGAATACATTACAATCATGATATTACAGCTGTCTGAACAATTTAAATACTAAGATGTATACTTGATATCATTTTCATGATCATAGGATTTAAAGCATGTATTAAACATGGGGGACGTTGGTGTAGTGGTAGAGACGAGCTGGTGTCCCATCCAGAGATTGTTCCTGCCTCTTGATGCTTGCTGCGCCGTGCAAAAACCTCAATAAAATAATTTATTGCAGCAGTACTGTCTCTTTCAAACATACTAACCCCCAATTCCTGACCTTCCTTTTCTTTCTCAAAGTACCCAATCATCCCAGAATCGGCTCTTTAATAAATGTCAAGCCATCTGTAAGATTAGAATGCTAAGTCTTCAAAACCTTTAAGGAACATTGACATATCTTCGTAGTACGTGTTTAATTATTCCATCCATCTATCAATCCAGGGTCGCACCAGTCCCAGCAAGCATACAGCGCAAGGCAAGCACAGTCCCTGAATGTGGCGCAAGTTCATCGCTACCTCTGTTCACTGTGTCCACACGTTTCATTATTAACAGTATACATTATTTAAATGAAGTAAAAAATGTATCTGTATAATATAATATATATACTGCATTTCATCTTAAAAAAGATATCAAGAGCTCCAAGAAGATAGCGCTTGGAAATCTAAATCAACTTAGAAGCCAGTCGCCATCTGTAAATATAAGGCTCTCGTCTATTGAACTCATTTTAATTCCTTTATTGTTATTTTGTGGTACAATGAGATTGAATACGCAAATCCTCCATAAATTTATTTTCCAATAAAATGGTAAAATAACAACAACAACAATAATAATAATAATTTGATAAAAAAAAAACAATGAAAGATATAAAATATGAAAGCATAAGAGGCTCAGGTTGTGCAATATTACAACCAAGTTGAGGTAATTCTACTTATAAGTACAAACAGTTCTACCGGGAGCACTTAATGGACTGATTGATTATAGTGAGGTCCCTACAGGAAAGGTTCTGAAGAGTTCAACAACATTTGGGCCTGTGCAGGATATAAACCTGCCCTTTGGATTGGGACAAAGCTGCATGAGGTGGTGAGGCCTGCTATCTTGCTGTCAGCCATGAGAAAAGTGTTGAGCTGACCTGTGTTTTTAAGGGCCGCTTTGTTTCTGAGTTTGTGTGCAGGCAGAAGTCGCAACAAAAATGAGCCAATGTGTGTTCTATAGAATATAGCATCTTACCTGAAGGGCATTATTGTAAAGAACCCTAGAGATTTTTCAAATTGCTATACTAGATAAAACACTCCACTTCATAGACAAATAAAATGAGTGACACCAAGGACAACAAAGCTGAGACAAAAGGAGAGGTCCTCTCAGCTCAGTCTGAAGATACCTAAACTTAGAAGCAGGGGACACAAATATAACTTGTCCAGAGCAGTCAGTGTAAACTCTTACAGATTTAATGATGGTCAGGGAGAGAAGAGTCTAAAGATTTGTGGCCATACCCTAGAAAGAAAAGTGCTTTTGGGATGGAGGAATGAAACTGTGAAAGACTCAGGTGTTTTGGGCAAACACTTAAAACTGGCAAAGAAGTCAATAGATGTCTCTTGTGAAGAGCCTACAAAATGCAGAATTATAAATGAAATATTTATCAAAAGCATATTAAGAATTTTATACTTAGGAGCCTAAAGCATGTTACTGCAGTATAAGAATAAGTGCATATAAATGTGTGAATATTACAAAAAGTGAAAAAGTGCCTAGCACTGCCTCCTCACAGTGTGTGTTCAGATACGTCTGTGTGGAGTCTGCCTGTCCTCCGTGTCTGCATGGATGTTTTTTTCTTTCCTTCCACCAAAGACCCAATTTTACTATTCCATTCCAAAATACATGTTACACAAATTGCCATTTCTAAATTGTGAGAGAGCGCACGCGTACTGGTATGCATTCTTTGGCTCAGTAGTGGACTGCCACTCTGTATGTGTTTGGCTCCTGCTGTACTAACAGGAAAGTGTCACACATCTTTGTGATAGCACCTTAAAGGACTCCTTTGACCCACCAGCAGTATTTCATTTCATGTCTATGGTAAATTGACTAAAACTGAATAGTTTGGTGCCATATGCCAAGCACTCAGTTACATACCTCCACTTGAAGGGGTCCCCATGACCCTACGGATTGTTTTCACCCACTCTTCCATCTCATTCTGGGAGTTGGCCATCAAAACATGGGAGTCCTGGTATACCCGATCCCGATCAGCATTAACTGTAATAAAGAGAGCAGTCAGAGATTTATGCTGCATTTCATTTGAAGTGGGAAGTTGGAATTTCCGAGTTTCTGTTCAGAATTTTCAACTGGAATGCCCCCTTAACTCGGATTTCCAACTTGGAAACTTGAGGCTAGTCTGTCAAGCCCGAGCTTGTCTGACTTCAAATAATGGCGTCAGTCCAAAATGGCAATGTATACGTCAAACTTCAGTGAAAGCTTTAGTATTATACTGTTTATTAGCACTTCTGTCTATTTGTATCTCATTAAATGAGTCGTACACACAGTACTGTTCAACTTCTATCGGTGGACATATTGCTATGGTGTTTAGATACACAAAATGACGCATAAGGCATTGTTGTGTTTGCTCCATCAGAATAAACAGCAATTAATAACAAAGGTTTTCTGCATCCATATTGATTTTCCGATTGTTATACTGGAATGCAGTCAAAACAAGTGGGATGTCTTTCCCAGCTCCAACATCCGACTTTCAAGGTAAATGGAAGGCATCTTTAGATCCAGTTATGCCTCATCAGAAACAGTACAATGAGCTTTACGGTAAATTTGATCATATATATATATATATACACATACACAGTCATATGAAAAAGTTTAGGAACCCCTCTTAATGCTTTAGATTTTTGTTTATCATCAAAGTAGCAAAGTGACATTAAGTTTATTGGATTAACAGAAAATATGCAATATGCATCATAACACATTTAGACAGGTGCATAAATGTGGACACCCCAACAGAGATATTACATCAATACTTAGTTGAGCTTCCTTTTGCAAATATAACAACCTCAAGACGCCTCCTATAGCCTTTGATGAGTGTCTGGATTCTGGATGGAGGTATTTTTGACCATTCTTCCGTACAAAATCTCTCCAGGACATGGACAGCCTTCTTTAAATCATCCCATAGGTTTTTGATGATATTCAAGTCAGGGACCTGTGATGGCCGTTCCAGAATATTGTACTTCTCCCTCTGCATGAATGCCTTTGTAGATTTCGAACTGTGTTTTGGGTCATTGTCTTGTTGGAATATCAAACCCCTGTGTAACTTCAACTGTGTGACTGATGCTTAAACATTATCCTGAAGAATTTGTTGGTATTGGGATGAATTCATCCGACCCTCGACTTTAACAAGAGCCCCAGTCCCTGAACTAGTCACAGAGCCCCACAGCATGATGGAACCTCCACCAAATTTGACAGTAGGTAGCAGGTGTTTTTCTTGGAATGCGGTGTTCTTCTTCCACCATGCAAAGCGCTTTTTGTTATGACTAAATAACTCAATTTGATTTGTTTTCAATCCTATTTTTTGTAAAAATTGATCTGTTTGTATGGAATGAATACAATAAAATCAATAAAATTTCATAAAATGGAAAAAACCCCAAATAACTAAATTTTTGTCTCATCAGTCCAAAGCACTTTGTTCCAAAATGAATCTGGTTGTCTAAATGAGCATTTGCATACAACAAGCGACTCTGTCTGGGGCGTGAGTGCGGAAGGGGCTTCTTTCTCATCACCCTGCCATATAGATATTCATTGTGCAAATTGTGCTGAATTGTAGAACGATGTACAGATACACCATCTGCAGCAAGATGTTCTTGCAGGTCTTTGGAGGTGATCTGTGGGTTGTCTGTAACCATTCTCACAATCCTACGCATATGCCACTCCTGTACTTTTCATGGCCTACCAGACCTGCTGGGTTTAACAGCAACTGTGCCTGTGGCCTTCCATTTCCTGATTACATTCCTTACAGTTGAAACTGACAGTATAAACCTAGCTTTTTGTAGCCTTCACCTAAGCCATGAAACTGAACAGTCTTTGTTTTCAGATTTTTTGAGAGTTACTTTGAGGATCCCATGCTGTCACTCTTCAGAGGAGAGTCAAAGGGAAGCACAACTTGCAATTGACCACCTTAAATACCTTTTCTCAGGATTGGACACACCTGTCTATGAAGTTCAAGCCTTAAGAAGCTAATCCAACTAATTTGGTGTTTCAAGTTATCAGTATTGAGCAGTTACATGCACTCAAATCAGAAACATTACAATGGGACCCAAATTTTTTCACATTTGATTTAATGTCATACAACTACATACTGCGTCACTAAAAATCTTTGTTCGGAAAACACCCCAGTGCTCAGATGTTCCTAGGAAATGAAAGACATACCACTGTTATTTTTTTTTTTTTTGTTGAAAGGAGAGTAAATTATTATGCAGGCTGAGAGGGATTCCCAAACTTTTTCATATGACTGTAATTACCAGATGATTTTCTTTTCCACAGATTTGCACATTTCAAAGCCCATGAAACAAGGCAAACCTTGAGCAGTATGAATTAGAACAAGGATCTTCAAGGAGCATCTATAGAAGGGTTAGGATAATATAAAAGAATATTTTTATATGGTAAAAATCCAAAAAAATTATATTTGTGTTAATAACAATATCACTCAGTCTGTGTACTATGCACACATTACTTCAAGCAGTAATTGCATGCAAGTGATATGTGACAAAGTCCTAAATATGACTGCTTTAATACAGTATGTCTATCATTGATATGTCCCAAACATTATGGTGCCCTGAAATGGGGGGACCATGCAGAAAAAGTGTTATTATTTCTATATGGTGTGACTGAAATGTATGCAAATACTCTTAAATGAAAGTCTACAATGTGCATTTTAATCATGCCTGAATTGTTTGATTTGTAATTTTAAACTGTGGAGCAGAGGGGAAATCAAGGAAAAATGTGTCTTTGTCCTAAACAGTTTGGAGGGCACTCTATAAGTAAATATTATCTGCATATTTTTCCCACAAGCCTACACGTGCTGAAATGTTCTTCCTTTCACAAGCCCCTGTAAGCATACTGTGCTGGTTGTATTTCTTTACACACAGAAGGATCTTAAAAGGTGTCAAAATGGAATACCTTGAATTTAAGGTACACCCCAATTTAAGTCTTAAATTGGATGAGATACAGTATATATTTACAGTTTTCAAACTCTGATTAATTGAGTGAGCACATTTGTTTGTCTTTCTTGCATGCAGATAATCTATATACTGTATATAAAAGCCAAATACCACTGACTCACTCATCATGAAATATCCCGAACCATGAGGACTCGGGACTTGAAATTTGGAATGTAGGTTTACCCTTGGCCTATAGGTGCTCACTAAGATAACAGTTTCAAAAATTTCAAGTCCATGCACGTTCTGTCTGTATGTCTGTCTGCTTTTCAAAAGAGAATTACTTAACGGATTTAGAGCTGGTTGTTTTCTATAATTTGCTTCAACTTTCTGGTTGATTTTGCGACTTCTCTCATTGCGTTAAGTACCATAGTTCACTTGAGTACCGATGTATTTATGCAAATCCAAGACAGTGGCTATGGGCCGACAGCGGGGGGGCTGGGCCTTCATCATTCACTCTGTTCGAGTTGGTCTACGTCTCGCCACATGTTGGAGTGCACCTTGCCTCCGCTTAGCTAGCGATACCTGTTGTTCAACAGACATTATCATCTCCAGATTAATGAGTAACGTTTGACGTTTTGAGAGAGAGATCAGAGCTCCATGTGTTTTAGAGGGTAGCTGCTGATTGCCAGAGATATCACGGCCATGTGCTTTTCTCCCCACGCGAGGAATGCTCTCCTGTCAGAGCTGAACACAATCAGATATAGTGCCAATGTCTATTGATTTTTAAAGTTTATCCTGTTTCATTACTATGTGGGTGCAGATATCTACATATATAAAAGTCAATGTATGCATGCGTTTATGTATATATGTTCCAGTATCACTTCCGAATGGCTGGAGTGATTTTCATGAAACTTGGTACACATGTTTCTCATTGGTTGGCTAAAAAATCTGGATATTGATCTTGCAATCTTGTATGCACGTTATCATCCAGTTGACATTTGGAATGACCACCAGAGGATGAATTGGAGGCGACTGCCAGCATTCTTTATGTTTGAGTACCACCGCACCCCTGTTGCTTTGAAATTAAATATGAGTTGGCCGGTTCTGAGTGGCAACTGGATGATAACATACAAGACTGCAAAAGAAGCTCATTAGTGAGCCTTCATTGTTTGATAATTTTACAGTGCATCTGGAAAGAATTCACAGCACATCACTTTTTCCACATTTTGTTATGTTACATCCTTATTCCAAAATGGATTAAATTCATTTTGTTCCTCAGAATTCTACACACAACACCCCATAATGACAACGTGAAAAAAGTGTACTTGAGGTTTTTGAAAATGTATTAAAAATAAAAAAACTGAGAAAGCACATGTACATAAGTATTCACAGCCTTTGCCATGAAGCTCAAAATTGAGCTCAGGTGCATCCTGTTTCCCCTGATCATCCTTGAGATGTTTCTGCAGCTTCATTGGAGTCCACCTGTGGTAAATTCAGTTGATGTGAAATGATTTGGAAAGGCACACACCTGTCTATATACAGTCCCACAGTTGACAGTTCATGTCAGAGCACAAACCAAGCATGAAGTCAAAGGAATTGTCTGTAGACCTCAGAGACAGGATTGTCTCGAGGCACAAATCTGGGGAAGGTTACAGAAAATTTCTGCTACTTTGAAGGTCCCAATGAGCACAGTGGCCTCCATCATCCGTAAGTGGAAAAAGTTTGAAATCACCAGGACTCTTCCTAGAGCTGGCTGGCCATCTAAACTGAGCGATCGGGGGAGAAGGGTCTTAGTCAGGCAGGTGACCAGGAACCCGATGATCACTCTATCAGAGCTCCAGAGGTCCTCTGTGGAGAGAGGAGAACCTTCCAGAACCATCTCTGCAGCAATCCACCAATCAGGCCTGCATGGTAGAGTGGCCAGACGGAAGCCACTCCTTAGTAAACTTTCCTTGAGGAATTCTCTGACTTAATGTCAATTTTAGTTACAAACTATGTTACAAACTACTAGTTATAAACTCTTAATAGTCGGCGACTTTAACTTTCATGTCGACAATCAGTGTGACCAAAAGGTAAAGGAATTCATGAACCTCCTGGACTCTTTTGATTTGAGGCAGCTCGTAAATCAGCCTACACATAAAGCAGGTCATACGTTAGACTTAGTGATTACTAAAGGACTTAAAGTTGATATAAAGCAGGTCACTGATATCGGTCTATCAGACCATTTCCTTCTACTATTTAATATAGAAATAAAGATAGAAAACGCTCATGAGAAGCATTTTGTTAAAAAACGCTTCTTTGACTCATCAGCAGCTTTAAAGCTTACAACTATTCTAAGCAATCAGTCCGTTTATAATGACAACTATAATACCGAGGATAATGTAAATAGTAAAGTGGAAAACTTTAATTCTAAAGTAAGAACTGCTGTTGACATAGTTGCACCTGAAAAGACAGTTAAAAATCCTCTAGTACTGTTATTCCATGGAAGACCCAAAGAGTGTCTGATTTAAAAAGAACATGTCGTAGAGCTGAGCGTAAATGGAGGAAAACTAAACTAACTATCCACTATGAAATATTGAAGGTTAAAATAACAGAATACAATAACACTGTCCGTCTTGAGAGGCGCTGCTATTTCTCTAATATTATAAATAACAATGCTAGTAATCCCAGAGTCTTATTTTCAACAATTGACCGTCTGTTAAACCCAGGTAACACAAAGGAATGCCCCAGAATACTTCCAGTGAAACCTGTGAGAACATTGCTGTATTTTTCACTCAAAAAATTAATGATATTAGAGATAACATAGTATATCTCCCCAACACTGCAGAACCTCCAAAGCCCCGGTACTCCATTATAAACAAATTAAATGCTTTCACCAGGATAGATTTACCTGAATTACATAGTATAATCTCTCAACTGAAACCCTCCACCTGCGTCCTTGACCCAATACCAACCAGGTTTTTCAAAGAAATATCAGGCGTGCTAATTGACAATATTCTGGACATAGTTAATTGTCATTAGATACGGGGTCTTTCCAGACTGTCTTAAGACTGCTGTAGTTAAACCCCTGCTCAAGAAAATAATCTTGACCCTCTGCCTTTGAAAATTTTAGACCCATCTCTAACCTGCCCTTCTTAAGTAAAATTCTAGAGAAGGCAGTCATTATGCAGTTAAATGACCACCTCAATAAACATGCTATTCTTGATACTTTTCAGTCAGGCTTCAGAACAAATCACAGCACAGAAACTGCACTTGTTAAAGTAGTAAATGACTTGGGTAAATGCAGACAGAGGCCATTTATCTGTTCTCATCCTCTTAGATCTGAGTGCTGCATTTGACACCATTGATCACAATATTCTTAGAAATCGCCTTAGTCAATGGGTGGGCCTCTCTGGCAGTGTCTTAAATTGGTTTGAATCCTACCTGGCAGGGAGAAAATTCTTTGTGAGTTGTGGTAATCAAATCTCAAAGACACATGATATCCATAAGGTGTTCCACAAGGCTCTATCCTGGGTCCGCTGTTATTCTCAATCTACATGCTTCCGTTAGGTCAGATTATCTCAGGTTACAACGTGAGCTACCACAGCTATGCTGATGACACACAGCTGTACTTATCAATAGCATCTGATGACCGACTCTTTCGATACACTAACACAATGTCTTACTGGTATTTCTGAATGGATGAATAGTAATTTTCTCAAACTAAATAAAGAGAAAACTGAAATTTTAGTAATTGGCAATAATGGATTCAGTGAGGTTATCAGAAATAAACTTCAGGCACTAGGATTAAAAGTTAAGACGGAAGTAAAAAATTTAGGGTAACCGTTGACTGTAATCTGAATTTTAAATCGCATATTCATCAGACCACTAGGACAGCATTTTTTCACTTAAGAAACATAGCTAAAGTTAGACCTCTTATATCATTGAAAGATGCTGAGAAATTAATTCACGCTTTTGTTTTCAGTAGACTAGATTACTGTAACGCACTCCTCTCAGGACTACCCAAAAAAGACATAAATCATTTGCAACGAGTGCAGAATGCAGCTGCTAGAATCCTAACTGGGAAAAGAAAATCCACAACACATTTCTCCAGTTTTGATGTCACTACACTGGTTGCCTGTGTCATTCAGGATTGACTTTAAAATACTGCTTATGGTTTATAAAGCCTTAAATAATCTCGCTCCATCTTATATATCGGAATGCCTGACACCTTATATTCCAAATCGTAACCTTAGATCTTCAAATGAGTGTCTCCTTAGAATTCCAAAAGCTAAACTTAAAAGAAGTGGTGAGGCGGCCTTCTGCTGTTATGCACCCAAAATCTGGAATAGCCTGCCAATAGGAATTCGCCAGGCAAATACAGTAGAGCACTTTAAAACACTGCTGAAAACACATTACTTTAACATGGCCTTTTTATAACTTCATTTTAATCTTAATTTAACTTACTGAAAGCCAGAAGTCTACGTGACCATCATCATCAGGTCCTTCCATGAAAACCCTAAATACAAAGAGGACTGTTTGACTTATGTTAGGTAGATTGCCCAGAGGGGACAGTGTGGTCTCGTGGTCTGGAACCCCTACAGATTTTATTTTTTTCTCCAGCTTTTGGAGTTTTTTTGTTTTTTCTGTCCACCCTGGCCATCGGACCTTACTTATTCTATGTTAATTAATGTTGACTTATGTTTATCTTTTATTGTGTCTTCTATTTTTCTATTCATTTTGTAAAGCACTTTGAGCTACATTTTTTTGTATGAATATGTGCTATATAAATAAATGTTGATTGATTGATTGATTAAACGGCACATGGCAGCCCACCTGGAGAAACAAAATTCTTTGGTCTGATGAGACAAAGATTGAACTCTTTGGTGTGAATGCCAGGTGTCACGTTTGGAGGAAACCAGGCACTGCTCATCACCAGGCCAATACCATCCCTACCTACAGTGAAGCATGGTGGTGGCAGCATCATGCTGTGGGTATGTTTTTCAACGGTAGGAACTGGGAGACTAGTCAGGATAAAAAGAAAGATGACTGCAGCAATGTACAGAGACATCCTGGATGAAAACCTGCTCCAGAGCGCTCTTGACCTCAGACTGGTGTGACAGTTCATCTTTCAGCAGGACAACAACCCTAAGCACACAACCAAGACATCAAAGAAGTGGCTTCAGGACAACTCTGTGAATGTCCTTGAGTGGCCCAGCCAGAGCCCAGACTTGAATCCGATTGAACATCTCTGGAGAGATCTTAAAATGGCTGTGCACCGACGCTTCCCATCCAACCTGATGGAGCTTGAGAGGTGCTGCAAAGAGGAATGGGCAAAACTGGCCAAGGATAGGAGTGCCAAGCTTGTGGCATCATATTCAAAAAGACTTGAGGCTGTAATTGCTGCCAAAGGTGCTTCGACAAAGTAATGAGTAAAGGCTGTGAATATTTATGTACATGTGATTTCTCAGTTTTTTTATCTATACTAATAAAAGGCAAAGCCCTCACTGACTCACTCACTCATCACTAATTCTCCAACTTCCCGTGTAGGTAGAAGGCTGAAATTTGGCAGGCTTATTCCTTACAGCTTACTTACAAAAGTTAGGCAGGTTTCATTTCAAAATTCTACACGTAACGGTCATAACGGTCGATAACGGTCGACAACGTCCGTCATGTTGAACGTTCTTATTTATGGCCCCATCTTCAGGAAATTTGGTAGACGGCTTCCCTGCGCTATCCGAAACCAATGTACTTATTTCAGTGGTATGATGCCACTGTCGGCCGCCATATTGAAGTTTCCAATGTCACTAATTCTCCAACTTCCCGTGTAGGTAGAAGGCTGAATTTTGGTACTTATTTCGGTGGTATGATGCCACTATCGGCCGCCATATTGAACTTTTCAACGGTCTTTGTTACTTATGGGCTCATCTTCAAGAAATTTGGTATGCGGGTTCCCAAAGCTAACTGAATCCTACTTACATACATATATACGTCCATAGCCTGCAGCTCGGTCATCGTGTGAGGCGAAGTTGGGTCCCCGATCCCAACGCCTCCCACGTTGTTGGCTGCATGCCTATATACGGCCATCCATCGCTCCAGTCTCTACATTCCCTTCCTTGCTTCGCCACGGGATTCACGTCTCCCTGCTGATAACTAAAGCCTTTTTATTTAATCCACGGCTTCTCCGCTGTTTTATTGTTCATTTATTACGATTATAGTTATTGTGTAGGTATTTTAGACTTACTTTACATTGTTCAGGTACCTATTTCCTTTATCATTCCAACCGTACCCCCATTAACATGTCTGTCAAGGTGATCACCATCGATCAAAGAACTGTCACTTACCGAGTGGTTTCCACACCCGGAGATGGCACCTACCTTTTCCATTTTCTGTGTTACATATTGCACGGCCATATCAGGCTCACTCTTGATATCCGGAGGAACATTGTGTCTTATGCATTGAATGACTGGGACAGGTTCAAGGTGTGGACTGATGACGGTACAGGAGATAATTATACTACACAGGAGCACTATAATAGTGAAATGCTTAAGCCCTTCACCTATGGTTCTGCATGTGAGTTGATGGCTTCCGCTGAATTGTTCGTTTGTCGCTTTCAAGTGTACCGAAATGGCCAAATATTTTACACCTTTCGACAACCGCCAATGCCTCTTAAACATCTTAGATTGACAGGTGACGATTTCAGTAGTGGACACTTTGATATTTATGAATGTTTAAACTCTCAAAAGCTGGATGTGATTTTATCGATGAAACAGGTTGTATACTTACAATGCTTGACAGATGCCAAATGTCTCTTCAACACAAGTCCTACAAATACTGTCATAATTGAAACAAACCATGAAACTCAAACCGATTATGACAGCAGCAATCCAAGCTGTGAGATTTGAAACAAGATTACTGTTCACATCACCAACTGTACGTTGCATGCTCAAGAGTAAGCTCAGCGCACAGCTTGACACATTTTACAACCGGAGGGCCGAACTGACAATGTGGTATACAAAGAGATCCTTAACAAATAATTATTTGTAGATTTTCCCTCAGTTTAAAAAGGTTTCATTTTCTTCTTAATAAAAATTTTAAAGCAGTACTTCGCCGCTGCGAAGCGCAGGTATTTTGCTAGTTTTTAATAAATTTGCAAAAACCTCAAGTAAACTTTTTTCACGTTGTCATTATGGTGTGTTGTGTGTAGAATTCTGAAGAAAAAAATGAATTTAATCCATTTTGGAATAAGGCAGTAATGCACTGTATTTTATTTTTTTAATTATAAAAAAAAAACTATAAAAAAAAAATACTTTATTTTCCTCCCAGGCAACGCTGGGTATTTCAACTAGTTTTCATATATATTAAAGTCTCACTAGAACTATCCAGGTTCATCCTTGTTCTGATCGCTGTTCAGGAGTACAAGCATTGATTGGCTGATGCCAAGCTGTCTGCCAAGCCTTCTGATGTAGTCTTGATTTGCTACTTTAGTAGATTTCTTCTCTGACTGTCACATGAACCTCAAAAATTTCATTCAGTAAAAATATTCGTAGGTTTGTGATATTACTACTACTGCACAATTATTCTCTATCAAATCTGCTTAATCAAATTTGGCTTCATTGACCCTGGATAAGGTATTAATTCTTTGAAGGGCACAAGAGACGTCCTTTCACATAACATGCGTCTTTGAGATGTGCAAAAGAAATTAGAAAAATGGGGAAAAAACACAAACATGGACAGAATGTGTAGGGTGGGCATTAAACCGGAGAGTCTGGAACTATGAGGCAGCAGCACTGTGTCACCTCCATTAAAGCAGGCAATAATTTAAAAACAAAAAATTTAATAAGAAGAGCAGTATTTAAAATACATACAAAAAAAATGAAACCAAATTGTATGCAACCGCCCTTTAGCGTTGTCTTGAATTTTGTTTTCAGGTAGGGTGTAGGAGTGAAGTGCCAGCTCATATGTCACAGTTGAATGTTCAAGCCATCGCAGAACTCAAGGCAACCTGTGATGATGTTAAGGTGGATTATGCTGATATGAGGAAAGGCACCTGCTGCAGATGAGTGTTTAGAAGGAAATTTGTATGATGCAGTCACTTGTTTGGTGCATTTAAAGATGAATAGTTAGGAGAGACACTGTATGATAGATAGACAAACAGAAGAACACTGAACTCATTGTCATGTCAATGAAACCAGTTTGCTTTGTGCAATGGAGCATTATCATGATGCAAGTAGCCATTAAAAGATGGGTAAATTGTGGCCATGAAGGAATGTACATGATCAGCAACAATACTCAAATAGGTTGTGGCATTTAAGTGGTTAATGTTTGGTATTAACGAGCCCAAAGTATGCCTGCCATGTAAGCATTCCTCACAGCACTAATCTGGACTGTTGACACAATGCAGGTTGGGTGCATGGATTCATGCTGTTGGTGCCAAATTCTGTCCAGTTATAGTTAGCCTGTGGCCATTGCAGCTGCAGCTTTCTGTTTTTGGTTGACAGGAAGCAGAACCCGACATGGTCTTCTGTTGTTGTAACCCATCTGCCTCAAAGTTTACCATGGTGTGTATTCTGAGATGCTTTTCTGCTCACCACAGTTGTACCGAGTAGTTATCACACTTACCACAGCCTGTCTGTCAGCTCAAGCCAGTCTGGCCATTTTCCTCTGACCTCTCTTATCAACAAGGCATTTCATCCACAGAGCTGCTGCACACTGGATTTTTTGTTTTTCTCACCATTCTCAGTAAACTGTACAGACTATTGTGTGCGACAATCCCAGGAGAACGGCAGTTACAGAAATACTAAAACCAGTCTGTCTGACAACAACAATCATACTATGGTCAAAATCACTGAGATTATCACCCCATTCTTGTGTTTGATGTGAAAAATTAACTGAAGATCCTGCCCTGTAGCTGCCTGATTTTCTGCATTGTGCTGCTGCCATATAATTGGCTGATTAGACAGTTGCATGGATAAGCAGGTGTAAAGGTGTAACTAATAATTAATTTCCTAAGTGAGTGTATGTTGTATGGTTTGTAATTTACTGTTAATACATAACATGATATTCTGAAACCTCCTTTTTCTAATGCACTGGACACAAGACAGAGAAGGGCCCCCCAAACTGTACACCAGCACACCACAGGGCCCACTCACACACACCCTCACTGACATTTACACACAGTCAATTTGGAAATACTAACTAATTTAACCAGCATGTCTTTGAAATGTAGGAAACCAATACACATTCATGAAAAAAACTGTAAACTCTACTATAGTTGCTATTAAGATCCTCCTACATTCTTGAGCCCCTCACTCTTATATACTCACTTATAAAAACCGATCATAAAATTAGACCCCAACTGTCCATTCAAAATTGCGACACTTAACTGACCAACTTATCAGTGAGTATATACGGTGTGTATGTGTGTGTATATATATGTGTGTGTATATATATTGTATGTATATATATATATATATATATATATATAAGGAAGAGAAGGTCTGTGATACGGTTTGCATATTTGCAACTGCAAATATATATATATATATATATATATATATATATATATATATATATATATATACAGTAATCCCTCCTTGATCGCGGGGGTTGCGTTCCAGACCCCCCCGCGATATGTGAAAATCCACTGCGATAAAGCGGCATTTTGTAGAGTAGCGTCCGTGTTCTCTGTGCAAACAGCCCCTCTGCTGACACCCCCTCCGTCAGGCAGAGAGAGTGAGAAAGATAGAGAGAAGCAAACAAGCACCGCGCGGGAAGCATATCTTATATCATTGAGGAGTTTTAGTTAATATGTAATACATGCTCTGATTGGTTAGCTTCTAAGCCAACCGCCAATAGCATCCCTTGTATGAAATCAACTGGGCAATCAAACTGAGGAAGCATGTAACCTAAATTAAAAGACCCATTGTCCGTAGAAAGCGGCGAACCAGCGAAAAATCTGTGATATATATTTAGATGTGCTTACATTTAAAATCTGCAATAGAGTGAAGCCGCGAAAGTCAAAGCGCAATATAGCAAGGGATTACTGTATATAATCTCACTGATTTAAATGATAAAGATTTGTGAGCCAGCTTTTGACGTCTCTTAATTAACATATCACACGTTTTTCCAAATTCTGTTCCCACATTCAGACTGCTGACCCATAGTTAGTAATGGCAGTTTCTCATGCAGGGTATCATCAAATGCTTTATGTAGGTTAAGGTCTTGTAGATAATGCATATGCTTTCCTGCTGTTAAACGTTTTAGTCTTAGTACTGTTAAATCCGCTTAGTTTAAGGTTGCCCGGGTCAGAGCCTATCTCGGCAGCATTGAATATGTGGCAAGACAAATCTCTAAATTAGGATCCAGTAATTCCTCAGAAAGTTAATGAAGGGGGTAGGAAGAGGAAAGTACCCAAAGTCCACTGTGTTGAGTGACATCAAAAGAAGTGAGTAAGAAGCTGCATTTACCATAATAACAGAAGTTATATGAAATATAGTCAATGTAGTCAGAGACATTCCAAAAATCAGAAAGGATTAGACTTCTTAGACTTTAGAGCACAATCGAAGAATAATAAATATTTCTTAGTACTGTAGAAGAAGCTTGAAGATCTCTAAATACCTAAGCATCACCAGATTAAAAGAGCATCCAAAGAAATCAGAGGAGTAAACAGCTTCCAAGATGCAAAGACTGAGCTTTAGGTAGATATTCCATTCCTCCACATTCTGTGGTCTTGGACAACCTTAAGAGTGAAATCCACAGCGGTAACGAAGAAATATAAAAGGTGATGGGTGTTGCTAATGCAAGCTCTGGGAGATTTAATTGAGTTGGGGATTTGGTCAATCAATGTGTGGAATATACACATTCTCTAAACGTCATTTCTTCTACCTCCCAAAGACCTACATCTCAGATTAACAGGTGACTCTGAATTGTCATTTTGTAAATAAGAATGTGAGTGTGCCAATGAAATGGACCAACGCCCTGTCCAAGGTTGATTCCTGCCCTGCCCCCTATGACTGTGACCTGAACTAAGCAGGTTCAACAGTGAATTCATGAATAGACAACACCATTTGTGAAGAGACTATTGAAGAGATGGGAAGAGAGCTTTCTGAGGAACCGCTGTACTTACTGGTAGCTGACAATACCATGTCACATGTCCCTCAATGGCCAACTATGTACCAAGTCAACCAGACTTTAAACACTTTGATTTCAATTTTAAACCTCCTCCTTACAAAGTCCATGTGGCATCAAAGAATTAAACCATGTCATAATACAGTAACATGGAGAAACATAAAATACGTAGCAAGTGTAATGTTTTGCCCTTAAAGGAAGACATTTTAAAACCTCTGCCCCTCATTTTTTAAACATTATCTTTCCGTTCCCTAATTAACACGTTAGGTTCCAAAGTGAACACAGCAGACCAGAATTCCCTCTATGACTTCTCTTGAACCCATGACTTCATCCTGCTAGACCACCATCAGTAACCAAATATGGGGCACCCTCACCTAATGACTGACTCCAGTGACTCAACTTTAAAGCCTTCCTGAATTGTAACATCCATCCATCCATTTTCTAACCCGCTGAATCCGAACACAGGGTCACGGGGGTCTGCTGGAGCCATTCCCAGCCAACACAGGGCACAAGGCAGGAACCAATCCTGGGCAGGGTGCCAATCCACCGCAGGACACACCCACACACCAAGCACACACTAGGGCCAATTTAGAATCGCCAATCCACCTAACCTGCATGTCTTTGGATCGTGGGAGGAAACCGGAGCGCCTGGAGGAAACCCACGCAGACACGGGGAGAACATGCAAACTCCACACAGGGAGGACCCGGGAAGCGAACCCGGGTCTCCTAACTGCGAGGCAGCAGCGCTACCACTGCGCCACCATGCCGCCTGAATTGTAACATGTCCAGAGAATTTTAATATCCACAAAGGAAAAAAATAAAAATGTAAAATCAACAGCACCTATTAGTCTCAATGTCCACAGTTTTCTTTATCTATTATGAGAATATGTAGTTGTTTCTTGATAGCTGATGGTCATGGTCTTTGCTCATTATAGTGAGACTACTAGACTTTACACACCTTTACAAGTCCACATAGCATCACAGCATTAAAGTGCCAAATGACAATCAGAGACGGACAAACAGTTATCTTCTCCACTACTTCAAGACGTTAAGTCAAAACAAGGCAAGAAGAATGTGGAACTTGTCAGAAATGACTCTTACCGGGGATAATTTCAAACTGGAACTTTCCCGCCTCGTCTGGATTTGAAAGAAGTTCATTCACTTGGGTGCCTTGCAGTGGAATGCTACCCTAAACATAAGAAATGATAACATTTGAATGTAAATTGCAAAAGAAACCCCAATGATAATAATAATAATAACATTTTCATGAGCAAATATTTAAAACTAGCCAACCCGCGGCTACCATATGCCGCATAATCAGGCCGATTTTTTAATGATTTTTTAAGCACAGGGAGAAAATTAACATTTGAAAAATCGGTAGTGTAATAAATCAGCAAGAAAAGCAACATTGTAACAATGCACGGAATGAACCAACACACAATCGTCCGTGACTGAAAACTGGCGGACCGCCATCGCTCATGTGCCCACCTCCAACTCGTCACTTGAGTCGTTGTCGTCTTTGCACAGTTCAGATGCACCTTTGACTCACGTAGACTTTCCGTGTTTCTGCAGGAGCATCTAAGAAGACGCATGTTTGTCGCGGATGCGAATTGCTGTATGCAGCGTGTAAGACAGTTTGCTATGGTGCACGTGGTCATGCGTCGTAACCGAAAACTCGTTTTTAAAGACTGCTTACTTCATTGTGTTTTCACCTCAGTTGTAAAGGTTTGTTTTAAGGATCCCATGGGATACCCCTCGCAAACCGTTTTACACGCTGCATATGGCGATTCACCTCCGCGAGAAACATGCCTCTATGAACGGTCAACGTGGCTCGGAGGTGCCAGGAGTTGGTGGGCGTGGCTCCTTCCTGCGTGTGCCATAGGTGTCTTACTTGTTGGCGGCTCAGTGAATTCACGCCCCTTCTGGTGTGCTTTCCATGGGTGTCTTGCCTTAGTGAATTATGTACTGTATATAGATTGGAAGAGCAAGTTGCTAAGCACATGTGAGAACCAACACCGAAGCTTGAGCCCATAAACAAGGAACATGCATAACAGTTACATTTTACATCCCTTCTAGTTCCTGTGCCCATTTTACAATGAAACATAACGCTCTAGCAATATGTAACCCATCTCTTTTTACCAGATACAGTAGATACGTATGTGCAGACGTTTCAAATAGAAGTATTGGGTCCACAGGATTTCTGTTTCGATTCTTGTATGTCTGTAGTAGTAGTAGGGTGTTGTACCGTGTCAGCCATTATGCATGCAATGAGAAGTCAAGAAAAATGAGACCTTTTACCGTCTAACTGAACTGATTACAATATACAATCTTTCAAGGCCTAAAGAAGGGGCCGGAGTTGCCTGAAAACCTTGTATAATGTAATCAGTTCAGATAGCCAGTAAAGGGGTCATTTTGCTTTACTTCTCATCATTTTGATTCTTCAACACTTCTTATAAATTTCAACAAGAATTTTCAGTATGGCTTGGCTCAGGGTGCAAAAACACTAAAACAGATGATAAGAAGCACAATTGTGCATAACCTGATGGATTCTTAAACCAGAACTTTAATATAATTTGAAATATTGATTTATCTGGAACATAAGTAACAGCCAGATTCAAGCATGGCTGGCAATTATTCATGAATTGATCAGACAAGATTAAACCAACAGGCCGAAAAACAGAAAACGTAATGTGTTTTTGAGTTGTGATTACGTAATTTGTGTTATCTTTAAAATTGGTAAATTTAAGGTTAGAAGGAAACTGAATGAATGAATAAATGAAAGGAGTAAATTCAACTTAAAAAGACGGACATTCAAGACCCAAGTAAAACTTGTGCACCTGACCAGTGAAATCATTCCATTGGTGTTCACCTCCTGCGTCAGTGAATAAGAACCACACAATTGCTGAACTGAAATAAAAATGTCTGATTGTATAGTTAACTGTAAACATCCACCCTTTTGTACTGCTGATCCCAACAAATATCCAAATGATATTTGTCAGGGACATAGGAATGTTATTTTTCTGATCTTTTTGCCCTACCTAATATTTCTTGCGGATGCCTTCATCTTGTGGCAGTGAAAGTGCTGCCGGTCAGGCTGGCTGCAGGCATACATGTATGTGGCTTTCATGTGGTGGGTGACGTCAGCACGACACAGTTTTGCTATAAAAAGATGCAGCAATTTTTTTTTGTTCTTTATTTTGCCATATACAATTTCTTGGGGTCAGAGCGCAGGGTCAGCCATTGCACAGCGCCTCTGGAGCAATTGAAGGTTAAGGGCCTTGCTCAAGGGCCCAGCAGAGTAGGATCTCTTTTGGCAGTGACGGGGATTCGAACCGGCAACCTTCTGGATACCAGAGCAGATCGTTAGCCTCAGAGCCACCACTCCGCCCTTCAGCAAAGAAAGGAGAGTCTAAGTGTAGACCACATTAGTGGAAAACTGTAACGTGGAAACTCAGTGCTCAAGTAAGTAAACTAACAAAATAAATAAATACAGCTTACTACAGGATCAGATTCCTGTCTAACAATGCTGAGTATTGTGTAGTTCCAACTTTACATTTTGGCTTGTCCTTGTAGAAAACGTTAATGGCTGTGAACAGCATTACATTTTGACTTTGAGTTCAGTGTTTGTCATGTTAACATGGTGAAATATAAAATATGTAGCAAGAGCAATAATTTTCCCTTAAAGTAAGACATTTTACATCCTGTGCCCCTCATTGCTACATTTGTTCAATACGAAATTTCTGTCGTCCTAATAAACACGTTAAGAACCAAACTGAACAGACTTCCTCTATGACTTGTCTTAGACCCATGATGAGATCTCCCACCACAGGACCACCAGCAGTAACAAGACATGAGGAGTCCTCATCAAATAACGGACTCCAGTCACTCAACTTTAAAGCCTTCCTGGATTGTAACATGTCCAGAGAATTTAATAATCCATAAAGAAAGAAATAAAAACGTAAAGTTAATGGCAGCTGTTTGTCTCAAATGTCTATATTTTGATTTATCAAGTGTGGGAATACACGGCCCTTTCTTGATAACTGATAATACTGTAAGTGATCGTGATGTTTGCACATTATAGTAAGACCAGTAACGGCGCACTGCATGATACCATCCAGTGAATCCACTGGACTTGAGCATTCCTAGTTTTCAGACTCTTTCTCTGTACGTTTAGCATTTGTTTGCTCTGAGGCTGATACGCTTCCTGGGCAGCTCTTCTTCTCTTCAACGTAGTGGCCCGCTTCTTCCATTTTTTTCGTTGGCATCTTTTCACGTTAAAACTGATTAAGTCAGTGTTTCTGTTGCAATTACATGGTACATTTTCTTTAATTTTTCACTTTAAGCTGGCACTTAAGTCTTCAATCGGCCTCAAGAATGATTTAAGATATGAAGAGTTAAGGGGAGTGAAAGCAAAGGTGGTAGGGAATGAGAACGGCGCCCGTACTCTTGTGCCGCATGGCCACCCTGGCGCCCGCTGCTGAGATTTGATTCTACAATAAAATAAAATAAAAATAAAAAAAGGAATAACCTTGGAGGTTAATCATCACCCCGAAAGCGGATAGTAGACGTCACGTAGTATATGTGTACCAAATTTCAGGTCAATAGTTCAAACGGTTTGCGAGCTACAGGTGATTTAAAACCCTGGACAGAAAATGAACAGCCACAGTAGCGTATTATATAAGAAGATCTGATCGACTTCATTTGGGGTCTTGTTATGACTGAATATGGAGGGTCTGAACTTATTCAGTTATTGAATGACAGAGGTAGAGGCAAAATACGCATCTAACAGACTCCACCATGTTCTGCACAACATAAGCCAGCTTGGTGTTCAGCTCCTTAGTGTTATGTTAAAAATAAATTAAAATGCTAGTGCAGTGAGTCACAGACCCCTTTGAGAATCGTATGAAAGCTATGGACCCCCTTCCCCAGAAAATGCATGCAACGAAAATAATGTTTTTTATTTATCGAGATTTGATTGTCTCATACATATATGATATACACAACGTATTTTAAAACTTTAAAGTAAACAATATAAAAAATAATGGCCCCTCATAATTATAAAATACAATCCTCTTGTGCAAATTGAAACACATCTACTACTACTAGCACATTTTCTACTACCATTACTACTACATCTACTCTAAATCAACTGTATTGGGCTGTATAGTGAATATAGATGTTAATGTTTCTCTGACCATCACAGACCCCATGAAACCCCCGCTAAAGGGGTCCACGGACCTCAAGTTAAGAAGCCCTGTGCTGGTGTACTTCACTTATGAAAATGAAATGAGCAGATTTGTGTGAAGCTAACGTGGCCCTTATGTCTATTTGTCTTTTCATTATCATGAAGTATGGTGTACTGTTAAGGCACTGCACCTTAGACCTCAGGGTTGCTGGCTCACTCCTTCCCTCTGCCTCACTGGGTGACAAATAGCAAGTGGCTTAACCTGCCAGACCTCCAGCCATCAAAAATACCCAGAAGCAGTTATAATGTAAATGTAAGTTGCCATGAAAGGAGTCTGAAAATATAAAATAACAACAAATAATTTCCAAAGAGTGGATGCTCACAGTTCTATCCACTGTTTGCCAAAAGCAGCCCTAATCCATTTACAGTGAACCCCGCGGGATCAGGCATGTGGTAGTCTCACAGGGCCAGACGTGATTCTCATTTAATGAGAATACGTGTCTGCGGCCCACTCGTTAAAAGGTGTGTAGCAGCTAGTGGTGAACTGAAAATGGCTTAATCCTGAAATTCCAGCCACAACTTCCTCCAATCTGTGCACTTTACATATCTGATGCACAGCCAGAAATGCAAGCAAAGCAAATTGAAAAAGAAACTAAATAAAAGACTTGACACTAAAAAAACATGAAAAGCTGCCGTCAGTTAAAGAAACACAAGTGAGCTGACGCATAAGGAACTGTATATGTTTAACTGTCATTTTGACAGCCTCTAGAGAGGTGCTGTGGTCTGTTATCAATTCAGGACCTCAGTAACACAAGGCAACTGAAGCTTCATGATTCATTTGTACATTTTAATCAGTGTAACAAATGAAGAGACAAGAGACACGCGCGCACACATTGACCACTGCAGCTACTTGGCTCTGTGTGTTTGAGTCGTGCTTCTGTCTGCTATTTCAGTCATTTTGATTATTGCATCACTTATTGGTACAACAACAAAGAGCATCGTGATCTATGGATACACTACGTGTTAAAGCGCTGCAACCGTGTTCTGATACTTACTTCAACTTACTTCAGTTATTCATGTAGACTGTGCACCCTCATCCGCGCTCTGTGTTACTGCTAGACTGTCTTTCCACACTTTAACTATTTCCATTGTATCAAAATCTGCTTCTCCTATGGCTCTTCATTGTCAATAGCACAAACATGTTATTCATTGGGTGACCTTTTCACCTCCTTTTTGCTTGATGTGATGGTGTGAATACTAAGTGATACTCTACAGTTGTTTTTTTTTGATGACAAAGCAGGAGGTTCTTTACACCTCACCTTGAATCCAACTACCATCTTCACTGTGAACAACACAGACCACCACATACAGCCAGAAGCAGTAGAGCGTTCACTTTTACAACAAGTCCACTGACATGCAGTTATTGAGAATTCCCTACTAGACCAATCATGTATGCTGTTATGGGGAAAAAAAAAAAGAACAAAAAGTACATAAGTGGACATCATCTTCTGTCCATGGAGGTTGCATCAGTGGAATCCTTCAGAGTAGTAGGATTGAAGACGAGTCGCCAAGAGTTTGACTTGGAATGGCCATGCTGTGCAGTCCACGCCTCTTTACACTTCATCTCACACACACTTCTCTTATTGGCTGGCAGTGCGGGCCAGGAGTGTCTGGTGCATAACATGGGTGGAGTTTAAAGGGTGGCTGAGGGAGCCTGGGCTCCCATACCCCAAAATTAAAATTAGATAGATAGATAGATAGATAGATAGATAGATAGATAGATAGATAGATAGATAGATAGATATGAAAGGCACTATATAATAGATAGATAGATAGATAGATAGATAGATAGATAGATAGATAGATAGATAGATAGATAGATAGATACTTTATTAATCCCAAGGGGAAATTCACATAATCCAGCAGCAGTATACTGATACAAAGAAACAATATTAAATTAAATAGTAATAAAAATGAAAAAAATTAAAATAAAATTAATGTTCGCATTTACTCCCCCGGGTGGAATTGAAGAGTCGCATAGTGTGGGGGAGGAACGATCTCCTCAGTCTGTCAGTTAATGTCAAATAAAGGTTTTTTTTGGATCAAAAGCTTTTCTTTAAGGCTACGGTTAATGTAAATGTGTAAATAATCATTGAATATGATAATTCGATCCTCTTACATGTCGCCAATTCTTTGAACATTCTGTACGACTTCAATTACAGATTAGTTTTCTTGCTTCAAATTTGAGAGAAGTCACGTGAACTTATTTTGCATAGAACATTTGCCACTTGTGACATGTCATATAGGAGATCCTCCAGGTCAGCCGTTCATCAGTAGCCTGCCCGAGCTACTGAAATGGCCGCAGATTCTGGCGCATGTCCGCCTCTTATGCCTTAATGCGCTGGTCTGAGCAAACCTCCATCACTCGTCACACACACTGACTAAAATATTAACGAAACAATAATGTCTCTGTGATGAAGTACGTAAAAATGCACAACAGTCAACCAAACCTCAAAATGCACCTGAATGTTGCGTCGTGCATACATTTACTAATTTATTTAAAAAATAATAAAGTGCTTATTTTGCCACAGTTGTAATAAGTACACAAACAAACAAAATCCTTATTCGAACTTGTGCACTTTTTGTGATTTCTAAGTTTTAAGCAGGGCGGCACGGTGGTGCAGTGGGTAGCACTGCTGCCTTGCAGTTAGGGGACCCGAGTTCACTTCCAGGGTCCTCCCTGCGTGGAGTTTGCATGTTCTCCCTGTGTCTCCGTGGGTTTCCTCCCACAGTCCAAAGACACGCAGGTTAGGTGCATTGGCGATTCTAAATTGTGTGTGTGCGCTGTCTGGGGTTTGTTTCCTGTGCCTTGTGTTGGCTGGGATTGGCTCCAGCAGACCCCTCGTGACCCTGTAGTTTGGATATAGCAGGTTGGATAATGGATGGATGGAAAGTTTTAAACTTAACATGTTTATATAAGTTTTAAACAGTTTAACATGTTTATATAAGTGACACTTAATTTATTTATATTGTAACTTACGATTGTGAGCCATTTATGATATTTTACTTGCATACCACCTGCACTTTAGGAGAAGTCGTCCATCTGAATCTAAGCAGGGCCCGGCCAGTACTTGGGCAAGAGACCAACCAGGAAAAGCTTCAGTTTCTGCTGGAGGAGGTGTTGGTAAGGGCAGCAGGCGGTGCTTACCCTGTGGTCTGAATGTGGATGTCAGTGCCCAAAGGCAGTGATGATAACACTGTGCAGTAAAAATGGTGCCATCTTTTAGATGAGACGTAAAACTGAGGTCCTGACTGCAGTCATAAAAGATCCCTGGGCATCCTTTGTAAAGTGTAGGGTGTATCCTGATGTCCTGACTAAATTGTCCACCATGGCCAAGTCATTCTGGCCCCCTGTCTGTAATTGGGTATCCCTCTTTCACTACTTCAACACCTAACAGCTAATGTGTGGTAAGTGTATTGGCACAAAAATGGCTGCCGTCACAGCACCCAGGTAGATGCTGCACATTAGTGGAGGTTGAAGTGGCTCACCACTAACTGAAGCACTTTGACTAGTGAGAAAAATGTAAAACAATTATTATTATTATTATTATTATTATTAAAATATGCTGTAGTTCAGTTGTGACCAGACCCCCCAGTCTAAATGTCAAACTACATCCAAGTGTGCATTGGATAAAAAAGAGAAGCAACCTTATGGAAGTATGACTACTCAAATTGGACTTTTTATATGACATCTTTCACACCGAGATTACTAAAATTACGCTTCACTACCCCTAATCTTGGAGGGGTCTCAGAAATTACTTTAATTTTCACCCCCCTGTAACTTGAAAACGATAAGGCATGAGAAATTTGTATTCACGCCGGTGACTTTGATATGGGAGATAATCCGGTACAGCAATTTTAATCAAAATCTGAGATGTGGTGGTTACATTTTTTAAAAAGTTTCTGGCAATCTGTCATGGAACGGCCCCACTGAAGAAGGTAACAGTAGTTACCCAGACCTTGTTACTGGTTGCGAAGGGACCCCCATAACAGTTAAAGCTTCAGGGCCACCAAATGTAGGTCTGCCACGGGTGCTACCAATAGGCATATCTACATTCACATTTACTGTAACTGTGATAAAAGTTTGGTGATAACTTGTAATTAATGTTTACCTTTCCACTTTCCCACACAGCACTAACAGCTATATGAAATAAATGAATATTTCCTTTATATAGCTTCTGTAACAGTTGTGATGGATGGCTGGGGACCTGGACCCGGGGAGCGGACATGCACAGGGCACTGCTTCATTCAGGATGGGTTGCAGCAGTGCCTCGGATTCCCGCAGGACTACAAAGGAGTTGGAGTTGGCAAACCCTGTTGGGTTTAGGGGGTGGCACCAGGGGGTGCTGCAGGAGTGACAGAGCTCTACTACATTGGGCTTCCACCACATCTGGGAATACTTCTGAATTATGCTGATGGGCCACCTGAACTGCTCCCGGGGGCGGCATCATCTAACTTCATTCAGGGAGCCAGAGTCGGGAAGGAGAGGACGACGCCCGGGAGGCGGAGGAGACAGAGAGAGGAAGAAGCAAAGTGCTGCCTGCAGCTTTATTTGCTTTTGTAAACTGCGCTTTCTTGGGAAACGCTACTTGGGAAGGATTTCCCTTTGCAAGTAAAAGGTGTGTGTTGTGCTGCCCACATCTGTCTGGCACAGGTTTGGGGAGCACATGTGCCCCCTGGTGGCCACACAGTGAATAACTGAAAAAGAAAGAACGAATATGCATTTAATTACAGTACGTTGTGTCTTTAATAATATGAGTTTGTTCAGAATGCAAACAAGTATATTAAATAGATGTTATATTTATTAGATTTTTTACAATAGGCATTTTAAAACCTTATAACATCCATCCATCCATTATCCAACCTGCTATATCCTAACACAGGGTCATGGGGGTCGGCTGGAGCAAATCCCCGGGCAGGGCACCAACCCACCGCAGGGCACACACACACACACACACACACACCAAGCACACTCTAGGGACAATTCAGGATTGCCAATGCACCTAACCTGTATGTCTTTGGACTGTGGGAGGAAACCAGAAACCCCCGCAGACACGGGGAGAACATGCAAACTTCACGCAGGGAGGACCCGGGAAGCGAACCCAGGTCTCCTAACTGCGAAGCAGCAGTGCTACCACTGCGCCACCATGCTGCCCCCTTATAACATCGCTGTCAAATAATCCTTACATTACGAAGCACTTATTTAGTCAGTCTACGTGAAGTAAAGTAGCTGCAACCCAGCAGAAATGGTCCAACTTTAATGAAAACACACTGCATTTTTGCATACGAGTTACTCAGTGGTGCCCCATCCAGGGTTTGCTCCTGCTTTGTACCCAGCGCTGCCAGGAATGTCACCCGTGATCCTATGACTGAGCAGATTTCCATAAGAATGACTGCATGTATGTTGATCACTCCACTCACTGCCAGTGTCACCTCTGGATTGGAATCCCGATAAACGGTGTTAGCTGGACAGGACCACATCGTACCACTTAGAGGAATTAGGACTCACGCTAGCATGTCTCGATGGCACACGTTCACTGGCCAGTCAGAGAGCTGATCAAGTCTGATGGGGCCGATGTGTTCAACTTGTCTAGCCAGCCTCACATATTTTCTCATGTGCAATTTCTTCTTCTTGTAATGCCCACTTCTACTAACAAATCTAGCACACTATACACTGCTCTAGCACAGTCTAACCCAAGTATTGGAGAAAGCAGAAAAAGGTCATGAAACAGATACCAAGGAGTACACATGACACGTGGTGTACAGAGCTAGAGGGCTTCTTCTAGGACGTCAGCTACACACACCCCCTGGACCATCTCTCCTCCGGAGGAGCAGCTGCTGAGCGCTTACTTTTATATGCCATGGGACTCCATGCTTTGATGCATAGTTACTTGTATTGCCAACTACAGGGGCTTTACCAAGTTTAAAAGACCCCCCCCCATGTGCATCTCAGTTATGGACCAATAATCTGTTCCCTCACAGGTTTTGGAGACATTTTAATTATTTCATGCGAGTTTTTCAGGCAAATAAGATCCTGGTTCCCCTAATTTTGTGTCACGGGGTTTATTGAAAATGTATGTACACAGTGTAAATAATGTACAGTCTGCTAGCAAGGACTCCAAATGTCATCCTCCACCCTCTTGGTTTCAGTCCTTGGCATCTTTTTGCGACCCAAACACTTGCTTATCCTATGTGACTCAATCGTTTATCATGTTTTCATGAACCCCCCCTGCTCTGACTTACCTTACTGTTTCTATAATTGCCATTCTTTGTGATCCCACATGGCATTTCAGATGGTGGCTCATTTATGTTTTGGTGTCCTTGTCCTGTTTTTATTATTACACTCTGTCTTGTCTTTCTGTTTCACTTCTCTTTTTTTTTTTTTTTGTTAATTCTGCTCCTCACGTCATTTTTTTATTGCCCAGTGTGCCCGCTCACCATTACGTCACAGCCCTTGTCACCTTTTTGTAACTCCATACTTTGCCTCACCTTTAATTTTTAGTTCTTGTCTTTCAGTGACCCTGTGTTCTGGCTGACCTGTTTGTCACAGTCATTGACACCTTTTTGTGACCTCACGCTGTGCCTCATCAGTGCAGTTTTTGTAATGCTTTTCCTGGCTTACTGGTTCGTCTCGGTCCTTTATCTGATCTCTTGTCCGGTTTTACCCCTGTGGCTCAGTCCTTGTCATGCTTTTTCTGCCTTACTGGTTTGTCTCAGACCTCGTCATGGTTTTGTGGCTCTGCTTTATCTCATCTGTACAGTCCTTGTCAAGTCTCGATGTCCCACTCACCTGTACGTCCCAGCCCTTGTCACCTTTTGTGACCCCACTCACCTGAATGGCGGTGTCCTTGTCATCCTTGTAGTAGTACAGAATGCTGCCTCTCAGGACGAAGAACTTCATCTGCCAGTTCTTGACGATTGATCTCTGCTTTTTTAGCCAGCCAGTCTTCATTGGCCTCTCCAAGTGACTGGCTGACCCTGGGTGACCCAGCCCAGAGGATGACTCCGCCGGCATCATGCTCTTGGAGCGCGCTGCCACCAGAAAAGGCAAAAGCACGGCCAGTTTAATGGCAGAAGAGATGGAAGAAGGAAATGAAGAAAAAAGCGATTATCAGTAAAATCCAAAACACGTTCCTGTGAGTAGCCTGACAAAACAAGCAATCCATTAATTAAAATCAGAGCCAAGGGCCGGAGGTGCTAAAAGAACAACAAAAGGCCTAAAAAAAAAAAAAAAAGAAGAAGAATAGAGGCTAATGTGAGCCTCAGCCTGCCATTTGAGTAGAGAGCGCCGAGAGGGAAGCGGGGCCTGCACTTTGTGACCCAAGCAGCTTCCTGTTGAGCAAACACTCCGCTTTGAGTGGCGATTGTTTCATAGGAGGGAACAGCCAGGGAAGCACAGGGAGTGATGAATTGTTAGCAGATGGGCAGGCTGAGACCTGTGCAGAGTGACCGGCCCAGACACGCCACCAGCGCAAAGCACAGACTCGCCCGCAAGGCAGGAGCCAGGGGCAAAGTTCAGCTTCTCCCAGACGTAGGAGAGAAAAGTAAGAGGGCACTCAGCTTTGTAAGGATGGCACCCTTCAACTGGCAAGCCACCTAGGTAAAGGTAAGGCTGACAGCCTACATAAATGCATGAGAGCTCACAGGCAAAGTCAAACTACTAAGAGACAAGTGCCGGATTGGGGTTGGCACTGTGTTAACTAGTGAGTGGCATGCACAATGAGAGCTGTACTCTGTTAGGATTTGGGCTTAACAAGGCATTGTGTCTGTCATTGGGCATCTGTAGCACAGACTGGCAGGACACATAACTGAGGGGTGAGGCATTGAGGCTGGCAGTGTTAACTGGCAAGATACACCACACTGAGTGGCACTTCATTAGACTGGTGAAATATACAGTATTCTGTATTACATTTTAGCAAAGACTCGCAGTCCACAATTATTGAGAGGTGGTCTAGGATCGGGTTGGTACCATGACAAGCAAAGTTAAACTGGCAAGGCACATTGGTAGACTTTTCACACTGACACAATGTATTAATTGGAAGTTGGACCAAGAAAACTCTTGACTAGCAAGAAACACTCTGTGAGGTGCTGCATTAGCTTTGCCACTGTCAGATTGAGAAAATATGTGGCGACAGGTATGCTGGGTTAAGCCTAGTCCATTCAAGCTGTCAGGAAACACACATGAGATGTGAGGCATTGGGGTTGGCACTGTCATAAGACAGTTTGGCAAGATGTAAAGTGAGAGGTGCTGCAATAGAATTGGCACAGTCAGACCGAAAAGTTACCTGGTGAAAGGCATGCTGGGTTAAGTCTGGTCCAATCAAGCTATCAGGAAACACACAGGAGAAGTGCAACCCCCAATGCCTCACCATGACCCAGACTGGCAAGATGCATGGTGAGAGGACTTTGTGCTGGGTTGGCACATACTAACCACTGCCGGGTTTGGTTGGGTACTTTTACAATGTCAAAGTACATGTTAAAATATGTGACTTGGTCTGGCATGTCTGGTAAAACAGGTCCTCTCATGGCTCTCCATGGTGGTATCTTGCTAACACTTTCAAACTGGCATGGTGATTGGCACTTTGAACCCTAGAGGCATGTCAGAGTGCAGGGTTTACACATTCATATTCTAGGTTGGCCTGTAGCTCTCTTCCATTTTATTTACTAGACTCCTGGACCATTTTGACTGGTTTGTTGCTTTAGGGAGTCCTCATAAACTTGCATTGCGTTCATCGTGAACCAGAAATTTGGAAAAGTGCATTGTAAATGTTAAAAAAAAATCTACAACAGACCACTAGGTGGCGCTTCAGCCAACATCTCTCTCTCTCTCTCTCTCTCTCTTTCTCTGTGTCTGTGTGTCTCGTGTCAGATCAGGGCGATCAGCTCAACGGATGGAGCACCACCCAGCGCAAAACAGGAAGCGGCACCATCTGCAAGCGGAAGCCACCACTCAGAATAAGGACTTCTGTGAAAAAACTGAGCTGTGAGAACCTGCCAGCACAGCAAGAAGAACTGAAACTCAAGTTACAAGTGAGGGTGAGGTCTGCTGGAATCCAGCTGTGATTTTTTTGAGTGGGCTGGGGGACACAAAGGACAGGTGTGAGAAATCAGAGACCAGAAGAAGGAAGGAGAGAGGACCAAAGGGACAACAAATGAGGATTAGAAGGTGGACTGCGGTGATGGAAAAAAAAAAAAAGAGAGAAAACTTAGACAGAGAGAAGAGCAGAGACAAGTGAGGCTGGTGGGAGACAATGGAGAAGAGTGGGAGGCAGGACAGGAATCCAGACAGACCTAAGGAGGACATGTTAAGACAAAATTGATAGATAGGAGACAAGAGACCAAAGAAATAACAAATTAGGGAATAATTAGAGGGAACATAGAAAAAATAATACACAGATCTGGTAGGAGACCCATAAAGCTGAGGGCGGGATACATGGAAATTCTGACTGGACTGAAGAAGGACAAGTGAAAAACAGAAATGGGCAAGAACAACAGTGAGAACCACATGAAGGTAGACCAAAAAGACAGAAGACAGAGAGAAAGGCAAAAGAAAAAGAGGGTGACAGACGAAGACAAAACATGAAGCAAAGGATGGTAGTGAGTGAGGAAAACTTATGAGCGAGACAGGTGAACGGACTACTGAGATGGCGAGACAGGCAGGAATGTAAATGAGACACCAAGGTACAAGAAGAAGGAGCTGAGAGACAAAAGTGAGACACAGAGTAGTAGTGACCGAAGAGAGATGGGTAAGGACACAACATAAAAAGAAGGCAGGAGTGACGATGAGCTTAAAGAAGATGGGAGCCAGGCAGATAAACATAAGTGAAACATGAGAGGGAAGAGAGGTGAGTGTCATGATAGACGACAAGGGACGAAAGGAAAGGAGTGAGACAGAAATGAGGAGGATAACTAAGACAGGAAAAATGATGAGCTGGGGGCCGCATTTTGGAGTGGGATAACCAAAAAAATGAGCAGAAAACAAGAGTGCAGTGACCAGAGTGAGACAGACGGGGAGACGAGTGGGACATCAGAACTAACAAGAAAAGACACCAAGATGGGGGACAAATGAGGACAAGAGAGAGATGAGCACAATATAAGGGTGCAATGACAAAAGAGGAACCTTATTTTATTACTGTTTAGTTAATAAGTGGCTCCTCTCCCTCCACATGTAGGCCATCCCATAATAGACTCCTGCAGAGATGTAATGAATGGTAACTTTCCATTTTAACCATTCAGTTAGTAAGAGAGCGTAACTCCAAATGCGTGACTGGCACCGTGATCTCAATCGCCTGCTTCACAAGGGCCAACAGATGCCCTGTAGAGGGCAGCACTGCTTACACCTTCTACTTGCCCCCAGTCTCCTGATCAGAGGCTAAACTCTGCCTCTTGTTGACAACAACATAACGTCTCACACCGCCTTAATGTAGCTGGTGATGGGGCAGTTGGACCAGGGAGAACAAGGCAGGAAATAACCCAGGATGGTGTCCATGCCCATCCAAGAGTCTCGTTAAGTTGTTGCTTAATGAGGCTCCCTGTTTTTGAGCTGAATGTTCTTCAAATTTGGTTTTTGCTCCTCGTGGACATTAACTAACCCCGAGGTCGATTTGGAACAGCACTGCTGCTTCGGAACAGCACTGCTGCTTCCCAGCACTTGGGATCTGGGGTCAGTTCTACTACAGACTTTGCACATTCTTCTCCTGCTCACATGGTTAGGTTCAGTTGACTGGCCATGTGTGTCCACCACAGTACACTGGTAACCCATCCAGGGATGGTTCCGACTTTGCACCTGACACTTCTTGCTCTCCACAGTCCAAGATGGATGGATGCATGAAGATTTGTTCAAATATTTTAATGAACAAGACTGCATTCTGTCTGTCAGATGTGCCCATTAGGTTCTCACGGCTGTTCATTTATATTTATAGATGTGATTGGAGAGCACAAGCCCGTCTCTACATATCACTGACACTCAGAAGTCAGCATAAATTCCCCAACGTTAAAAGGCAAAATGTTAAAAATCCTCTTTCTGTGTTACGGGCAGATGTGGGGCTGAGGTTGGCAGCATCCGGTGTTCACAGCACAAACACCCCTCCCTAATTTAGAGTCTCCGATGACCTGAACGTATTTGGGATGTGCACCTGCAAACTCCACACCGCCAGTGACATGCCAGATAGCTGTGCTAACCACTGTGCCACCAGGCTGCCTCACAAGCTAACAGCAAAGTACCAAGATGACATCTAGGGAGTTGGTGGCCCAGAGGGGATTGACACAAGTAAAAAGCCCCACCGCATGCCAAAGCGAGCTGTGTCACACAGGCCTATTAGATGAAGGCTCATGTCTAAGCTTTTGGAGACACGTGTCTGTACTCACACAATTTACACGAGGACAAATGAACTTGGGATGTTCACTTTAGCTTGAAGCTCACTACATTTGATGGGGAGTGGATCAGATGGACTGGACAAGTGCCCAAATGGCATAGCTCCCAGGCTTTGGGGACACACAGCTGAATTCCTGCACTCCATCAACTGGTGGCACACCTTAACTTGGCAACCTCATTTCCAGCAATTGGCAGAGATGAGGTCAGCATATTGCAGTTTGGACCCTGATGTGTTTCCACCAGTTGTGAAAGTGAAGCAATATTATGGGTAGCAGAAAGAGGAAGTGCCCTTATCAGCCACACAGAGCCGCACGCTCTGCTCTGTCACTCACACACTCACCTCGTAGCAGGAAGACAGGCAAACAAAAAAAAAAAAAAAGAGATACCCAAGAGGAACACATAAAACGAAGGGCTTTTACCGATTTTATTGGCATCAGGTCGCAGGTTGAAATCCCAGTTGCGAGGAAGCTTCAGAGACATCTCTCCCCAGTGGCCGATATCCACCCGGCAGTCCCTCCGTTGGTCTGTCAGCCCCTGCTCTCCTCCTCCTTCCTCTCTTAACGTTATCACTTCTTCTGTCTTTCAGGCAAACAGTCGATTACTTCCGCCTTCCTGTGTGCCCCCACCCCTTCACAGAAACCAACCCAGACCATCCTGAGTGAAGCATGAAGGTGCAGTTCTGCTGCAAAGAGGCTCGGTGGATGGAGGATGCTGCAGCCTGCGTCCGTAGACGTCCTGCTGCACCCACATCTCGTATGACAAGGAAGTGAGTGACAGAGCAGATGGAGAGAAGTAACAAGAGAAACTCACATCCTGTACATCAACTCTACACAAAGATACTGGTTACAGCAAGGGGCTGTTCTCAATTCACATTTTCCATCCTAAAGAAAAGAAAACGATGCCTCCTGGTGGCCATTCTGTCCTCATCTGTGGGGTTTTCTGTAATTACCAGGACCCCAGGGCCGCACAGAGTTATTCACAGGCCCAATCCCCCATTCCCACTCCTACTGAGACTTAACCAAACATCTTTAACATCTGCATCTACCTGAGAAATGTGAATGCCAGTTGGGTACAGGGCACACACACACATATAAGATTTAGTGGACACTCCACCAAGCCACACTAAATAGGGGAGGAAAATCTCAACGAACACAGGAGGAAAGGCAAAGAGCAGCACTTCTGGAGATCCACCATGGGGCTCCAGGCGCCTACTGGCACACCACTGGGCCAATCAGTGCATTGATCAGTGAAGCAAGTAGGATGAAACTTCTTGGGTGTCCTCAGCAGGCCACCACTGGAAATGCATAAGTAAAGGCTAAGTGATTCCCGTTAGGTTATAGACTTAAAGAATATCAAATTAAAGACGCAGGCAAGTCTACCAATAATACATTCAAACATTTACATAACCTGCTTATCCATGGCAGAATTGCAAGAAAGATACAGGCTATCCCAGCAGTCATCAGGAGCAAGACGAGGACAATCACTGGACAGAGCACCAGTTCATTACAGGGTGAATACACACACACACACACACACACACACACACACACACACACACACACACACACACGGGGCCAATTTAGCATCACCTGACCAGCATGTCTTTGGACTGTGGGAGGAAACCCAGGAGGATGTGGGGAGAACCTGAGATGCAAACCCTGGTCTCCAAGTTGTGATGCAGCAGTGCTACCACTGTGCCACACACCATTAATATAAGGAAGTTCAAAACACCAACACATATGGATTATAGTCACCAGAAAAGCCATAAAAAGTTCTTCATAAAATAATGAAGAACTCTCGAAAAAGCTTAGCTGTGTTCAAAGCTGGTGACTAGGGGATTTACGGCATAGGATAATCTTCTGGGTCTTGCCTGTCACACCCTTTATAGATTGGTGACTTCTAATGGAGTGAGGGGGATAACTCAGAATCATTAAGAAGTGGGTGAAAGTGACTAGAACTTGCACCACGCGTTATCATGAGAGTTTCAAAGCAGCCATGACAGTTGTAACCAATCACTCAGGCCTCTGCGTTTGTTTCAGTGTGCACCACCCAAGCACTCACTAGGTCAGGGGTTCTCAAACTGTGGGGCGCGCTAAAGCTGTACAAAGGGAACATCGAATAAATTAACAAGACATCAAAATTAATTGTTTACATTTTTATTTCAAATTTAAATTTGCAAGCATATAATCACAATGATTATAACTAAAATTAAAATAAAACATTTCTAAGGCATAGATGTAATGACTAATACTGTATGTGCCTGCTTTAAAGTACTCAGCCTATCCAGGTTTAGTTTGATATTCGAGATACGACACTCTGAGCTTCTTTTCTATTTAAAGTTTGTTTCTATGGTGAGCGGCGCCACTGCTGCTGTTTTTATAGTCGCGTATTTTCAATCCAAAAGTTCGAGACGTATCGGTATCTGTTGCGAACATTTAGGTAACAGCAGATCAGGTGATAATGAGGTACGACTGCACCACATTGGCAGCGTAGCCAATATTGCCAAATTGAATAAATAAATAATTTACTGCGGATTGGGTTATTTTCATGATACAACTAACAGTGGTATAGTATTTGTCGGATGAAAAGACGTTCGTCTCGCGCACATTGACTTCATCAGTGTCCTCGTTTATGTGATTTTTAAAAATTAAAACATATTTAATCGTCTCTTTACACAAAAAAATAATAAAATAAGAATAATTTATTCTTTGTTTTTGGGATTAGAATTACTATAAAGCACTTAAAAAAAAATAAATTGCAAATATTTCATCGAAGTCAGCCAAACACATGCAAATCTTATGGAAGTAAAAATGCTAGGATACCGTGACAACGCACGAGTATCATACCTTTTGTTAGTTGTATCATGGGTTATTCTCATCTATCTTATATTATGCAGGGGGCGCAGAATTATTCCAGGTAGAAAAGGGGGGCGCAATATACAAAAGTTTGAGAACCGCTGCACTAGGTCATGAAAGATGGTTCCTCTTTTCCTGGCTTCTTAGTCCATTCAAGTGCTGTAGTCATCTGAATGCGAATCCTACACAGTTCAAGATAATTTGTAGTGATTTGTACTGCTTGTTGAAGTTTCAACAAAGCTGATGAGGTCCTTTCCTCAAGTTTCTTAGCAACATCTAAATATACACCATCCAACTTGAGACACCAGCAAGGCGAGTTTTTTTACATTACTGGAATGGAGCAAACAAGCCATCACTGACGTCTTCTTCTATCCATGTTAGCCAGAATTAGAAGCAATGAGTGAAGACACACAATGCTTGTTTAACTAACATGGTAACCACACCTGTGGGGAGGAGTTACAAACCACCATTAATTAAGTAATTGCATGTCTATAACATCCTCAAAGTGTTTTACATGAACAGTGGTGGCGGTTGAAGTAGCACCCACCTGGATGATGTGACAGCAGCCATTGTTGCACCAGTACAGTCACCACACATCAGATACTAGGAGATTATGGTAAAAGAGAGACAATTAGGGGGCCAGAATGACTATACTGTGGTGGGCAATTCAGCCAGTACATTAAGCTACACCCTACTCTATTTTGAAGGATGCTCAGGGATCTTTTATGACTGCAGAGAGTCAGGATCTCAGGTTTACATCTCATTCTGAAATACAGCACCATTTTTACAGCACCATTTTTACAGCACAGTGTCATTGGGATCCACACACAGAGCACCCCCTGCTGGCTTCACCACACCTCCTCCAGCAGGAACCCAAGCTGCTCTTAGCAATGGGGAGGGAAACAGTACACTAAATAAACAAACGACAAAATTCAAAGAAAGAAACAAGAATTTAAAACACTCAAAACATTAAAAATTCTAAAGTTAAGGACAAGCAAATAGTCCGAAGGTTACAGAGTGTGGCTAAAGATCAGGAGAAGGTAAAGAAAACAAGGCGTAGTTGGAGACAAGAAACAAGGTGTTATAAAACCAAGAGGTCAAAAAATAAACCAAGCAAACTGAAGCTGGGGGGAGAAATCGAAAATCAAATGTCAGGAAACCAAAAGTCAACCTAGCACTAGCGTTACAAGTTTGTTTAGTTTGTCGTCCCCTTTTTATTTGGAATTTTAGATGGCTATTTTGGGGTTTTTGATTGTGAGGATTATTTTGATATTAGACATTTTGTGGGATTCCCAATGTTTTGCTTGTTTTATAGAAGCCACCATCTTGTGATCCCATTGTAATGATGCAGGTCTTGGTTTCCAGGGGGCATGGTCACAGGGGTTACAATGTTGGGCATCAATTACATGTTAAGAGTTAAAAGGTCACTCCTGGCAGCCATTCCCTATTCCAAGTTTGTGGATCTTTTCTAAAACGATTTTCCTAGCAGCTGCATTCTCATGTTTGTTTTGTGTTTGCTGCCAGAGTGGCTCCACTCCCAAGTGTCAATTCTGCTCCTTGTTTTCTGGTCTGTCTCTCTAAAAACTCTCTTCTCATGAAACTACGCTGAGGGGCTACCTGAAATATGAGCTAAAGACAGAATAGACACAGTCTTATCTACCATGGGGATAGATTATATTGAAAACCATCGCTTATTTATAGCATTGTCTCTACTCTGCCATTTGTGTGACAAATGAGGTCATGTGGAAGCTTCCAAAAAGCATTGCAAAGATAATAAAAAAGACACAAGTTATAAATGATCTTAGCAGAGTAAAAACAAAATACTAAACAAACAATGGAAAGATGATGTTGGGTCCAAAAACTCAAAAATACACAAAAAACATACATAAAACTATCACATTCAAACTTTAAAGACAAGAATTCAATTACTGCAAAATTCAAGATACAAAGAAATCAATTAAAGAATTTAAAGTCACTACATAAACAAAGAAAAAAAAAATCCCAAAGTGCCTGACAAAATAATGAGGGCCAAAAAAAAAAATCTAAGAGCTGTCAGAACTTACAAAAGCACATAAAGGAGCAGAGCAGCACAAAGTGCAAAACCAACACCAGTGCACCAGGTTGGACAGTCCTCATTACATTACAGCACCTGAGGGGTGGCACTGCCCACTTGAATGAAAACACGCAGGAAAAGTAGTTAAACTAACAGAAGGAACTATGATGATTAAAACAAAACAATCACAACAAAACTCAAAAAGAAAAACAGAGAAAAAGGAAAGGAAAAAAGACCAAACCCCAAGGGGAGACCCATATGGAGTCAACTTAGGCAAATTAAAAACCTGAACTGTTTTTTTTTTTTTTTAAATGTGTAAGCTTTTACTAAGTATTGTGGGCTCTTGTCATAAGTCCTGCTGATGCCAACTGCAATGTGCCACATGCCACATCTATAACCTCCTTCATCTTTGCAGGCTACATCAGGAGAGTACGAGGGAATTGCCAGGTGGAGTGCCTGTGTGAACAAAGCCAACTCTGAAATCCCAGGAATCTCAATCTTCTCAGTTCTCGACCAGCAATCAATTCCAGAAATTAAAGGGTTGGTGAACTTATCAACACAAAGAAGCAAAAGTGCTGAGTGAAGCCTACAACAACTCCCCATGTCCTCGTGCTGTGTATACAAAGGAGGAGTTCAGCTATTTGGACAGTGTAAGCTGAACTGACGACTTTAAAAGCTAGCCAAGAAATCAGCAATTAAATGCAGTTACCAGCAGGTGGCCATGTGCAGTTTTGCGTTGTGCAGCTTTGAAGCAGCTCACGACTGTGGAGGTTGCTGGTGCATTTTTTTTGCTTAACTGCTTTTCAACATTTCATACAAGGTACTGTCAAAGTAAGTATGAGAGATAAAATACAAAGCACTCAAAGTCTTTTGGATCTTAGGTTTACTTTTTCAATATTTATAGCAGACAAAATATAAATATAATCAACATATTTGTATAATTGCAGAATACAGATATTTAATAAATAAAAAAAAGCACAAAGACAATGGGCGAGTGACACCAAACCATTAAACACTCATCCACCAACAAAGAGAACAAAAAAATTAAGACAGTCCCCTGTACACTTAACAAAAGACAAAAAAGAAAACACATAAAACCATAAACATCCACCATGTGATGTGATTTGATTTTACCTTAAATAAAAAATGTTCAGCACACAACTTAACCCATAAAGTAAACCGTGGGTAGGCTGACTTATTGACATGGATATCCTGGCAGAGGTTGGACTCTTTTAAGAGATTCAGTGCACTTACCTCCTATATTGGGCTTGACTATACACAGTGTACCAAGGAGCTGGAAATCATAAAAAATACACATTCATAATACACCCGCAGGATGTATCATAGCAGTGAAGGTAAACGTAAAGGTAATGAGGTAAAAAAAAACAAAAAAAAAACAAACGGCTCTGGAGGGGGCGGTCGCTACGACAGATTATCAGGCCGAACACAAACGTATCCAACACCGCACTTGATGACCATCACAGGTCATCTACAGGGGCTTGGGGGCTTTCTTGTGCTTCTGTTATGGTGGTCATAGAGCTACACTGCACCCTTGAAACACAGTCAAAGCTACAAAGCCTAGTGAGCTCTGGTAGACTTAGACAAATGGCACTGCAGAACTAATTGTTAAAAACACTTTGGCATATCATTTAATGTCCACAATGTTTGTCTTAATCAAAGCGAAAGCTGACACTGGCTTTACGACAAACAATTCCTTAACTGATGGTGGACTTTCAGCCAGCTGCCAACAGTCAATAACTTGTGTGCTGACTGATACTGACTTGAAATGACTGCAATGGCTACACGTGCTCCAATTTAAAAACTACCAATTAAGATCATAAGCACAAACTTTATTTTATTTTTTCTAATTAAACTTGATTAAGCCTAATTTTGCAGGAAGACCAGCTCTTAGCAGTAGTATATTTTTCCAAAAATTAATGATTGATAAATAAAATCTTACTGTTTTAGAAGCTGTTAAAGTTAAATGTTAGTATGTACATCTCATAATTATTTTAACTGATGGTCCAATCAGCCATTTTCTGAATACACTTTCAGATACAAAACGTTGGCAGAACAATGGAAAAACTCTCTATACGTCCACACTTCTGTAGTTAAATTGTAAAAATATAAATGATGACAAAAAATGTCTTGGGATCAAGACAATACGGTTTATTAGATGCTTCATTAGCCAGCACACTGAGGGTGCCAGTCTGGCAGCACCCTGAAGAAAACTAACATGTAAAAGTTAATGTTCCTTATTTACAAGATATCTTTATCTAGGTTAGTAGCAATCTAATTGTAACTGTTAAAAATGAACTCTTCTCATAACTACTGTATCCTGAATTAAATTCTGTCAATAAGGAATGTTATCTTCTACTTAAATCTCAAAATTGTGCAATTCCAAGTTTTTTAAATCTATAAAAATGCAGGCTTTGGTCATTATCACGCAGAACTATAACAATGCAGGTCGTAAATGTTTTAATTGTTTAATGTCATATATTAAGAAGCATAAATGTGTTTCTTTTTTCATTAGGATGTCAGATTGTTTTTTTACAGAATGGACATGTAAGTATACCTTATTAAAATCATTTAAGTTAATTTTTGCTAACAGAATAAAATTGTATTTTCTGAACAATTTTACAGTATGAAAAAGTTTGAATTAATAATGCATGGATGGAATATTTAAGATGTGGCAGAAAGGAGGGCCACAATATTAAGACAATTGAAATCCTAAAGTAAAAAGTGGGAATACACGGTGCCAGCAAGTTAGGCAATGGCCAAAACCGATCAAAGTTGTGAAGTGCCAGAAAAAGGTGAGTCCAACATCTGATACGCAAAATTGTCAAAAGTATAGTTTTATGATTGACACTGAACAGTTTGAGATTGTACAGTTTGTGAAAAAAATCCAACTTTTAGTTTCATTAGATGTCATTCATTATATAATTTAATTTAATACTGTGTTAAAGTATACTATAAAAATACAACAAATAAATAAAATGAAAAGGTAATTGTTTTTTTCCTTTGTGCTTAAAAAAATACAAAGAAATGTGAGGATTGTTCAGATAGATAGATAGATAGATACTTTATTAAGACGTTGGTTTACAGTGTCATAACTGTCACCTGTACAAAGTACAGTGAATTCTTACTTGCATGAATTATTTAATTTGTTTGAAAACATTTATGAAAAATAAGACACTGTTCTTCAATTGTGTGAATTGTTATGAAGATAGTGACATTAGTGTCTCCAATAGAAAATAAAGTAGACAACTGAAAACACTTCCTTTCAAATAATTGTCCTTCGCTGCTTTGAAAGCTATGAAATTTCTAATGTAACAGTTTCAACTCACACAAACATTTAATAAAAGACAGTGACAAACAATGTTGGTTTGCAAAACAGTTTGGATGTTGTGTATTTTAATCAAGGCAAACAAGCCAAACGCTAGCTTAAGCGCAAGTGAGTAGTTTGCAAAGTGAAGTCAGCCTAAATGCTCAAAAAACAAATAAGTCCACGATAACCAGACAACACCAAAAAGTGCAATTAAACTTGTATACTAAAGATTGGCTTGAAAATGACCTTTCCTTTTCTGGTTCATATAAAAAAATATTTTACCACTCAAATATCATCTTAAATCGGCTTAGAATAAACAAAACCTGAAATATCAGCTTTGATCCATAAACTTACAGAGGGAGAGACAAAGAGCTTAGGTAGATAATGTAGATGTAATTTTAAATGACAAATCTTATTAAACAAAAGTAAAATGTGAAGAGAAACCTTTTAAAAATGTAAACTGAAATGAGTAAAAAATGCTGACAAATAGGAGAAAAGAACCTAATGTAAATTGTGACAGCCTTAAACTGCAAGTTTAAAATACTGAGCGAGATCTCAAGCTGTGATCTTTAGTGTCACCTGCTGGCCAGTTACAGCTGCTTACGGTTTCATCACATGAAGAATTTGCCAGAAACTTTCAGGGAGCGACAGAAGGCGTAACAATTACAGTTTATTGATGGTATGTGTTAATTACATTGGTAATTTCAGATTTCATTTGAACTGGTAATATTTGGTCATTTTTCAATTATAAATCATTTGTCTTAGGATAGTGATCTTGATAAAACTTTCAAAGTTACCTTGGCAAAAAGGCGACACGTTTGGTCTTCAGAGCATTAGAATCTGCTTTGATAAGATATACTGAATTAAAAAAGAAATTAAATTCACAAACACCACTGAAGGAGAACCAACACTGTGTTTAACATTCAAGTTTACATATTATTATTTAAAAATAACTCTTCATATATGAATCTCTTCAACTATCTATAGAAGTTCAGATACATTATGGCTCTCACTTACAAAAGATTTTTTTATAACCTTCACAAGTATGACCAAAAAATAAAAAAAATCAATTAATTGAAAACTTAATTTTGACCTAAAATAACTAAACCCATAAAAATGCTCACAAGTTTGACTAACATATTGTATAAATCTATCCAAAGGTAAAAGTACATTTGCAAAGCAAAACAGAAAACAACGTGTACAAGACTTAAATCTTATAAGAAGGTGGTACTTTTTTTTTTTCTTAAATCATAATTTTAAAAATACCACCTACTAATTCAGGAAAATGTCTATTTTAATAAGTGGAGTTTTATCATAAACTCTTAAGCTTTTGATAAAACTAATTCTAAAAAATGCGTAAAATGTATAAACATACATATACTTGAGGAGCATTCTCTTATACACAGATTAAATTATAATGGACATTACATATTTGAAAAACTGCAAAACATTTACATATAAATATTTACAATTCATTCCAAGTATCTCTGTGCAATTTTTCACATCAGTCTTGTGATTTGTCTCCCAGTACAAAGTAGTGACCTTACTGATTCAATCTGCACTTGTTTTAAAATTGCAGATGGATTCAAAGAAGAGAACATTACAAAATAGAACATGAATGGGAAAATAATTTGAAAACAAAATGTGCAGCAGTAAAAAAACAAACAAACAAACAAACAAAAATCACAAAAGTCCCAGTGATTATAGACAAAACTAAACCTAACAGATATACTGTAACAGTGTTTCGATATGGCATTATCAGTTTATGTTTGAACCCAATGCATAATCTCAGAATTTTCATTTATTGTTTTGCTCTAGTGTATGTACAGTAGGGAAAAATCTAGGATATGAGCATTTTGAGTAATTTTTGAATGAAGATAACAAATGTGCTATTCGAACAGATACACTAATACCTCCTAAACACAAAAAACACCTTTACAGCAAATATGGACATAAGCATCTTTTTTTCTGTTTTCCCAGTTGAGGGGGAAAGGAGGACTGAAGATGTGTACTCAGACTATATTTGCAGAAATGCCTTTTGATTTTAACAACCCGTTTCTTTGCTCCTATAGCTAAAGCTCCTTCACTTTAACATATCAAAAATGAGCAGGGTTATGAAGATTGGCTTGCCTCTCTTTTGGTCCTTTTGCCACTAACACATGAAGGACACTGAGCAAAGAGTACAGCGTTCATGGCTTCATACGTTTGTCTCTACACATTTCACAGGCCATTGATATAAGAAATCAAACTGAATTCTGTATACTGTAGTCGAATGCAGTCTTAAAATGTGTTGAGCTACTCATTTAATCATACCTGTCCTTGCATTATTTACCTACTCTGTGTATGTGTTTGTTTATATATGTATATATGTATATATATATATATATATATGTATATATTATATATATATATATATATATATATATATATATTATACATATATATATATATATTATACATATATATAATATATATATATTATATATATATATATATATAACTCTAACGGTTATATATCTGTTCAGATATCTGTGCACAAACATAATTTATATATACAGTGTGTATATATATATATATATATATATATTTTTATATTTATATATACATACAAAATCTTATATATAGTATACTATATTATATATAAATATGTGTTCATGCATATAGACAAAAACATTACATTCTTAACAGTCTACTCTTCTTTTAATCTGCCTCAACCAACCTCATAAAAACCTGAATTTTATTTTACAATTATAAGTTATTACAATTTCATAAGAAATCTATCAGTAAATGAATAATAAACATAAGGAAAAGCTGTCTAAGGGAATGGTATGAAATAAAAATAAAACTTAGTCAATGTAAACTGTGGAAACAAAAAAATAAACAGAATTCACAACTACCATTTAAGAGTTTGAAAGCATAAGGTCTTTTTTTGTCATGTTTTGTAACAGTCCACTGTTATGTTAAACACTTAATAAAGGCTTACTTAATAAAAGTAGAGTGCTGGCCTTGTGATTAGCAACCTCTCTCTTTTTTGGCATTATGTTTGTAAGGACTATTGCTTGAAATATAATTTCTCCCTTTATGCACTTTTTCAGTCATTAACATTTGGTCTTCTATTATCTAATGACTGCTGCTGAAAGTATTTGATACAACTAACTCCAGCAGTACTTTCACTAAAATGTGCACATCTTAAAATACATTTTTTTCTCCCTACACTCAAACAGCCAACCTGCTTTCATTAACATTATATTGCAAGCTGACTGTGTTCATCCTTTCAATATACTGAAGACATATTTCTCTTATGTTATCTTAACCAAATAAAGGAAACATGCCTACTATATGGCAAATATTAGAAATAAATATGTAAATCCAACTCTATACTGCACTGCATATTGGCTCTTAAACAGACCATAATTTTAAAAAACCCACAAGTTGATACTTACATTGGTGAAATTCCCTACAACAGAGGCAGGATTGATTCTCCATAAAATAACTAGTTAGTTTTTTCTATGATTTTGTGTTAATTCATTTTAAATGCTTACTAACTTCAGAAAAAAACAGCATGAATCCATAAAGGTGTCCAGAGTTTTGCTGTTTGGATACTGCAATTTTTCATAATTCTAAATTGGACAGTGAGCATCTTGAGTACAGAAGATGTGCTGGGATGGTTCACTGATCATAAATATGGAAGCTAGGCAGAGGAACATAAGTCATATTTTCTTTTCAACATACACAAAGACATGCATGTATTCAGTCATTCACTGCCCTAAACACTTCAATGTTGAAGGATAGATTTATAGATAATTTTAAATTAAAAAATCTTGACATGATGACTATCCATCCATGCCTGAGCTTATTAAATTACCAAATCAAATTCTGTCTGATTAACACCATTGTATGTTAAAAAAGGAAAATTATCGCTCATATAATAGCAGCTGAAAAGCATGTATGTACTTAGAAGAGAAATCCACAATAAAAACTCAATTTAAAATATAACCATAAATAAAAAGCTAGGAGTGGATGCCAGGTTCTGTACGAGAATTTCACTTCCATCTCTGCCCACATTCAAACTCCACCATTCCTCAGCTCTGGTCCATCTATGCTACTTCCTCAGATAGAAGCCCCTTTTCAATCAAGTGGGATTTGAGAGTGTTGAATATCTGAAGTTGCTGGTCAAGTCTCAAAGCAAGAAGCTGTTGCATTACTTTGCTGGGGTTTGGCCCCCTAAAAATCAAGAAGATTAACAACATCAAGGACAAACATAACTTCCTGTTTTCAGAGGAAACAAAAAAAAAAGCAGCCTAATACAAGAAAAAGCTGTGTAACTCATTAGTCAAGATACTATTTGGCAGTGAAAATGTATCACCTACAGATATTTATGAACAAAAAATATCAAATCATATACAACTATATGCCAATTGCATATATTTGACTATATGTATCACTAACAGGCTGAATTTAGGATATGTGAAGAAAAGTAATGAGAACAAAAATAAAGTACAGTAGCTGCTGACATATGAAACAGAATATGCACATGTAGTGTATGGTGCCATTTAGCTTCTTCTGTATGCCTGATGATAAAACACTTGTGCTCAGAACACCACACTCATTCATGTACAAACCCAACAGCTCACCCCATCCAGCAACCATTCACCACCCTAGCAAAAACAGTAAATGATACTCGATATTTTAGCACTTTCTATTGCACTACAACTTCAGCTATATGAAAGTATAGGCAGGTGTTAACAGCATCTTTATTAACTATCTATAGTACCTGATGAAGCTGGCAATGTAGACATTGACAAAAGTGGCCATGATATATTGGCAGTCAAATCGGTCCATAATTCCACCGTGGCCCGGGATAGTATTGGCAAAATCCTGCAGAAAAGAAATCACAACTGGAGGTACTCTGTTGTAGTTCCTTTCATAAGTCCACCACACCTTTATGGCTTCCCCTTCAGCAATAACGACAGTGCAATAAAACATACTTTTATATCTTAAGAACACCCACTTGTGACAGTTGGTTCAAAATTATTTTGGCCTAATACTGTAATACTTTCAGATGTAATCAAAAAACATTCTGCATATTTCAGTGACACTAAATTATCCAAGGATATAGTTAGTTAAATGGAATAAAATAAAAACCACATAGAGGTAAAAGAAAAAAAAGACAAAATGCCCCAGAAAGATCAAAGTTGAACTTGATGCTGCAGTGATTTAATAAGACTGCCAAAATCGTACTTACTTTGATCTTGAAAGCTCGTTTAAACCCACTAGCAAAAAATCCTCCAAAAGGACCAATAAGAGAGGCAAAGGCAGAGAGTGCCACGCTGTGGATTTGGAATGGGTACATGCGGATTGTTTTCTAAAGGAAGAAAAAAAATAATGGAAAATCAATTAAGTGCAATAAAATTCAGAAACAGCAGGAAAAAAGCATAACATTATATACTTTTTATAAACTAAATTAACATGTTTTTTTAAAAAAAAACAGTACAATATCTAGAATATAAAAATCTGTATCACTCTGCATCATTAATCTAAAAGATTATTTAAAATGTTCCAGAGGGAAGGTGGGAGTTGAGGCAGCATGCATGGCTTCACAGAGCAGTCCGCTATGTGTGACCAATTTCTTAAGCTCATTCCAGCTCATATTTTAAAGGTTCCTGCTCAATTAAAACACAAATAAAGTCCTATCCCACAACCCTAAATTGCATTCTACATGTCTCCCGGAGAGTCCTCTCAGAAGTCATGCCTGTGTTAACCAAGCACTTAGTAAATTCAGTGAAACCATTTTTCATTTGGTCGAGTATCCTGATAAAATCCTCAGAATTTGGATCTCTTGTAACATTAGAAACATGTGATAATACCAGGCCATTCAGCCCAAAAAAGCTTGTTAATCCCATTCACCTAATTTCTCCAAAATAACATCAAGCTCAGTATGGAATGTCCCTACCATAATTTATTCATGTGTCTATAGTTCTGTGTATGAAGAAAAACTTTCCCATATATGTGTAAATGTTTACCCATAACAAATTTCCAAATATGTCTAAATGATCTTGTTGAACTCATTTTAAAGCAACAGCCTGAATCCACTGGACTAATTCCTTTTGTAACTTTAAACACTGCAACTCTTCTGTTAGCCTTCTTAGTGGCTTCTGTCCACTGCCAAGATGTAGATATTGATGAGTCCACCATGACTCATAGAACCTTCTCATAAGGGGTACTTTCAAGTTTCAGATCCCCCATTATGTATTCAAATCTAACATGTCTACTTTCTAAGTGTAATACCTCACATTTATACTAATAAAAGGCAAAGCCCTCACTGACTCACTCACTCACTGACTGACTCACTCATCACTAATTCTCCAACTTCCCGTGTGGGTGGAAGGCTGAAATTTGGCAGGCTCATTCCTTACAGCTTCCTTACAAAAGTTGGGCAGTTTTCATTTCGAAATTCTACGCGTAATGGTCATAACTGGAAGCTATTTTTCTCCATATGCTGTAATGGAGTTGAGCTCGAAAGCCATGGGGGGCGGAGTTTCGTGTGACATCATCACGACTCCCACGTAATCACGTGAACTGACTATCAACGCAGTACGTAGAAAACCAGGAAGAGCTCCAAAAAGCGCTGAAGAAAACATGCATTATATAATTGAGAAGGCAGCGAAACAATAAGAACCGAGCGATTGACATATACAACCATATTCATGAGAGCTGCTATTTCGGAAACAAAGCACGGTGTAAACCTAAAGTTTAAATTAAGTTTATAGACAGGCTGCCGCTGGCGTTTGTCATGCCCACGGGTAATGCGGGATACAAGTTTAATGAGAAGACGCAGGATATAAACAAGAGTTTTCATCACTTTGTAACTAAGTTAAAATTGCAGGTCAAGGGCTGTGCTTATGCAAATTCCGAGAGACTGTGTTTGTGGGGTATCGACAGTTAAGGCGGGTGGGGGAGTGACGTCATCATCTCCCCTCCCATTCACCTCATTTCGCTGTGAGCTGAGCTCTGCAGCTAACGCTGTCTTGAGTAACCAACTTTGTGACGCTGCCACCAAATACTCACAGAAAAATCCACAAGTTAATACACACGCTGTCTCTAGAGTTTCTTCACACTGAATCCTCCAGGCACTACTTACAAAAGGTTACATTGACAATCGTGTTACGTTATTTTTAAAATGTTTCCTTTTCTTAGCACAAGCACAGCTGAGAAGCTTCGATGCATGTGCTCCATAACGCGTTAAAAAATAATGCATTTAATCACACTTTCAATTCCAAGCAAAGGAGAACTTCTGTCAAGGCATGATTTCCTGGTACACCGATTACATTGATCAGCGCTTCCCGATTCATTTTACCCTCGCACCCCCTTGGTTTGAGAACAAGTATGAAAAAATATGAGGTTAACACAGAAAAAGAGATCACCAATTGAAGCTTTATGAATAATCGATTCACCATCAATAATTGTTTTGGTAAAGCCATACTCAGTGCAATCCTCCTTCCATGTCATAATTTTTCTGTGACTAGCCATAATTAAATAAACTGTAAAAAAAAGTAAGAGCGAGGCGAGGGTGACTTATTCAGGCAGGCAGGCGACAGCTCAATAGCTCGAATTTGGATATAAGTAGGTTCTATTTAGTCGCCAGAAATATCTTTGGTAGGAATGGAAGTTGGATTTAGTCTTTAAATTTCTATGGTGAAGAAAAATTTATGCAATGATGATTAAATTTAACTTTCATTCCTACTAAACATATTTCTGTCGACCAAATAAAAATTACTTATATTTAAAATTTAAATAGAACTTGAACAAATATGATAGTTCATAATACCCACGCAGCACTAAGCGCACGTACGATTAGGAGTCATCCGTTTTAACAAGCAGTGTATTGCACTGATACGAAATAGCCTGCCCATTTAATTATTTAGGAATGGATAGATAAATTAAGATTTTGTACAAATAATGTTTTTAATTTTTCTTCCTCAATGGATTCTGGCACCCCCAGCAACAGCTGCTCGCACCCCAAAGGAGATAGATAGATAGATAGATGTATGCATATGTGTGTGTGTATATATGTAGATATGTAGATATATATATATATATATATATATATATATACACCAGCAGCACTCATGACAATGACAAAACAATTACATTGTCAATCATGTTACGTTATTATTAAAATGTTTCCTTTTCTTTTTCATGACTTCTTTAACACAATACTTCTCCGCTGCAAAGCGCGGGTATTTTGCTATATATGTATATGTATATATGTGTATATATATATATATATATATATATTAGGCCCCGCCGGGCTGGAGCCCGGCCGGGACGCCCAGGAGGACGTGAGGAGGGCTTGTGCCTCCTCCAGACCGCGAGGGGGTGTCCGTCCTGGTTCTGTTGGGGGCCACGGGTTGACGGCATGGAAGCCCTTCCCTGTAGGGGCCCGTGGTCACCGCCAGGCGGCGCCCCGATGCCGGTTTATCCCGTGCGGTTGCCGGTCGGGGCTGGAGCCCGGCCGGGATGCCTTGGAGGACCGGAGGAGGGCGAGTGCCTCCTCCAGACAGAGTGGGGCGTCCGTCCTGGTTAGGCAGGGGGCCTCGGGTACAGGGCTTTGAAGCCCAGCCCTGTAGGGACCCGTGGCCACCGCCAGGCGGCGCCCGGTGCCTAATATCCGGGAGCCCGGCACTTCCACCACACCAGGAAGTGCGGGGGGAAGACTTTGTGTGGCACCCGGAGAGCTGCCAGGAAGACAGCCGACACTTCCGCCACGCTTGGCTAAGGACGGAACACCTGGGGCTCATCCGGGAGCCTTATTTAAGGGGCCACCTCCCTCCAGTCATTGGTGGAAGTCGGGAGGAAGCGGACTGAGCTGGAGAGCGAGGACAGGAGGCGGCCAGGAAGCAAGGCACAGAACTGTGGGCCCTGGACTTGGGGGAATCAGTGCTGGAGGCACTGGGGTTGTGAGTGCACGTGACTTTCATGATTATTGTACATAGTGTAAATAAACAGTGTGATGGGTGAGAAAATGTTGTCCGTCTATCTGTGCCGGGGCCAGCTTTCACAATATATATATATATATATGTGTGTGTGTCTGTGTCTATATATATATATGACAGCAACACTCATATCAGTGACAAAACAATGACATTAACAATCATCTTACGTTATTTTTAAATTGTTTCCTTTTCTTTTTCATAACTTCTTTAACACACTACTTCTCCGCTGCAAATACTGTATACAGTGGAACCTCGGTTTGTGAGCATAATTCATTCCAGGAACGTGCTCGCAGTCCAAAGCACTCATATATCAAAGTGAATTTCCCCATAAGAAATAATGGAAACTCAGATGATTCGTTCCATAACCCAAAACTATTCATATAAAAATTATTAATACAAAATATAAAGTAAAAATACATAAAACAAATTAACCTGCACTTTACCTTTGAAAAAAATCATGGCTGGTGTGAGTGAGTTTCTAAATTCTTGTGAGATTCCACCGAACGGGACGACATTCAGAAAAATGTCCCAAAGCAATCGCAGTCTCCCAGCGCTGTAGCAGTTCGCTGTAAAAAGCGAATCCAGAAAGATCGCGGACATGCTATAAGTGCCTGCCGTCAGTGGGTGATACAAGGAACAAGGAATATTATAAATGCGCAGGGCACAGTACTACTTGGCCACAACCCTGCCTGACTGCTGTGCCTGTGTATAGGAGAGTGGCAGATCCTGCTACAATAAATGACGGTGCTGTTGCTGTTTCAAGCTAAATAAAGATGGTGGTGCAAGACGGGGACTCACACGTCACAGTGCGCGCACACACACACAGTCACAATGCTGTAGTAAACATCCGCTTGTCAGGATGTTGACTATATGATTGAGGCACGCTGACTCAGACGGAGAATAGAAGATGATTGCCCACAATCCCGCAGCAAGAGAGAGAGAGAGAGAGAGAGAGAAGACCCATCAGCTCAGTTGTCAGCAGACAAAGCGTATACATACTACTCGTAGTGAGAGACGTCGCTTGTTTATCAAGTCAAAATTTATTAAAAATTTTAGCCTGTCTTGCAAATCACTCGTAAACCAAGTTACTCTCTCAAACCGAGGTTCCACTGTAACACTTTCCATTTGTTATATTTATTCCTTGGAATATATGTTTGTGTCTGGTAAATGGCAGCTTAGTTTGTCCCATGACAATGATACTTGAGGTAACTTATTGCTGTCATGCTTTTAAATATCTTCTGCTGCAAGTGAACAATAGATGGTTTCTTTTCTCTCCAGCTACCCTTTGCATGAATGACCTTTAAAGACATTTTACAAGGCAAGTAAATAAACACAGTTGAACACAAATTCAGGCCAAACCTCCTATATGACAGAAGCATGGCCTACTGTCTGCAACCTCTTTGGCAGCTGTATTGGTATCAGCTGATTAAAAGTAAGCTTTAGGTTTAAATCAGTGATTCAGATTTATGTAGAAAACTAGAAAAATACCTGCGCTTTGCAGAGGAGAGGTAGTGTGTTAAAGAAGTAATGAAAAAGAAAAGGAAACATTTTGAAAATACCGTAACATGATTGTCAATGTAATCAATGTAATTGTTTTGTCACTGTTATGAGTGTTGCTGTCTCATATATATATACATATATATATATATATATATATACACATATATACATATATACACATATACATATATATATATACATATATACACATATACATATATATATATATATATATATATATATATATATATGCATATATACATATATATATATGCATATATACATATATATATACATATATGCATATATATATACATATACATACATACATACATATATACATATATATATATACATATATATATATACATATATATATATACATATATATATATATATATATATCTATATGTCTATATATCTATCTATATCTCTATATATCTCTCCTTTGGGGTGCGAGCAGCTGTTGCTAGGGGTGCCAGAATTCATCGAGGAAGAAAAATTAAAAACATTATTTGTACAAAATCTTAAATTATTTATCCATTCCTAAATAATTAAATGGGCAGGCTATTTCGTATCAGTGCAATACTCCACTTGTTAAAACAGATGACTCCTGCTCTTACGTGCACTTAGTGCTGCGTGGGTATTATGAACTATCATATCTGTTCAAGTTCTATTTAAATTTTAAATATAAGTAATTTTTATTTAGTCGACAGAAATATGTTTCATACTTCTTCTCAAACCAAGGGGGTGCAAGGGTAAAATGAATCGGGAAGCGCTGATATATATATATTGAATATATTGAAATAGTTTTACTGTCAAATAATGCAAACAGTACGCGGCACGTGTTTCGCCCTAATTCTGGGCTCATCAGGCGTACACACTCACTGCACCCCTCTTGGGAATCGAACCTCGGACGCCAGCGCTAGAGGCGAAGCCTCTCATGTTGTGCCACGGCATGTGGTTCGCTTATTTGACAGTATGTAGATCGGGTGTATATATATATATATATATATATATATATATATATATATATATAAAACATAACTCCTGTAGCCACAATAAATGCCTTTATTGAATAGACAAACCAGGAATGAAGAAGTTCCTTTCTACTGCAACCACAGCTGCGACGCACATAAAAAACATCAATAATAACTTATAAACTTGCAATATTATTTAGGAGAATCGCAACATTTTACTCAACAAAAATTCGGATTATTTGTAAACAAAATCCATCGTCCTCTCTTTCCTCAAAAACAGTTCAATTACTCTGTCATATGGATTATCCGTGCGCTTCAGTTCCATCAAAACCTCACTTTCTATCGCCATCGAAGCTAATGCTGAAAGGCGAACCCACCCTATGGTATTTCTGGCATAAGTTTCAGTTCACTTTAGGGCTGAAAATGTCCGCTCAACAGAAGCAGTTTACACAGGAATGCTCACCGCCAAATATACCAATGTGAACAGCTGCTCCATGCTCTCATTCAGATTTTTCTGATGAAGGAAGTCAAGGAGATCAGTGGGAGATTTTCCTGCAAAATCATCCATGGCATGCATTACAGTCAGTTCTGTTTTTAGCCGAGACAGATCAAAAAGCGCTCCGTGGCTCTTGTGTTAAAGTGGAGAAGGCTGCATGCATGAAATTTTTCTTGTATTCCCAAAACTTCTGGGGCTCGAGGAGCGTGAAAAACATCAGGTTTTCGTGGTCTTGAAATCTGGTCTGTGTCTGGCAAATAATATTGTCCAGAATCCTGCCATGGAGTTGGCCGTAGTGCACGGACGATCTTTCGCCGGAGCGCTTATGTGCTCAGTGGCCTCGAGAGTTCCTCATATCGGCTTCTATCCAATCAATGGGTCTGAATACGGTGACGTTGCCATACGCCTGCTAGAGGGCCCTACTGACACCAACTCAAAATCTGATTGGTTGAAGCAACACATAATCGACATTTATTCTGTGTTAGAGTGCCTCCACAACATATTGTGAAAGCCTCTCTGCCTGGCAACAAAAGATGGCTGAGATGTGATTGGTTAAATGCTTTAATACGAAACTCCGCCTCCCACGGCATTCTATTACAGTATATGGACAAAAATACGTTCCAGTTATGACCATTACGCGTAGAATTTCAAAATGAAACCTGTCCAACTTTTGTAAGTAAGCTTTAAGGAATGAGCCTGCCAAATTTCAGCCATCTACCTACACGGGACGTTGGGGGGAGAGAGTGAGTGAGGGCTTTGCCTTTTATTAGTATACAGTAGATAATAGTTTAAAAAAAGAAGTTTTTTAAAGAGTCAGTTTATTTAGTTCCATTTCTTGTTAAGCACCAGCTTCTGCTTGCAGCACTAATGAAGTTGCCATAATAAACTCTTCTCACAGAACCCATTTATATTACCCTAGTGATAATGTGGATTTTTATGCTGTATGTAATGTCTGCAAATTCTATATTCAGCTAGCTCTGATATTAATTATGTCTATTTCTATCAATGAAAGTGACCTTTAATTAGATAAACAAGTTAGGAAATGAATAAAAGGATGAATGGATGGTCAGTATGAAATTCTTCAATTCTTCAATGCTTCAATTATAAAGCATTTCAATTTCAGTGAAGGAGTGGAGGTATTATCAAAAAACTGTCATGGTTCAACCCCATAAAATCAGGCTGCTTTTATAAGACAGGAAAAGATTTAATTATTGCAACACTTATCTCATCCATCCATCCATCCATCCATTTTCCAACCCGCTGAAACCAAACACAGGGTCACGGGGGACTGCTGGAGCCAATCCCAGCCAACACAGGGCACAAGGCAGGAACTAATCCTGGGCAGGGTGCCAACCCACCGCAGCACTTATCTCATTATGAAGTTAATTCAGAAATAAATAAGAAATGGTTTGTGGTTTAAAAGCGCAATGATGTGACTAATCAGCTGAGAGCTGTAATCATTATAACTTGCACGCCATGCTAAATAACTTTATTGTTATCTAAACCTGCTGTTAAATGGTAGTGTTTAAATCAGCATAATGGGGGCACAGAGTTATCCTAATCAATCAAAATAAAGGCATAACAGATTATCAGGAGTCATGATGTCATCTTGTACTGCTGTCAACATGCAAAAGCAGTTACCTTATCCAATACAGACCGAACTGGCCAGAAAGGGTATATTAAATTTTTGTTATATTTATAAATATTGTGATTTATTAATCCATTATCAAAACCACTACATTTGTTCATAATAATTCTGGGAACTTCACAATAGTAACACCAGAATGAATCCTGAAGATTCAAGATACCTTGAGTAAGTCGAGTGTAATTGTGGAAAACCATTTAGATCAGTTAACATCAAATGTAAACGTGGAAAACAATTTAGATCAGCTAACATCACATTATAATGTGACCTTGAGAGATGCTCTGGACACAGTGGCTCCCCTTAAAACAAAAGTGATCAAAGCACATAGAAACTCTCCCTGGTTTAATGAAAACACTCGAGCTCTTAAATTAGAGTGTCGAAAACTGGAGCGCAGATGGAGAACAACAAAGCTACATGTCTTTCAAATTGCATGGACAGAGAGTGTTAATAAATATAAAAAGGCCCTCTTTAAAGCTCGCTCAGAATACTATTCTACATTAATAGATAGCAATAATAAAAATCCTAGGGTACTTTTTAGAGCAGTGGCTAAATTAACAAATGGGAATTCAGATCAACAGTGCAAAATACCAACAGATATTAGCAGTACAGACTTTATGAACTTCTTCAATGAGAAAATTAAAAATATAAGATCCCAGATCTCAGCATCACAGTACAAACCAAATACTAGCTTAGCAGACCCTGTCTCACATTGCATTCAGCACTTTAATAATTTTAATCCTGTAACTGAGCAGGAAGTCTTAACTTTAATTTCGAAAATGAAGCCCACTACTTGTTCCCTAGATCCAGTGCCAACAAAACTAGTAAAAAGTGCAATGGATGTTCTTGTAGCACCAATTCTAAACATTATCAATAGTTCATTATTGCATGGCACAGTACCTGATGCACTAAAAGTGTCAGTCATTAAACCTTTACTTAAAAAGTCAGACCTAGACCCACACATACTAAATAACTATAGGCCTATTTCAAATTTACCATTTCTCTCTAAAATACTAGAGAAAGTAGTCGCCAGTCAGCTTCAGTCACACCTTACGCATTACAATTTATTTGAGAAATTCCAGTCTGGCTTTCGCACTGGTCATAGTACAGAAACGGCACTAACACGGGTTGTAAATGACATTCTGATATCCTCTGATGAAGGAAATTCCACTGTAATTATGTTGTTGGACTTAAGTGCAGCGTTTGACACCATTGACCATTCTATTTTACTGCACAGGCTAGAAAATGATGTTGGGCTTACAGGCCCCGTGCTCGCTTGGTTCAGTTCTTATTTATCAAATCGATTCCAGTATGTACAGAAATGTGCAGACAGTACTCCATCATTATACACAGAAGTTGAATATGGTGTCCGCAGGGCTCAGTACTGGGACCTTTACTGTTTTCACTTTACATGCTTCCACTGGGATCTCTCATTAGGAAACATAATGTTAATTTTCACTCGTATGCAGATGACACCCAGTTATACCTTTCATTTAAATCAAATGAAGTTTCTCCGATGTTGTCTTTAATTAGTTGTGTTAGTGAATTAAAGGAATGGATGAATGAGAACTACTTGTCTTTAAATACAGATAAAACAGAGATGTTAATTGTTGGAGGGAATGACGCTGATCACAGCAATATTTTGTCGCCATTTAACTCAGTTGGAATCCCAATTAATTTTACTGAATCAGCCCGCAATCTAGGAGTTATCTTTGACTCTAGCATGTCATTTAAAGCGCATATTACAAAGTCGTCCAAAACCTGTTTTTTCCATCTTAAAAATATTAGGAAATTAAGGCGCTTTCTAAATAAACAGGATTGTGAGAAATTAATTCATGCATTTATCTCTAGTAGGATTGACTACTGCAATGCGGTGTTCACTGGCTGTTCAAACTGTTCTCTATACAGCCTCCAGTTAATCCAAAATGCGGCTGCAAGAATTATTACAAGAACAAGAAAATATGAACACATAACCCCAGTTCTTAAATCTTTACACTGGCTCCCAGTTAAATTTAGGGCAGATTTCAAAATCCTCCTTTTAACATATAAAGCATTAAACGGCCAAGGTCCAGCTTACTTGTCTGAACTTATCATGACTTACAAACCTGAGCGCACATTAAGATCTCAAGATGCCGGTCTGCTTAGGAGTGGGAGGTCGAGCTTTTAGTTACAGGGCCCCTAAACTGTGGAATGGTCTTCCTGCTTCCATAAGAGATGCCCCCTCGGTCTCAGCCTTTAAATCCCGGCTGAAGACTCACTACTTCAGTTTAGCATATCCTGACTAGAGCTGCTGATTAACTGTACATACTGCATCTCTGTTGTTAGTCATTAGCACTATAACATAAGTAACATGATAATTATATTTGAATACTAACCCTCACCTATTCTGTTTCTTTTCTCGGTACCCAAATGTGGCCATTGGTGCCACGGCCCACCTGCCAAGTTGTTTGCCTGCCTATGGTAAAGTCATCCCTGATGGAGGATCACAGGAATCATGGGAAAGAGGGGTCCTTTCATCGGAGCAATGTTTCAGCCGTGGCATGGCCAAATGGAGATGCAGCTAGATGGATGAGGTCTCCAGGACTCTAAAAATATTCAAACCTAATTATGTCATATCATCTACTGTTAAACCGTAATTCTAAAATTTTTATTATGCTGTCTTAAGGAATTGTTCTGTTGTGTATATTGTATTGTATTGACCCCCTACTTTTGACACCTACTGCACGCCCAACCTACCTGGAAAGGGGTCTCTCTTTGAACTGCCTTTCCCGAGGTTTCTTCCATTTTTCCCTACAAGGTTTTTATTGGGAGTTTTTCCTTGTCTTCTCAGAGAGTCAAGGCTGGGGGGCTGTCAAAAGGCAGGGCCTGTTAAAGCCCATTGCGGCACTTCCTGTGTGATTTTGGGCTATACAAAAATAAACTGTATTGTATTGTATTGTATTGTATTGTATTACCTTGCATAAATAGTTTACCTGGTATGACCGGACTTTGTGTGTGTCTCTGTGTGTGTGAATAAGGGGGCAACTGCATGAGAGCTCCAAAATGAACGATGAAGTGTGCCTCAAGTGTTAGGTGTTGTGGATGGCGGTTGGGTTCTTTGTTACAGCAGGATCTGGTTCATAGTATTTGGTCTGCATGAATTTGGCCCCAGGTTGAATCTATTTGATAACTCCTGCTCTACAACGTTTAAAAATGGTAATCTATTGTGGAAAAGAGATTCACCAGTAGAACATAATACTTCTAAGCAGCATTTACTGATTGGTGTACAGCACGCTAAAGTTAGATCTGTGTCAGATGTTTGAAAAAAATCAGAATAAGTGCACACCAAAGTGGTAGTCTAAACAAGGCTATTTGTTTTCAAAAGGAACTTTTAGCATTTAGATTTTAAACTTCTTATGACTAATAAACCAGGTGTTTCCTAACACTTTAAAAGACTTGACTGCTGTACTCATGCAGTAACCACATCACAGTTTGAACATTTTCTACTGTTCTTAACTGAACATTTTATGACTTCTTCAAAATGAATACTTATAGCACTGTAGATCAGGACAAGAGCCCAATGTATTTCCCAAAATAAAATATTTGATGCAAGCTGGTGCCTAGTGTATGACCACATACAATTTTACTCTTGCAACTCCAGCCTCTGGGTTACATCAGAAAGGAAATTTTGGTCAGGACAGAATCAACAGTATATATTAATTAGGACTAAGGAAAATTAAAATTTCACAATTTACATTTGACCAGCTAATGCATTTTAGACATCAAAAACTACATTTAAGATATCTTTACTTAAAGTACATTAAAATATCTAACTATAATCTCAGAAAGTCAAATATACTTATATATATATATATAGTGGTGTGAAAAACTATTTGCCCCCTTCCTGATTTATTATTCTTTTGCATGTTTGTCACACAAAATGTTTCTGATCATCAAACACATTTAACCATTAGTCAAATATAACACAAGTAAACACAAAATGCATTTTTTAAATGATGGTTTTTATTATTTAGGGAGAAAAAAAAATCAAACCTACATGGCCCTGTGTGAAAAAGTAATTGCCCCTTTGTTAAAAAATAACCTAACTGTGTTGTATCACACTTGAGTTCAATTTCCATAGCCACCCCCAGGCCTGATTACTGCCACACCTGTTTCAATCAAGAAATCACTTAAATAGGAGCTGCCTGACACAGAGAAGTAGACCAAAAGCACCTCAAAAGCTAGACATCATGCCAAGATCCACAGAAATTCAGGAACAAATGATAACAGACATAATTGAGATCTATCAGTCTGGTAAAGGTTATAAAGCCATTTCTAAAGCTTTGGGACTCCAGCGAACCACAGTGAGAGCCATTATCCACAAATGGCAAAATCATGGAACAGTGGTGAACCTTCCCAGGAGTGGCCGGCCGACCAAAATTACCCCAAGAGCACAGAGACGACTCATCCGAGAGGTCACAAAAGACCCCAGGACAACGTCTAAAGAACTGCAGGCCTCACTTGCCTCAATTAAGGTCAGTGTTCACGACTCCACCATAAGAAAGAGACTGGGCAAAAACGGCCTGCATGGCAGATTTCCAAGACGCAAACCACTGCTAAGCAAAAAGAACATTAGGGCTCTTCTCAATTTTGCTAAGAAACATCTCAATGATTGCCAAGACTTTTGGGAAAATACCTTGTGGACTGATGAGACAAAAGTTGAACTTTTTGGAAGGCAAATGTCCCGTTACACCTGGCTAAAAGGAACACAGCATTTCAGAAAAAGAACATCATACCAACAGTAAAATATGGTGGTGGTAGTGTGATGGTCTGGGGTTGTTTTGCTGCTTCATGACCTGGAAGGCTTGCTGTGATAGATGGAACCATGAATTCTACTGTCTACCAAAAAATCCTGAAGGAGAATGTCCGGCCATCTGTTCATCAACTCAAGCTGAAGCGATCTTGGGTGCTGCAACAGGACAATGACCCAAAACACACCAGCAAATCCATCTCTAAATGGCTGAAGAAAAACAAAATGAAGACTTTGGAGTGGCCTAGTCAAAGTTCTGACCTGAATCCAATTGAGATGCTATGGCATGACCTTAAAAAGGCGGTTCATGCTAGAAAACCCTCAAATAAAGCTGAATTACAACAATTCTGCAAAGATGAGTGGGCCAAAATTCCTCCAGAGCGCTGTAAAAGACTCATTGCAAGTTATCACAAACGCTTGATTGCAGTTATTGCTGCTAAGGGTGGCCCAACCAGTTATTAGGTTCAGGGGGCAATTACTTTTTCACACAGGGCCATGTAGGTTTGGATTTTTTTTTCTCCCTAAATAATAAAAACCATCATTTAAAAACTGCATTTTGTGTTTACTTGTGCTTTATTTGACTAATGATTAAATGTGTTTGATGATCAGAAACATTTTGTGTGACAAACATGCAAAAGAATAAGAAATCAGGAAGGGGGAAAATAGTTTTTCACACCACTGTATATCCAAAATATGAAACAGCGTCCCAGCCAACACAGGATGCAAGGCAAGAACAAATCCCGGGCAGGGCAACAGCCCACCTCAGGGCACGCGCACACGCACACAAACACACACACACAAACCAAGCACACACTAGGGACAATTTAGAATCGCCAATCCACCTAACCTGTATGTCTTTGGACTGTGGGAGGAAACCCACGTAGACGCGGGGAGAACATGCAAACTCCACACAGGGAGGACCTGGGAAGCAAACCCAGGTCTCCTTAGTGTGAGGCAGCAGTGCTACCACTGTGCCACCCAAATATGAAACATTAAATGTTAAATAAAGCATGCCATGTGTTTGTCCATTTGGCTTCAACTGTAAAGGTGTTCCAGAGACATTTTATTAACAGACTGCTTTATTAATTAGAACATTAGAACACTCTAGATGAGAACGGGCCATTCAGCCCAACAAAGCTCGCCAGTCCTATCCACTTATTTCTTCCAAAAAAACACTGAGTCGCGGTTTGAAAGTTCCTAACGTCTTACTGTCTACCATGCTACTTGGTAGCTTATTCCAAGTGTCTATGTTTCTTTGTGTAAAGAAAAACTTCCTAATGTTTGTGCGACATTTACCCTTAACAAGTTTCCAACTGTGTCCCCGTGTTCTTGATGAACTAATTTTAAGATACAAGTCTCGATCTACTGTACTAATTCCCTTCATAATTTTAAACACTTCAATCACGTCACCTCTTAATCTTCTTTTGTTTAAACTGTATAGGCTCAGCACTTTTAATCTTTCCTCATAATTCAACCCCTGTAGCCCTGGAATCAGTCTAGTTGTTCTTCTCTGGACCTTTTCTAGCGCTGCAATGTCCTTTTTGTAGCCTGGAGACCAAAACTGCACACAGCATATGTCCAGTGCATTATAAAGTTTGAACAGAACCTCCTGTGACTTGTACTCCACACATCGTGCTATATAGTATCCTAACATTCTGTTAGCCTTCTTAATGGCTTCTGTACACTGTTGGGAAGTCAATAGCTTAAAGTCCACTATGACTCCTAAATCCTTCTCATAAGGTGTACTCTCGAACTTCCGACAGCCCATTGTGTATTCAAACCTAACATTTTTACTTCCTATGTGTAATACTTTACATTTACTGACATAAAATTTCATGTGCCACAAATCTGTCCAAGCCCTTGTGCTGTCCAAGTCCTTCTGTAATGATATAACAGATTCCAAATTATCTGCTAATCCACCTATTTTGGTATAATCTGAAAACGTAACCAGCTTATTACTTATATTCCTATTTAAATCATTCATATACAGTATATTAAAAAATAGCAGTGGCCCTAGCACTGATCCCTGTGGAACACAACTCTTAACAACGGCCATTTCTGCACCCATCTAAAAACATAACCCTGAACTACCACTTCTTTAATTTGATGCCCAACCTCTCATGTGGCACTTTATCAAATGTTTTCTGAAAGTCCAGATAAATAATATCATAAGCTCCACTTTGATCGTATCCTTTTGTTGCCTCCTCATAGAATTCCAACATGTTAGTAAAACACGACCTCCTTCTTCTGAACCCATGCTGACTGTTCAGGATAACTCCTGTCCTTGCCATGTGTTGCTCAATCTTATCCTTAATAATCCCTTCCATCAATTTTCCTGTGATGCATGTTAAGCTTACTGGCCTATAGTTGCTCGGATCTGCCCTGCCACACTTTTTATATAATGGGATGATATTTGCCATTTTCTAGTCCTTCGGAATCTCTCCAGTGCGCAGTGACTTCCTAAAAATATGTGTCAAGGGTTTATATATGTACTCACTAGCCTCCTTAAGAACACAAGGATAAATATGATCTGGTCCTGGTGATTTGTTTGATTTCATCTTATTTAATCTGAGCAGCACTTCTCCCTCTAAAATTTCCAAATCCCTCAGTACCTCCTTAGTAGTCGCGTTTACCTCTGGGAGGTTATCCACTTGCTCACTTGTAAACACCTCAGAAAAATATAAGTTTAGGGCATCCGCTATTTCACCGTCTGTTTCTTTTATTTCCCCTTTACTGTTCCTGATGCACTTGACCTCCTCCTTGACTGTTCTTTTACTACTAAAATACTGAAAGAATCTCTTAGGGTCTTCTTTCGCCTTATCTGCTATATTCCTCTCCAACTGTCTTTTAGCCTCCCTGATATCCTTCTTAATGGTTGCCCTCATGTTCCCATATTCAATTCTGGGCTATGTAAAAAGACTCTGTGATGTTAAATTCAAAAGCAACATTTAATAACCTTAATAAATGTTTGATACGTTGTGCAGATATGGCTAATAAAGCTTTGTCAGGACCAGTAATTTTTTTTTCACTCTTGTTTTCTAGCTCTGCATATCTACATTTTCATAAATTCTAGGACACCACCTGCCACCTAATCAGGCAGTATATAGAGCCGGCATGGCATTGAGAAGTAATGAAAAGACAAAAAGAATCAAAGACAAAGGAGATCAGATTTGATCAGAACAATGAAAGACCAAGAATGAGCCAAAGCCAGCGAGAGTGTGTGAGTGAGAGGAAGAGCAAAGGATCGGCACTTTTTCCACATTTTGTTATGTTACAGCCTTATTCCAAAATCAAATAAATTAATTTTTTCCTCAGAATTCTACACACAACACCCCATAATGACAATGTGAAAAAAGTTTACTTGAGTTTTTTGCAAATTTATTAAAAATAAAAAAACTGAGAAATCACATAACAAAATGTGGAAAAAGTGATGCGCTGTGAATACTTTATTGCTCTGTATTCAAGAAGCTCCAGGAAGCAACAAGGAGACTGGAGCCAACCAAGACCATTACACAGGATCTTTCCCATTAAAAATATCACAAGGTTTGGTGGCCTCTTCTAATCCATATCCATGCTTTTCATTCATGTGGTCTGCTCAACAGCAGGACATGCTTTCCGACAAGCAGCCCTTAACTTTCTTGTGTATTCCCTGCCATCCCTCGACGTCTGTGCAGACCCCGTGAGAACTGCTCCCTTCACCACTGCTTCCACCATCATCCCTTGGCATCAGCAGAAACCTATTGGAGAAGATGACTGCTCTTACTCCCTGAGTGAGAAGCAAGAGAAGACCTACCTGGAGAGCACAGTCCACTTGGTACACCAGGGGCATCGTTCCAGACCACTGGCCTCCTCTCCATAGCACTGATTCAACCTTGATCCTGGCTCTTTTTTTTGGTTGTCATTTACTCGTCTCTGTCTTTCTCATTCTTTCTTTCTTGATCTCCTTCTAACCTGTTTAGGCTCTCTTTTACACTATTGTAGGTGAAGGTGCCCTAATTTTGCCTCTCAGATTGTCAATTAAGAAACCAGCATGTGAACATGTGTCCAGCCAGTTTCCACAATAAAGACCACAGGCCTGGACCCCTTACTCACTTCACCACACATCCATAACTGGACAGGCGTCTTTAAGTGAAGAAAGGAATCCATAAATATAATGTAAAAATACATATTTACATAAGCAGGGACTTCACAGAGATAAATAAGGACTTTACCATTTCTAAGTTATGTGGAAGAGTAAATCAAGGACCAACTGAGCAGAGCAAGGGTAGTCTAAGAGGAAAAAAAAATGTAAATAACTACATACAGCAATCTGGTAGTGGAATCCACATAACTTATGATACCTACCCATCCAATGGCTGACTGCACAACTGAAGGCAAGCCATAGTCATGGAGTTGGAAGAGTTCAGAGGGCTCACAATCCACTGTAAAACTGTTTGAGTCATTGTTGAACTCCACGGGACATACAAAGTAGCGATATCCTGCCATTACGTATGACAGCTGAGGGAAGAAGGGAAAGAGAAGTATCTTTAAAAAAGGCAGAATGGCCAAAATTATTAAAGGAGGTAAAACATAACATCTAATCTTACCAGGAGGCCGAAAACCACAGTAGCAAAAAATCCACCAATAAACCCTTCCCAGGTCTTCTTGGGAGAAAGCTAATAACAAGAAAAGACAGATGTATGCTGCAGAATTGTTAAATTTCATTGCCACAATAGTGTTAAGTTAGAATAGGGATCACCTTAATTAAAGGAGTGCGGCCAAAGAAAAAGCCAAACATGTAAGCCATGATATCATTGCAGATGACACAGGAGATTGGCACAATGAACCTGTAGGTAGAGCAAGAAGAAGAAATTTAGCACAAAGTGAATTTGCACAAAAACTCTATAATTTTTATCTGGCCTTTCAGGCCTCCTGGTATATTTATGCACAGAGAACTATATACTCTCTTTTGTGTCAATCTTACGACTTTCATGTCATTACAGACAAATTCTGAGGCTGTCAGTCAGCACTCGCTCAGTGTTACAGTTAATTCCACTATTGGTGGAAGTCCAAATCTAATATGGGTTAGACCTCAGGTAGCTGAAAAAGTAACATCAACAATGTTCATTGACAAATGGCTAACTGCATTAAAGTGTCTAACAAGCCTAATCTTGACATGGCCTCAAGAATCCATTTTGACAGAAGCAGAGACAACAACCCTAATCAACAATGATTTCTACAATATATTATCTTACATGGCAAATACCATCTCTAAAATCTTTACATGGGAAATGCGTCAAATCTCTTCCTGCTACTTTAATAGTAATTTTAAGGGTTGAACCAGGTTTCCCAGTTAACTCCTAAATTTTGAATGCATTAGAGCAGGGGTTTTGACATCTAGATGCCCTTACTAATACAAACTCCCTGTTATCACTTTTAAAGACAAATAAAAGGGACAGTGACCATATTCTACATGCATCAAATGACATATATACTGTATTTAATTTGCATTTTAAGTGCCGCTATATAGGCTATACATTACTGCTGTTAGATTGAATGTCACTTTTCAAATATAATTTAAATTTATTTGAAGGGGCATTAATCAAAGGTAAAAGCTGAAACTGAATTGTAAAACAATTGCTATTTTGTTTTATTTGCACTAATTTTGACATTGTGTCACTCCAGTCACACTTTATCAATGCTGTAGTATTTTACAGATCTGTCTTTGCACACAATCTCTCTTTTCATCATTTTAAATGCTTAGCTTGTTACCTTCATTAGTAAACTTCCTGTCACACCCATGCATATCATAGTTTGAGACAGTTTTCTCTATCCAGTTTCTGTTTTTTAATCTGCAGGTGTATTCGGCACAGATTTTGTTTCCAGCCCACTAAATGTACTGTTCCTCAACTGATCCTCTAATTATTTAACTTTTACACCTGACATACCTAACTGTTGTTTTATGCATACACATTCTCATTAATGCAATTGGGAAAAAATTCATAACTTTAATTTTTCTTTTATTATTATAATACTTTAAATCCTTCAGCCAACATGTAGCACCATACAATTAGTCTTCATCTTAAGTGGTTGATGGCTTCGAGTATAACCTCTCAACAAATAATGCATAAATAAAAAAGATAAAAAAGATTCCATTTAGTTTAATCCTGTCTTTTATTCCTTGATGGCTGGCTTAGTTTAAACTGGCATCCCACTCTGCAGACTTGCCAGATCAGGTCTGGATACTCTGTCCATTTTGCACCAGCTGCATTTTTTGTTAATTTTTAACAAACTACATTCTATGCCCATTTCTGATTCGCTTTCAGATTTTGCTCTGTATCATTTGTTAGCTTTGTAGTTGCCTGGTCCAAACTCATTTTACATAATTCTTTTAGTTGCAGTGAACAAAACAAGTGTACTAAATAAATATTATAATGAGGATTAAAATCTTAAATATCAACATAATTTAATATTTAGTACATTCAGTTACTTAATTTGTTAGACATGAATAGACTCACAGTGCCTCCATTTATGTAAAACAGAGTTGGACAGTGACCTCATGGCTTGTGGCCTTAAGGACCAAAAAGCCGATTAGCTGGGGAAAAATAAAATAATGACAGTGTTAAGTGTATTTAAGCAATACTCGTTAATTTTGATTTGGCTTCATATGTGCATTAAACGCACTGCTAAGTGTGTTCTACTTTTTTATGATACCATCACTTTGTATACCCAGACAATCACATTTTTGTGAAAGGCACTGCTTTTAAGCTTCACTTTGATTTGAAGACTACCGTATTCACTTACAAGTGCACGATTCTAAAAAGATTCTGTGAGTAAAAAAATAAAATGAATAAAATATGAATAATAATGTAGGAAAGCATGGCGCCAATTCATGTGGTTCATACAGACTTAATCTTCTTTTTATGACTGAGTCCTAACATGGTCTTTCTCCACCAGCTTTCTGTTCCATACTGAAGATAAGATGGCTCTGTAGATGTGTTCATTTTATGGGGTGCACCTGCTTGGGATTTTGATGGCTTCTATATTTACAACACAGTTAGGTGAGCACCACTATGATTTTTTCCAGCTTAGATGGGCTGGCTTTTGTTCTTGCTGTTACAGCCACTGCTCCCATAATGATAAAGGTAAAAAAAAAAAAAATGTGTACACGTGCACATATAGCAACCCAAAATTATTAGACTAAGATTAAATATATTTGAATATTTACTTATTTTTAATATTCAAACCTTATTTTTACCAAATTTGAAAGTTGTCCTATTCAGCCAAAAGATTGGTATTTGGTATTTTTTCAGTGTAGAGATAATATTCACCAACTTTTCCCCTTTTGCAGAGTGTGCAGAGTAATTTGTTGCTCAAAGAGTCAACAGTTGAGTTTGAAAATATTTCAGTATTTTTTTGGTTTTCAGCCCCATATGCTTGCCAAGTCAAAAACCTGTTACTCTGCTCAGCAAGAGCTGCCTGTTTCACAGCAAAGATAATCAAAATGAGATCCATTAAACAATCTTTTATCCTGTTATCTGTTACCAGCACTTGTTTCATATACTCTACTGTATAGAATCTCTGAATATACAGAGAAAACAAACAAAAAAAATAGTGGTGAGGAAAAACAAATTCTGGAACTGAGACTGAACTATGGTGGCAACAGTAAGAATTAATACTTTACAGAATAAACTGTACTCACCAAATCATGCCTTCGAAGAGATTGTGGATGATGAGGTGGGACTGGGTCACCACAATAAGTAGAGTCACATGGGTCCAGCCAAACTACAAACATGTGGGAAAAGAAAAGTTGGATATTCTATTATAGCATGAACATTTACATCATTACCACCCTGATTATCTCAGAATCACACAGTAAAAGCCAGTACCCACTTCTATGCAAGAGTTCTTCTTGACAATTAATTTGCAAATCAGCTTTTACTGTGAAGGGGAAACCTAAAATTAAGAGACTGCTCAACCTCCATCCCAAAATAAAGGCACAGACAAGTGGGATGCACTGTATGTTACCAGAGTAGAAGGAAAAGCGTACTGTGAGGATGACCTCTGTTCCCTCCTCATTAAAATGTGGCAGATATGTACTGTAGATTATCAGACGAATGACAAAGTATAGGTGAGTATGCTGATATTCTTTAATATTGTGGGGTGTGTGATGCTCCAATATAGTTGACATGAAGATGAAGAAAAAGTGTAGCAAAAAAAAAAAAACCAATCAGCAACCTATGTAAGTCAATATTTACAAAGTCAGGAAGTCAAAAATTATTGTATTCAATTCTTTTACAGTTTTCAACTCTGCGCAAAGAGTTTACTAATGACAAAGAAATATTTTTGTGAAAATGGCACAGAACATTTCTAGTATTTCCAGTAAAACTGGAAATGTGAGAAAGTCCCTGTACTTTTTAAATTGTATATCTACTTTTATCTAAGAACCTAAGGGAAGTAAATGATACTTTGGATGTTAAATATTATGTTCTGTGGATTTTAGTTAGAAATAAACAGGAATAAAAGTCCAAATGTTTATACTGTCCAGGCTAGATCCTTTAATATATTATAGTTGGAACAGTTCAACTTTCAAAAAAGATAGATATGTAAAGGAAGTGCTTAGTGTATTCCAAAAGTAACAGAATATAACATTCTGAAAGTCATTTAATCCAACTCGTGGGCACAGGTGGACAGAGCATTAGACAATCACAGGGCCCGCTCACACTTACGAGCATTTTTTTGTAAACTGTAATAAACCTAACCTGCATGTCTTCAAGAGTAATGGGAGGAAATCTTAAGTACTTGGAAGAAAACCCATACAGACACTGAAGGAACATGTAAACTCCACACGAACAACATCTGGGCACAGAACACAAGGAGGTGGCATCACTACTCACTGCATCACCATTCCACCAAAACCTTAAAATAATGTATTTATAAGTTGTGCGCACAAAGTGTCTGCATTTCACATAAAGTAGGCAGCATGCTCACAACTGACGGAGCATGGATGTCAAGGTTGCGCACACACACACATATTTATATATATATATTTTTTGTAACACAGATACTTTTACTTCAAGAAAATAAATATTGTGTTATGTTAGTCGCTACTTTAAGAACTAATCTGACTACGTAACAGATGCTACTTTTAGCACATCACTCTTAACAATGCACACCAATACTGTACAATCAGTGCTGCATTCACTTATTTCATTTGAAAGGCAACCAAGACTGCATGTTGTCTGTTTCCTCAAACAATACAAAAATCAGAAACATGTCAGGGTTAATAGCATATACTTGCAAATGTTTGTAACAAAAAAAAGTATGTGTTGCTATACCAGTAATAAGTCATGAATATGGGTGGCTGCATTTTTGTATTTATTGATAAATTCATGACAAAAGCACTGCTCAAGGAGCATACAAACTATAGAGCTCCTTTTCATTTTTTGTTTTTAAATCAATATTTTATTGTAAACATTCAAGAATAAAGAAGAAATTAAATCCTCAAACCAATAAATATATCGTTTGCATCCATACATATTGAATGCACTGATAGAGGTAGGTAATAAGTGTAAAAACGGCTATAAAGTTTTGGAAATATTGGAAAAGTTTTCACATGTCCAGCAGTACACATCCATGTCTGTGTGTGTTGTGGGAGAGTAAATACATTTTAACAACTTTAAATGCATCAAAGAAGAATGCTACCTTAAAGATGTATTGCACTGACCGAACAAGAATAAATAAACCTGTCTAACAGATAAAAGGAAGGAAAAATAAGGGGAGCAGATGTAAGCAGCAAAACATATTTTTGCAGGAGACGGGTTTAAGCCTCTTCTAAGATTCAATTGTTTCATGCTACAATATGCTTATTGTCACTCAGGCCTGTAAAAAGGCTATGCTCATGTGACAAGCACACTCTTTAAGGAGATCCAGTCTCCTCTCATAGCTTCAGGATCAACTCACCATGTAAAATTGTAGGCGGTAATGTTTTTTCACCAGGCTCAAGACAAACATGCAGAAACCTATGAAGACAGAATCCAAAAGTTAAAGTTCAGGCCAGCACAGAAGAGCTACATCATGAAGGAGATGTTCATCTTACATGGGGGATACATTCCTTGGGATGGCATATGGTAGAAAATTGTGTGTAGTGAAATGTTGTTAGATAACCCTTTACACTCTACGTAAGGAAGAATGAACCTCTGCTTAAACCATTAATATGCACATATATACATATAAATACACATACACACACATATATACATATAAATACACATACACACACACATATATATATATATATATATATATATATATATATATATATATATATATATATACACACAGTACATATAGACCATATATACATACATATATTTTGTTTCCTTTACAGCCTTAAATGAAAACACACACCAAAAATATTTCTTCCCAGCTTTACTTACTCAATGCTACCTATAACATCCAACTGAAAGAAAAATTTTTAAAAAATCAAAAACAAGAAATACTGAGATTAATAAAGGACAATATTTTGTTGAACCACTTTTTGCTTTAATGACAGTCTTGAGTCTGTTGCAATACGTCTCTATCAGTTTTGCACATCTAGATTGGGCAACACTCTTCTTTACAGAAAGCGTTGGTGGACTTCTATCTTCAAATCTTTCCACAGATTTTCAATGGGATTTAGGTCGATTTAGGTCTGGGCTCTGACTGGCCACATGAGGACATTCACTTTTTTCTCTTTCAGCCACTGTGGGGCCAATTTTGCTGTGTGCTTCAAGTCGTTGTCATGTTGAAAGCTGAACATTCTGCTCATCTTTAACTTTCTGGCAGAGGGTAGCAGGTTTTCCTCAAGAATTTGACGGTATTTTGTCCCATCCATTTTTCCTTCTACCCTAACGAGAACCTCAGGCCTTGCGGCAGAGAAACACCCCCACAACAGGATGATGCCACCTCCATGTTTTACTGTAGGTATGGTGTGTTGTAGATGGTGAGCTGCATTGGATTTCCACCAGGTTTACCGTTCGGTATTGAGGCCAAATAGTTTGATTTTGGTCTCATCTGACCATAAGACATTTTTTCCACTTGGCATCAGAATCTTCAAGGAGCATTCTGGTAAAGCTCAAATGAGCCTTAATGTGGCTTTTCTTGAGAAGTGGCTTTTTTCTTGTGACCCTCCTAAACAAGCCACAATTGTGGAGGGCTTGTGAAATTGTTGTCACATGCACACAATGACCACTCTTTGCCATAAAATCCCATAACTCCTTCAAAGTGGCCATTGGCCTCTTGGAAGACTCTCTTACCAGTTTCCACATTGCTCTTCCATCCAGTTTGGAGGGACAGCTGGATCCAGGGAGGGCCCTAGTAGTACCAAACACTTGCCCCTTCTTTATTATGGACTTTACTGTGCTCCTTGGGATTGATAAAGCCTTTGAGATTTTTTTGTATCCATCTCATGCCTTATGTCTGTCGACAACTCTATCCCCGAGATCTTTTGAAAGTGGCTTGCCACCCAGAGTCAGTTGTTTGCTGTCAGTTGCACTACCAAGCAAGGGAATGAATGTTCCAGGAACAGCTTCACTAATCACACTAATTACAATTGATCACAGGTGGAAGCCAGTAACCATGGTCTACAAAGAAAATGGTGCTTACTTACACCTGATTGAGTTTAGGATGGGGTGATCCCTTATTAATCTCAGTATTTATTGTTGTTTATTTTTTTAAATTCCTCTGACTTGTAGTTGTGATATCTTTCACTTGGATGTTATAGATTGCATTGAGTAAGTAAAGCTGGAAAAAATATTGGTTTGTGTCTTTTCATTTAAGGTTGTAAAGTAAACAAAACGGGAATATTTTAAGGAGGGCGATTCCTTTCTATATCCACTGGGTGTGTATGTATGTGTGTATATTATATATATATAACATTAATAGCTTAAAATGCACTTCATGTACTTCAACGGCTTTAAATATCCATCTACAATAATGCTACTTTACAAATAACTCTGATTCCATGTACAAGGCTACAAGCTACAGCAGAGGCAGTCATAACACTTTGCTTAATTCAGCCAGAGTTCTACAATGCATAGTTTCACCAAAATCAGTTAACCAAGCAAGACCCATACAAGAGTAGGCACAAGACAAAACAACTCGTGGAATGTGTCTTAAATTTTCTCAGACCAAAGTGGATAACATGAAGCAAGAGCAAGGGAAGACAATGACCTCGTTCCTGCAACATCCTTTACAGGGGTTAAAGTACAGGAGGCATTCTAACATCAGGATAAACGAGACAAGATGATAGTAAATGAAAGAATGGTTTACTTCCCCTGAGAATAAGAAAAGAGTGACAGCATAAGACCAAAAATCTCTAGTTTCAAAACAGACCTGGTTGAGTGAGATAAAGCTTGAGTATTTGAGGCATGCAACTCCCTCTTTCTTGTGTGACTGTAGGCTGCAGCAGGTGAGACAGAACAAGAGTATGAGGTGTGCATCTTGTGCCTTGTAAGGAAAAAACAGGTAATCTGAAGTTTGGCATTCTTCCTTCTTTGTTCTGGCACTAATTCACTTATAACTGTCACTCTGCATGAGGAGTCAGCAGGTATTTTGGGAATCTTGCATATAGAAAGCAATATGATTTTTGTAACAGCTTAAGGTTAAAGAAAGAGAACATGTTGGTGTTTTGACAGCAACCTGGATTTTATATTTATATATGTTAAGAATTGCCAAAGATATTCAGAAGGCAAATGGTAGAATCCTATATATACTTTGGTTTGTTGAGGCAACAAATGACATTTACCTCAAATGACAAACACAATTGAATCGTGCAAAAGCACTGTCTCAAGAATACATACAATGCATGTGCATTGCTATTGTTCCAACTTAAAATAAACACCATATGGTGTACCAGGAAGAGGAGTTGCAATGGGGGTGGGGTAACGCAAAATGAAAGTGACAACAAGAGAATACAGTTTCCATCAGGTAGCAAGTTACACCATTAGTTGTATGATGTAATCTAAATAGACCTGAGCAATACTGATATTGATGGATGTAACACTAATATCTTTGATTCTCATCTCAAAGATATTGTCCAAACTTCATTTCCATTAAATTAGGATTCAACATATGCTGTACGTATAAATGGTGCGCATGAAACATCATCACCTGCAGTTTAATTGCCATTTACCAGGATTATCCAGATTAGCCAGTTGGACCCCAATTTTTTTCCTCCGCTCTGCAGAGGTCTTGGCATCTTTTGGGGTGAGAACCAGTCTTTTCAGATCCTCCAACACCACCTAAAACCACATATACTTTTTGCCTTCCTCCTGGCCTTATCTCTTCTACATTAATCTTGGTGCATTAATTCACCAAATCATCTTATGCTTTTTACTCCACATGCTCAAACCACCTTAGGCTGTTTTCCTCAGTACAACATACATCACCTCTACACCAAGTCTTTCCCTTAACTCATCATTTGACTTCCTCTCATTTCATAACACTGCACACATCCATCTCATCTCCCTTTTTTCCAGCCTTACATCCTGCTCCACTTTCACCACTCACCTCTCACACTCATTTCACTGCTTTCAAAAGATTTTTCTTTCAATACCAGAGATGTTCCTTTGTAAGTCACAGTGGGGGACAGCACACAGAAATTTTTTCATGCATCTCTCACCCTCACTATCACTGCTGTGCACTGCTGTCTTTACTCAATATGCCACCTAAATTGGAAAATCCCCACATCTCCTCCAAAACACCTCCACTGCCAATATCTACGTTTACACTTACTGCATCAACAACCCCTCACACAATTTCTATACATGAAATTCTCACTTGCTGTCTACAGACTACCCTTCATACCACTACATCCATTATGTACCCATTTCTGATGAACTGCACACTGGACTGCATTTCTCCCAACACCTTTACCACATAAGCCACCCTGCCATAGGCCCACCTCTTCTTCCACATCTACCGCCCATTACATTCAAACATCACGTTAGTGTTTCTTGCAATTTACCTTGGGGCCTTTCACATTCTAGCTAGTTTTCCTTTTCAGCACCTTCTCCTTCATCTCTGTTCGTAGACGTTCTTAAAAGGAAAAGACTTGGAACAAATGCTTGATCCAGTCCAGCATTCACTATGCCCATCTGCTGTCCTGACCACAGCACACTTCCACATTAATCAAAAATCACTAGACACTAACCATTCATTCACACTTAACTTTCTCAAAACCCACCTCACCACAGCTTGTGGCACCCTGCCAAATGCCTTCTATAGACTTTTAAATGCATAATGCAGCTGCACCCTTTTAGTCTGATGATTTCCCTGTATCTGCACAACAGCAAAGGTTACACCTAACATTCACTTGTTTTCCGATTCTTTTCCCCAGCACTCCCTCAAAAACCTTCATTACCTGCTCCAAAATCTTGATTGCACAATATTGCACACAAGAACTACATTTTCCTTGGGAAATAAAGCATGCTTATTTTGGTATACAGAATTCAGAAATTCCACCTTCATTCACAATCATATCGGTTCTATCAACCATTCAGCCCCAAGTGCTTTGGCTGCCTTCAACATTTCCAACATCACTCCAATTGAGCTCACTGCTTTACCTACCTTGCCCTCTTGCAACCTTCTCTTTTGAAAACCCACAAAAGAGTCCTATTTTTTCACATGTTCTACTCATAGTCATATACAGTCACTGGCCACTTTATTAGCTGCACCTTGCAAGTACAAGGTTGGACCCTCTTTAACCTTCAGAACTGATGTAATTCTGAGTGCACAGATTCAACAAGGTGCTGGACACATTGCTCAGTGATTTTGGTCCATATTGACATAATACCATCACATAGTTGCTGTATATTTGTCAGCTCCACATCCATGATATGAATTTCCCGTTTGACCACATCCCAAAGGTGCTATATTGTATTGAGATCTGGTGACTGTGCAGGCCATTTAAGGACAGTGTTTGTCATGTTCAAGAAACCAGTTTGAGATGATCTGAGCTTTGTGACATGGCACAATATCCTGCTGGAAATAGCCATCAGAAGATGGATAAATTGCAGTCTTAAAGGTATGGACATAGTCAGCAGCAATACTCAGGTAAGCTGTGGCATTTAAACAATGCTCAATTGGTACTGAAGAGCCCTAAGTATTCCAAGAAAATATCTCCCACACCATTATACAACCACTACCAGCCTGAACCATTGACACAAGGCAGGATGGACCCATGCTTTCATGTTGTTGTTGCCAAATTCTGACCATACCACCTAAATGTCACAAGAGAAATCGAGACTCATCAGACCAGGCAACATTTTTCCAGTCTTCTATTGTCAAATTTTGCTAAGCCTGTGCAAACTGTAGCCTCAGTTGCCTATTCTTAGTTGACAAGAGTGGTACCCGGTGTGGTCTCCTGCTGCTGTAGCCCATCTACTTCAAACCTTGGTTTTAACGAGTGGTTATTTGAGTTGCTGTTGCCATTCTATCACTTCAAACTAGCCTGGCCATTCTCCTATGATCTATGGCATCAACAAAGCGTTTTTACCCAAAGAGCTGCCACTCACTGAATATTTTCTCTTTTCATACCATTCTTTGTAAATTTTAGAGATGGTTGTGCATGAAACTCCTAGTAAATCAGCAATTTTTGAAATACACTGACCAGCCCGTCTGGCAGCAATAACCATGCCACGAACAAAGTTACTTAAATCCCCTTTCTTACCTATTTTGATGCTCAATTTGAACTTCTGCAGGTTGCCTTGACAATTTCTACATGCCTAAATGCCTTGAATTGCTGCCATGTGATTGGCTGATTAGATATTTGCATTAACAAGCAGTTGAACAGGTTCACCTAAAGAAGTGGCCAGTAAGTGTATTTATTATGTATATGAGTAATTAATTGTTCTCTGTGAATATTCAAATTGGCATCTTTAGTGAAAAGCAATGCTCAATATGCCTGGGTAATCTTACAGTGGAGAACATATAGAGGTTTACAAACCAATAGAAATCACTCAGTCCATCTAGCTCACTTCAGGAGTTACCAAGTAAACAGTCTAAATTCCCAAGAGGCCCTTATTACCTGATAACAAACACTAGAGTGATGACACATTCAGTTCATTTGATTTCATTGTCTAAATAAAATATTTGCAGGATTTAAAAAGGTAAGAAAAAACAGGATATGGCTGCAATGGATATCTACCTGTGAGATAAAGAGCAAAGGAGATGAAGCGATGGTATTTGCTGAGAATTCGGAGTGGCTCTTCTCTTTGCACTAGCGTGAAGAAATAATCTGTCACTGTTTCTCCATAGAAGAAGTAGTTAACGCACAAAAGAAAATACCTGGAGAAGAGAGCACAATAAAATCAACTCTTTATACAAGAGACAAACATCAAACCCTTTTCTAAAAGTCTAAATGATTATATTTTTAAGAAAAAGCTAAGCAATTGTGATATAGAACAAGATCCACAAATTGAACAAATTTAAAAATCAATTTCTAATGCACACTTAACACCAACTCAGCCAACATGAATCCTTTAAGAAAGTATCTTACAAAGTACAGCTTCTACATAGAAAAATTGTTATCTGGGCATTGTGAAATGTACAAGAAGTTCAATATCTATTAAGTGGTAGTTCACTTTCTCCACAGTTTATGAAGCTATAGATAAATTTGCCATTTTTGCAAAAAGACAAAGCAAAAATGGAAAGGTTTGAAAGTGTATTTAAAAATAAAACCAAAAAACGACATCCATCATTTATTTAATTATTCTGACCCTTTGCTGTGGCATTCTAAACTGTGGTCAAGTGCATCCTGTTAACCTTAGTTATCCTTGACATACTGTAGGTCTAGAACTTCATTGGAGTTCACTTGTGGCAAACTGAAGTGACTGCACAACTTTTAGAAAGACACACACCTGTTTACAGTATATAAGGTCCCTCCGTTCACAAACCTAGCCATGAAGTCCAAGGAATTCTCTGTAGACCTCCACAAACAAACTGCAGTGAGGCATACTTTAGAGTCAGGGTATAAAACCAATTCTAAACCACTGCACTGCTTATCACCTGCCTGGTGGCAGCATCATTCTACTTCTTTTCATTAGAAAGGATAAGGACACTGGACAGAATTGAGGGAAGGATGAAAATACAAATACAGAGAAGTCCTTGAAAAAAACCTGCTCCAGAGAGCACGCGACCTCAGATTAGGGAAACAGTTCACCATTCAGTATGACGGTGACCCAAAGCATACAGCCAAGACAATGCTAGAGTAGCCCAGCCAAAAAACAGATTTAACCCCACTGAAAAGGCCTGAAGATGGCAGTCTATAGACGCTTCCCATTCAGTCTAACGGAGCTTGTGTGGATTTGCCAGGAAGAATGCGATAAACTGCCCAAATCCAGGTATCTTTGTAGAGGCTTGTTCAAGACGCTGTAATTGTTGCCAAAGAGGCTTCTACAAAGTAATGAATTGAGGGTCTGAATACTTATATGAATAAGAGGTTTCAGTTTTTAAATTTTAATAAATTTTTAAACCTTTCAGAAAACATGTTTTCAGTTTTGTTATTATATGCAAAAATAGTGAGTTTGTCCATATAAAATTAAAACTACAACACATTGTGCATAATTCTTAGTCTGGCCAGATATAATAGTAAACAAAAAATCACCCTTAACAGACAAACCTAGCCACCAGTTTTCACCCAAAAGACTTAAAAGATTGTGCATAAGTACACAAAAAAAACACTATATATTCATTTATAATGGACTAGAGATACCAGTTGCATTGCTTTTCATCTCTGCTTTTCTACAGATTGTCTATTGCCAATCACACAGCATTCAACAAAGACCTCAAGCACTTTCAAATTCCATTAATATGGAAGGCAAACAAGAGCAGAGTATGGCCTGGGTACAGTATATAGAGTGCAGCTTTGCTGAAAGAAGGATATATGAACAAAGCAAAGTATTCTATATGTAAAAGCAATGTGTTGGTCTCATTGAAGCAACAGTTACTCATGCCAAATGCTGATAAATGTATTCTTATGCTAATATAAAAGAATCAGTGCAAGAGACCTCAAGGCTGCAACTGCAGACAATCTGATGTGCAATGAAATAGAGAGTCCTCACAACAGAACAAAACAAGTTAGACAATATATGCACGCAGTGCCATTCGGGTGTGATTGGTGAACTGTTATGAAAGCTGTTAACTGACATGAAAGCTGGAGAATTTTACATTTTTATTTATCCAAGAGTCAGTTATTACATTTTTGTTTATTATTAAATAGTTTTTTTTTTTTTTAACAATGAGTCATATCCAAAAGTAATAGCAGTAATAGAATGCAATTAAATGTGTTAGCAGACTACATTAAATATGGGTTTTTAACAGCACTTTAAAATTAGTTAAAAATGGAGCACAAAGAGGCTTGTGGTGGCTCAATAGCTTTCATACCAGCAGAGCCCCTATTGAAGCAGCATAAAAATGGCATTGATTGATGTGTTTTGGTGGAGGGTCTGTGACTAAATGTATCAATGTGTGCAGGCATATCGTTTCAGAAGGCCATCAGTGGAGTCCCCTAGGAGTCGAACTTTGGACCATTACTTTTTCTTATTTATATTAATGACATTGATTGTGGTATAGTTAGTAAACTTGTCAAATTTGCAGATGACACTAAAATTGGAGAGATGGCAGACACTGAGGAGGCAGCAAAAATACTTGGACAACCTTCAGAACTTAGAAAAGTGCAAAGTGCTACATATGGGCAAAAGGAACATCAGTTATAAATACAAGATGGGAGACACTGTCATACAGGAAGCAGCCTCTGAAAAGGATTTGGGGGTATAGTATATGTTGACACAACATTATCATCGACAAAGCAATGCACAGAAGCAATTAAAAAGGCAAATAAAATATTAGGTTATATCATAGAAAGTCAAGGTATGTTATGCTCAAATTACATAATGCACTAATGAGGCCACATCTGGAGTATTGGGTGCAGTTCTGGTCACCACATTACAAGAAAGACACAGCAACGCTTGAAGCTGTGCACAGGAGAGCAATCAAGTGCATCCCAGGACTAAAGGACAGGCCCTACTGTGACAGACTCAGAGAATTAAACCCGTTTAGACTCAGGCAAAGGAGACTGTGTGAGGACCTAATACAGGTACATGTATTTAAAATCCTCAGAGGCAATGATAAAGTAGCTGGAGCAAAATTCCTTCAGCTTAAGAATGAAGCATGTACTCAAAGACATAAGTGGAAATTAAGGTGAAGTGCATTTAAAACTGAAGCCAGGAAGCACTTATTTACGCAAACAGTTGTCGGACTCTGGAACAAACTACTGAGACATGTAGCTGAAGAAGAAACCTTAACAACCTTTAAGAAAAATCTAAATGTACTATTAGGACACCTTAGCCATTAGCTAATCAAATGGGCTTGATGAAATGAATGGTCTCCTCTCGTTTGTCAAATTTCTTATGTTTCTTATGTTCTTACTACATTTTCATTTAAAAAACACAGACATTAATCCTCGCTTACAGCTTTTATTCCTATTACCCCAAAGTTTTTAACCCTTGAAAACAAAAAGACTGAGATGGTATGTGGAAGTTATGTGGACATGTAAAAACATAACTTTCTGAAAATGCAGACCCCAATTGTGCTCTGATTTGTTTGTACGTTTTAGTCTGACCTTCGCTGATTGGATTGAGTTTATTACAGCGTCTCATTATCTAACGTCTCCATTCACAGAAGAAAACCATATTAAAATGTAGCGGACATAGAAAAGTTTCTTTCAATGGTGCTTGTTGTGTTGCTTGTGTATATGTATCTAAATTGTGATTTGTATAGTCTGAATGCTGCAGACCTGCACTACTGACAAATAATGTACTAGTTGGTACAGTTTGGCAATTTACCTTTTTGCCAGCATTATTATAATCCCTTTAAAGAATTTTTCCATTGATATGTACATGCCCAGTCTAGGTAAACATCCACATGTGTATATGTATTTTTAGCCATTTTAGTGTGGACAGAGATACTTTTGCAAATTATTTGAAAATGCTGTAGTAGCATGTGAAGTAATCTTTAATATTTGAAATATTTTCTGTTTTAAAACTGAATAGGAAAATTATACGCAAACCATGCAGCTACTGGTCTGACTGCCATGCTGCAATTTCAAGCTTTCTGCTATGTTTCTTAAACATAAACAACAGCAGAACATGGGCTCCAAGGGGTACAGGCCATTAAATTAAAAAAAAAAAATGCAAGTTCTAATTCAGTTATAAATCAAGGAAAAAAAGTTTGCCTACCTTCCTCACCTTATAATATCTTTTTGAAAAAGCAACAGATGAACTGACATAGACATTGACACGGATTGCTTTTTGCCAATAATGTAAAAGTAAAAAAATGTTTACAATTTAGTTAATGCATTAAAACATCTTTTGATTAAATAATTGTACATACGAAACCTTAAATTCTTGTTTCAAAAAAAGTATATTACAGTATATTATAATTTACAAATATCTCTGCCCTAACCATGGTGCATTTTGTAGTTTGTGTACTGAGGATGAACCAGTAGCATGTGAGGAGATACAGGCAGTAGCTTGGTGTTTCAAAACAGTGCATTTTTATTAGAGTATAAAAGTGCCAAGGTAAAGAAAAAGTTCCATTTAAATTCATAAATAGTGCTTATTAATTAAAAAACATGCATTCAGTTCTTCAAAAAGACAAGACACGGAAAGTTCCATTATGAGATGAATGCAATAGCCACAGGGTGCCACCAGACAGGCACTCCGGTCACTCTTAATGCACACAGCTCCCATTACCATGCTCCAACACTCCACATCACTTTTTGCCCGTTCAAAAGCCATCCTGCTTTCACTGCTACTAAAACAACAGGCTTCCTGAATTTCAGGACTCTAATTCACGTCCCTCACATCTCTTGCACTCATTTCTCAACTCCTTTCTGCTCATACGACATTCCCCACATTGCAGCTGCATTTAAACCCTACAGCTAACTAGCACTCGTCTGCCATCAATTTCTGTCTATGTGCGGTGTTCGGCACTAATCAGCCCCTTAACCTAATTCAGCTGCCTCCTTTTTTAGCAGCCTGAGACAAGGGATATCATAATCTCCCACTTATAATTCCAATAAAGATACTTTTAAATTTGGCAGGCGCTTAGATTAGCATTCTTCATAATATGCTGGAAGTAACTGTCTAGTGAAATAGCTGCACTTCCAATGAGCTTGCTTTTCAAGAAAGGCAGGCAACTATTTGGACAAACAGACTAAAACAAATAAAAAGCAGATGGACCACTTGGTGAACTTGATTTACTCGGTCAGTTTTGCAAGATTTAAGTTTTCTGAAAGCAGTCTCTTAATTTTTTTAAAATTCATTACTAACATTCTGAAACTTCATAGACATTCAAGTGCTATACTTTTACAAGGCTTTCCATAGATGACACTCAAAGTGAAAATATAAATATCACCCTTTTCATAATAAATTATTCACTAAATCTGAACATAAGAAAGCTGTAACCAGTGCACATTCTTCTCACCTCTGTCCGATCATGTTCTGTGTTTCCAGCAATGGTAATAGTTGTGGTTATGTTTTACATTCCCTTGTGGAGAAAAGCCAAGCAAAATGACACCTTTTATTGGCTAACTAAAAAGATTACAATATGCAAGCTTTCGAGGCAACTCAGGCCCCTTCTTCAGGCAAGATGTAAACCCTTTCCCTTGTGCAAAGCCAAAACTAAACTTTCAAAACTAGTAGCTCAATATCTCACTACAACAGTGGCTGTGTACTGATTGCCACAGATAGCATTAAGAGGTGCAGAATGTTTTTTGGCAAGGAAAACATGAATCAAGCAGCTCTCCTTTATTGTTTTTTTCAAAATGCAAGTCATTCATTTGAATATCCAATTATCCATCCATGTTGCTAAACCAATATTTTTAAAATAAATTTTAGAAAGCATAATTTTTCTATCATTGTGCCATTTGTACACTTTATACCTTGTTTAATGTTTATTACAATTTATTGTAGCAGAATGGATAGCTTTAAAAATTGTTCATGCTTCAAAGTTTTACTTACATTGGTAATGCATAGAATCACTTGTTAAAAGAGAGAGGAGAGGAATGTATCTATTGCATTCTGCCCTAACATCTGAATGAATCATATAATAAAACTTCATATTTGCAGTTCATGCAGCAATTAACCTATACCAAAAATAGCATCACTGATTCTGTTAATTTCTAACTACATAATTTAGGTTCTTTTTAATGTATGGACTTTGGTATCCACAGTTTCTTCCTAATTTTAGGCATCTCAAACAAATTAGATATAACAATTGAACATATTTCACTAGAAGTAACGACAGACAACACTGCCACCGATAGTATTAAATTGCCAGGTAGAGAAAAGATGTTTTTTTGGAAACCTCCAATTTCCAAACTAAAACATTCTGTGCTACCTGTATTTATTTATGCCAGACTTTACAGCAAAGGGAAGGAATGATAGACCAAACAAATTACTTACCAACTTAGTGTCCTAAACCAGGGCAGGTGATAAGAGTGATACACACTGTACCCAATGGTGATGATCTCTTGGAAGCACTTGATTTGCACACAGAGTACCTGTTTGGACAAATTATGAAGCAAATAACAGGAGATGAGGCAAAATCTGAAAGGAGAGATCCCTCCTTTCTTGCACTTACCACAATATGGGCATGTTTGATGGGTGTTTTCCATTTAACTGTAAATGTATCTGAAATTTATTTGAAACTACTGCTAATACAGGCCAGCAACTAAAAGGAAGATTTCCAAAAGTAGGAAGCAGTAAAACAGTAGCACTAAAAGCCAGTTTTAAACAATGAATGGGGCCAAGACTCAATCTGCCAGCACATGTCACATGAAGATATAAAGCTTGTGCTATATCAAACCAGCTTATATATATGGTGTGTTCCCTCTGCGATGGGCTGGTGCCCTGCCCCGGATTTGTTCCTGCCTTGTGCTGGCTGGGATTGGCTACAGCAGACCCTCATGACCCTGTGTTAGGATATAGTGGGCTAGAGAATGACTGACTGACTGACTTGTGCTCCCTATCTGCTCCTGACTACCAGCTGAAATTGAAATTCTTCAGCCTATATGTATTACTCTTAACCAGATAGTACTGTGCTCAACTACAGAATAAATCATGAAGGAGTTGATAGCGGGTATAAAAAAAAACAAAAAAAAAACTAGTGAGTGGAGGATCAATGAGACACTAATGGTATAAAGTTGGAAAAGATACATTCACAAATGTGACTTTTGAGTAGGCTTATAAAGATGTGGAAACCTCCTGAGGTACCAATGAAAACCTGCATGTCACAAAAATGACTACAAATATTGTACTTACTAGTAAAGTGTTTTAAACAAAAATACATGCTGTATAGACAAGAAGTGAAACTGTCTAAACAACATTTATGGTGCAGGATTAGGAAATAATTATTACTATGATAGACAGTCCAAAAGACATTCTGCTACATTTCAGACTTCAAAATTCATTTGGAGAGAGATTATGTAAAATAATAATTAATAAGATAAGAAGCACCATTGGTAATGAAACCAAAAAAAAAAACACACAGAATGCATCTAGAAAAATTCAGTTTAAGTGAATTGCTGCAAGGATGATTTGGTCCTCAAAGATAACTTACAATCATCATTAGAACCATTGGCCCCAGGTAAATAATGATGAAGAAAAAGCAGATCATGGCCAAGGTGAGGATCCCTCGTATCCACCAATTCTTCCATCTGAAAACAAAGGAATAAAAAACACTGAAGATGCAATATAATTACCTTCACAGAAGGAAGTTTCCCAGTTTGTACAACATGAATTGTCAAGTACTTTATAAATTTTGTATGAGAAAAACATTGGCTGCACCAATTATATACAGAGGAAAGAGAAAACACATTACACATTTACTGTATTGTAATTTTACAATTGTATAGCTTTATAAAAGTATCTATGATTTAATATTAGAATATAAAAGGATATTTAAATCAAGCATATTAAAATGAATTTTGAAGGAAAAATGCAAGTTTGTCTCAGTCAATTAGTAAAACAGTATTATATTAATGTTTTCCTGTTGAATACCTATAATAGTTTATTGACATGATGTACAGTGTTACTCGAAATTCCATAAGTTAGATCTTTTTCATGAGTTTTCTTTGCTGTCAGTGACTTTTTGTTTACTTCTTGAACATTTAGATTATCAGCAAACTTATATTTTTGGTGTTTATTCCTTTAAAAAAAAATCTTCTACTAAATACAAAGTACTATACTCATGCTTGTTGTATAGATGTTATCAATTTCAGCAGCCAAAATATTTTCACAAAAATACACCAATATACTATATTTTATAATTGCACTATATTGACAGTTTTTACTCTAAACTTGTCTGAAACATGCCTCAGTTTTTATAAATACTTTTAATTCATGTGGTTGCAGTACATTAAGGTTTCTGGTTTAGGGTGCTAAAAGTAAGCAGTAACTCTTTCTAAAAAAACACATATGAGTATCACAGAGATATTTGGATATTCTGATGAAGATGTAATGGACAAATTATCTATTTAAATTAGAGTTGGAAAATACTGATCAAAATTCAGTTTTATTCTGAATATAGGAAAAAATGTACAGTTAAATATAAAAATACCTTGTGGCATCAGCTGAAGCATGTAAACCTACAAACTTGATAAATTATGAATCTATGAACTGCAGATGAACACTGCAGGCAGGCAATAGGATGAGGGCGAAGATGTTGGGTTCTTGTTGCATAACTTTGTCTAACCAACCAGCCATCACGGACTCAGCACAAACTAAAAGTGCGTGTTTGCCACACCATCACTTCTTTTAGGAAAGCATTCCAGCAGTCAAAAGGATTTTAAATACATGTAGGTGACGAGACATTTATTTTTGCTGTTTAAGCATGCTTTTGTTTTACAAGGATGTTCTTCTAAAACTATGAGATAGGTCAAGCAGTGAAATAACTTTTTTAAAGGGAACAGTATAAAGTATCTGGCTCACAATATGTCAGATTACAACCAATGATATTATCCTTTTGAGGACAGCAGATCATTATATAGATATAATAAGGTGTAACATTTTCTTGTACTTTAGTCATTACTGTGCTTTAAGTAAACTACACCACTTTACCATGAGTCATTTAGACTACTTTTTATGTTCCAGGAGAAGCTCTGGTAAGGTAAACACTCATGGACTTTGTGACCATAGGGGAATGGCATCATATTCGGGCATAAAATGATACTGTGATCAGAAGCAGGACACATTTTGGAATGCAATGACAGAATGAAAGAACACTTTACATTATATACCTATAGAAACAGACTGACTACAGCCTGAAGAGGACTTTAAGAATATACTATAGAGAAATAAATACATTTACAAATACCAGTTTGAGACCTAGTTAGTGTAAACAATGTTAAGTTTCTTACCAGAATGAACTAAACCTATGTATGCTGCTTGCTGACACAGGTTGTTCTCTTTGATGCAAGGAACATAATACTGACATGAGGCATAGTACTTGCTGTGACACACATCTTTGAAAAACAAAAATAGTACTAGTATAGTAAAATAATAATAATGCTCCAACTGTACAAGATGTCATGTTTCCATTTTGCAATGAAAGGCAAAATAGGATTCCCCTCGGAAATCTCAACAGATTCTTTTTGATATTTTGAAGTACATATTTTCTGAGTCACAAAGATATCCTGGTCTGAATCTACTAAAATGCAGGCGAGTGTTTTAATACGATAGAAGATTTATCTTTTAGTCTCACTTTTGGCTCTTACATACATCAGTTTCATTAAACTGAAACATAAGTAAACCAAATTTCTTCTAACTATATAATGAATAAAATACTTAACAAACATCAACAGTAACGAAAATAGGATTCACAAGTTGTTGCTTCTTCTTTATCCAAATGGTAGTAGGAGTCAGAAGAAACATGATCAAACACAGCTATATGTTCCTCTTCAAAAAGGATGCTACAGCTAAATCAAGAAATTAAGAAATAAAAAAATACATAATATAATATGTTAATGATATGATGGACAACCTTAAAACTTGTCATGCTCTGAGTAAGTTAATGCATGGCTCACAGTCTAATCTGTGCATTCTTCAAACAAGTAAAAATAATTATAGACATTTAAACATACTACCTTGAAGATAAGCCAGACAGAGCCTTGTTCAGGACTTCAGGAGTGTCATTAGCTCCAGGCTGGACATCAGCGACTGTATCTGGCTTTATCTCATTATCTGAAGGAGGTTCACCATCTGTCTTCGCTTCTGATTCAGATTCCTGCTGAAGTAAGGAATAATTCACAAAGAAGAAACTCAGTTAAAAATACAATAGGAAAAAGCACTACCCCAAAATTCACATTTTCCACTTACAGTATGTATTCTTGTGTACCTTACAGGTTTGATCTTTTTGATCTTTTCACATAATCTACCACCACTTTTGTCTAGTCTTTGTCTGGACTCCCACCCAACAAACCCCACCTATTTCTTCTTATCGTGTGACTTTTAAGGTCCACTCCAATTCTTTCCCTCAACTCTGTTCTTCTTTCTCATTGAACTTCCACACAGTTACCCAGTCATCCTCATTTTAGTTCTTTCCAAACGTTTTTCCATGTTTCACTTTCACTGCACACATCTCATTCCTCACACTATGCAAGTTTACATAAAGCAGACATGAGGTCTTCCTTTCTATGCTTTCACTAAAATATCAAGTCTTATTTGTAGAAGTAGTATAGCCACATTCACATTTACTCTAAAATCTGCAAGTGTGTTTCTCTTTCCTCCCCTTTCTGTGTACTGGCACTTGTGGCAAAAAAAGGAATTTCAAAATTATTGTTGTTATGGCTGGAAATCCCTTTTTACTAAATACTATTATATATCAAACTGACTTTAAAAAAAAAACAAAAAAAACTGTACTTTTTTAGGAAACAGTTAGAGTCAGTTCTTAGGTCACCATCAGAACCTTGCTAGTTTCACTCATTGCATTATCTTGTGCTTACACATTGGCAGCTATGACTTTCACTGATGTGTCTCTGTAACTATTAAATGACAATAGCTGGAGCACAAATACAAATGAAGGGAAGTCTAAGGAGGCAGAAGAAGGTCAGATGATAGTAGATTTTGCAAAAAGGATGGTCATGGCTGTGGTGAATATGTATGTTAAGAAGAGGGAGGAACACAAGATGACATAGAAGAGTGAAGGAAGATGCACACTCATAGATTATATCCTATGCAGGAGGGTCACTTTGAATTAGATTGGAGGTTGCAAAGTGGTGTCAAGGAAAAACTTTGTTAGGCAGCATAGGATGGTGGTCTGTAGGACAACGTTGGATATCAAGAAGAGGATGCGAGTGAGGGCAAAGCCAAGGATCAAATGGTGGAAGACTATAAGGTGGAGTTGAGAGAGAAGGTAAAGGCATGCAATGGGTGGAAGTGAAAAAGTTACCAGATAGCTATGCAACTACAGCAGAAGTGGTAAGGGAGACAGCAAGATTGGTACTTGGTGTGATATCTGGACAGAGGTAGGACAAAAACCTGGAGGTGCAATGGTGGAGTACAGGAGAGTATACAAAGGAAGAGGTTGGTGAAAAAGAAGTGGGACAGACAGAGAGATGCAGAAAGTAGACAGGAGTACAAAGGAGATAAGGCATAAGGTGAAGAGAGAGGTGGCAAAGGCTAAAGAAAAGGCGCATGATGAATTGTATGAGAGGTTGGACAGGAATGAGGGAGAAAAGGACCTGTACCGAGTGGCTAGACAGAGGGACCAAGCTGGGAAAGATGTGCAAGTAGGTTACAGTGATAAAGACTAAAGATGGAAACGTACTCACAAGCAAGGAGAGTTTGTCGAGCAGATGGAAAGAGTACTTTGAGAGGCTGATGAATGAAAAGAATGAGAGAAAAAAGGTTACATGATGTGGAGATAGTGAATCAGGAAGTGCAATGGATCAGCAAGGAAGAAGTAAGGACAGCTATGAAGAGGATGAAGAACTGGAAGTAGTGCTGGGCTGTATGACCAAAATTCTATATCACGTTATTTTTTAGAAATTATACCGGTTTCATGGTATTGGACAGTATTTTTTCCCCATACATGAGTGGATGTTAACCACACTTCCACTGCAATTACTGGCTAAGAATAACCTATTTCACGGTCATGAGAATTGTACATTGTACAAAAAAACATTTTAATGTGCACAGGCTTGCATGGACCCATAAAGTGATAGTTTTCAAGGGGGTGGCACTAATGAAGAGAAAGAATCACATTGCATGACAGTTGCAGTCAAAATATAGAGCCTTTTTATTGAACAATATTTGCAAACAACTTAAACTAAAATTTTGACAACATATTTTCAACCATCCAAAGAGGCATTTAGACTTAATAAAATATCCAGAGGTGCTTGTCAAAAGTTGCACTGTACTGAACATGTCTTAGAAAAGGAATAAATAGTAAATATTTTTGTAAACCAACTGCACTTTGTTAATGTTAAACTTTACCATCATTAAACCGCATAATATTTAAACTAATAAATAATAATAAAATAAATAATAGTTCAACTTCTAGTAATAATACAATTACTTCCAAGACTTCAAGCCCAGGTGCATTACACAGTATTCACCAAATAAAAATTAGATAAAATAAAACAAGTGCAACTTGGTGATGACATCTTTACCAACTGAACCATCATTAAGGCAAACTGCATTAATATGGACCTTGCTTCAAGCTAAGCTATATACATAAATAATAAAACTACAACTTGCATTTATAATGCTATTTGTGGTATAGCCCTACGGAATCGTATTAGGGCCACTGTGAAGAAAAAAAAAAAACCCACGGACACAGTGTAGAAAAAAAAAAAATATATGTTGAGATTAAAGTCGATATTTCCACTTTATTCTCGTAGTTTATTTTGTCATTGAAGTAGAATGTCGTAAACTAAACTTCATCCTAAAATCAATGTTTAATTCACTAGATTTTCTCAAACCCCATCATAAGTTAAGGAAGCACATTAAATGCTTTGTTAAGTGTTCCCCGACCCAGTTGTTAATCACAAAGCTCTTCTTAAACTGACTTCATCTTGTACTAAGAGACAGCGATCGCCGCACAGAATACATTCACTTCATGATATTCCTGCTCTCTGAAAATGTAGAATGCTAAGATAATTTTTCATGAAGAAATGCATTAAAACACGTATTAAACATGCACAGTACTAAGGCGGTAGTGCTGCTCCCTCACAGTAAAGGGTCCTCAGGTGTACATTCTGTGTAGAGAACTTTATGGCAGATATGACAAGGTTCCAAAAAACTGGATGTATGAATGGGTATCGCACAGGTTTAACTTAAATATTGTGTAAGTGATCTGGTGGTCGAAGACACGAGCTTTCTTTATTGCATACGTGCTGTTTCTTTCTGATGTATTAAACCAATCGCCACATGATAAACATCCTTGTAAAATTAAAACTAGTTATAAACTTAGACCACGGAGTATTCAGAACTTAAAAAAAAATCTTTGTTATACAGTGGTGTGAAAAACTATTTGCCCCCTTCCTGATTTCTTATTCTTTTGCAAGTTTGTCACACAAAATGTTTCTGATCATCAAACACATTTAACCATTAGTCAAATATAACACAAGTAAACACAAAATGCAGTTTTTAAATGATGGTTTTATTATTTAGGAGAAAAAATCCAAACCTACATGGCCCTGTGTGAAAAAGTAATTGCCCCCTGAACCTAATAACTGGTTGGGCCACCCTTAGCAGCAATAACTGCAATCAAGCGTTTGCGATAACTTGCAATGAGTCTTTACAGCTCTGGAGGAATTTTGGCCCACTCATCTTTGCAGAATTGTTGTAATTCAGCTTTATTTGAGGGTTTCTAGCATGAACTGCCTTTTTAAGGTCATGCCATAGCATCTCAATTGGATTCAGGTCAGGACTTTGACTAGGCCACTCCAAAGTCTTCATTTTGTTTTTCTTCAGCCATTCAGAGGTGGATTTGCTGGTGTGTTTTGGGTCATTGTCCTGTTGCAGCACCCAAGATCGCTTCAGCTTGAGTTGACGAACAGATGGCCGGACATTCTCCTTCAGGATTTTTTGTTAGACAGTAGAATTCATGGTTCCATCTATCACAGCAAGCCTTCCAGGTCCTGAAGCAGCAAAACAACCCCAGACCATCACACTTACCACCACCATATTTTACTGTTGGTATGATGTTCTTTTTCTGAAATGCTGTGTTCCTTTTATGCCAGATGTAACGGGACATTTGCCTTCCAAAAAAGTTCAACTTTTGTCTCATCAGTCCACAAGGTATTTTCCCAAAAGTCTTGGCAATCATTGAGATGTTTCTTAGCAAAATTGAGACGTGCCCTAATGTTCTTTTGCTTAACAGTGGTTTTGCCTTGGAAATCTGCCATGCAGGCCGTTTTTGCCCAGTCTCTTTCTTATGGTGGAGTCGTGAACACTGACCTTAATTGAGGCAAGTGAGGCCTGCAGTTCTTTAGACGTTGTCCTGGGGTCTTTGTGACCTCTCGGATGAGTCGCCTCTGCGCTCTTGGGGTAATTTTGGTCGGCCGGCCACTCCTGGGAAGGTTCACCACTGTTCCATGTTTTTGCCATTTGTGGATAATGGCTCTCACTGTAGTTCGCTGGAGTCTTAAAGCTTTAGAAATGGCTTTATAACCTTTACCAGACTGATAGATCTCAATTACTTTTGTTCTCATTTGTTCCTGAATTTCTTTGGATCTTGGCATGATGTCTAGCTTTTGAGGTGCTTTTGGTCTGCTTCTCAGTGTCAGGCAGCTCCTATTTAAGTGATTTCTTGATTGAAACAGGTGTGGCAGTAATCAGGCCTGGGGGTGGCTACGGAAATTGAACTCAGGTGTGATACACCACAGTTAGGTTATTTTTTAACAAGGGGGCAATTACTTTTTCACACAGGGCCAAGTAGGTTTGGATTATTTTTCTCCCTAAATAATAAAAACCATCATTTAAAAACTGCATTTTGTGTTTACTTGTGTTATATTTGACTAATGGTTAAATGTGTTTGATGATCAGAAATATTTTGTGTGACAAACATGCAAAAGAATAAGAAATCATGAAGGGGGCAAATAGTTTTTCACACCACTGTACATGTTTAATTATGTCGTCCATCCCGGGTTGCGCCCATCCCAGCAAGCATTGTGTGCAAGGCAGGAGGAAATCCTGAATGTGGCGCCAGCACATCGCAGGGTGAATACGAGCAATACATACACTAGCAGGGATAATATAGCATAAATAAACACGCCATCCTACATGACTTTGAAAGGAAACTGAAGCACACTGAGTAAACCCACCGGAAAAACATGCAAATTCAAAGCAGGGAGCACCTGGGACCCCATTGCTACGAGGCAGCAGTGCATCCTCCATGCCACCGTGACCCCAACATGATTAGTACATGCTTTAATGCATTTCACCATGAAAATTATATCAAGTATTTATCTTAGCATTCTAAATGTTCAGGGAGCAGAAATATCATGAAATTAATGTATTCTGTGTGCTGTCTGCAGCTCCTCTTAGTGCAAAAGGAAGTCAGTTTAAGAAGCAGTAGCGATTAACACGGCTCCGGGAACACAACACAAAGCATTTAATGTGCTACATTACTTATGACGGGGTTTGAGAAAATCTAGTAAATTAAATATTCATTTTAAGGTGAAGTTTAGTTTACGATGTTCTACTTTAATAACAAATTATGAGAATAAAGTCAACATGTCGACTTTAATCTCGTCATAAGCGTCGAGAGTGAAAATGTCAAGAATAAAGTCAACATGTCATCACACTATTACACAGTACCCAGGTACATTACACAGTACTGAAAACATATAGAAACAGTATTCACACATTTGAACATAATGGTCCACATCCGACCTTATAGTATCTCCAGACAACAGACGTGACTCCTTTTTCCAGCAAAAGTTCTTCTGTGTCATCATGTTCAACTTTATCGTCTGCTACAGCTTCAGTTTCAGAATGTTCTCTGTCCATTTTCAGCATGCAATACCTCTACTAACGCATGTTCTGTACTCCGCTGTATGCTTGTTTAGCGGTGTAGCAGTGAAAAAGAGCCTCCGCACAACACCTCTGTGGCATTAGTGGCATGTGTTTAGCGGTGTAGCAGTGAAAAAGGTCCCCCTTAAACAGTTGTTTCCTGCTGCGCCACGTTCCGAACATTGTTTAGGCAATTTAAACCGGTGTTGCGGTAGAAGAAAAATCCATATCATAACAAAAATAAAAAACGGTTTCCGGTATGAACCGGTATACCGCCCAGCACTAATGGGAAGGCTGTTGGTCCAGATGACACACCTGTAAAAGCATGGAGGGGTTTAGGAGAGATGACAGTGGCGTTCTTAGTTTAATGCAATCTTGGAAAGTGAGAAGATGCCTAAGGAGTGGAGATGAAGTGTACTGGTACCAATTTTTACGAATAAGGGGGATGTGCAGAGCTGTAGTAAGAAAAAATTGATGAGCCACAAGTTATGGGAAAGAGCAGTGGAAGCTAGGGTAAGAAGACAATGATTAACAAGCAGCTGTATGGAAATAGCACTACAGGTGCGATGTTTGCTCTGCAGGTGTTGATGAAGAAATATAGAGAAGGACAGAAGGAGTTGCAATGTGTCTTTGTGGACTTAGAGAAAGCATATGACAGAATACATAGGGAGTGGAGAGGTCTGCAGTAAGAGTGACGGATGCATTGAAGGTAGAGGTGGGATTACATCAGGGATCGGCTCCGAGCCCGTACTTATATGTAATGGTGATGGACAGGTTGACAGACAAAATTAGACAGGAGTCCCCTAGGGACTATGATGTTTGTGGATGAAATTGTGATCTGTAGCGAGTAGGGAGCAGGTCGAGGAGACCCTGGAGAGGTGGAGATATGCTCTAGAGAGGAGAGGAATGAAGGTCAGTAGGAACAAGACAGAATACATGTTTGTGAATGAAAGAGAAGTCAGAGGAATGATGAGGATGCAGTGAGTAGAGCTGGAAAAAGGTGAATGAGTTTAAATACCTGGGATCAATAGTACAGAGTAATGGGGAGTGTGGAAGAGAGATGAAGAAGAGTGTGCAGGCAGGATGGAGTGGGTGGAGAAGAGTGTCAGGAGTAATTTGTGACAGATGGGTGCAAGCAAGAGTGAAAAGTCTACAAGATGGTAATGAGACCAGCTATGTTATATGGGCTGGAGACGGTGGCACTGACCGAAAAACAGGAGACAAAGCTGGAGGCAGCAGAGTTAAAGATGTTAAGATTTGCATTGGGTGTGATGAGGATGGACAGGATTAGAAATGAGTACATTAGAGGGTCAGCTCAGATTGGACGGATGGGAGTCAAAGTCAAGAGAGGCAAGATTGTGTTGGTTTGGACATGTGCAGAAGAGAGATGCTGAGTACATCAGGAGAAGGATACTAAGGATGGAGTTGCAGGCAAGAGGAAAAGAGGAAGGCCTAAGAGGAGGTTTATATAAATGTGGTGAGAAAGGCCATGCAGGTGGTGGGTGTAACAGAGCAAGATGCAGAGGACAGGAAGATATGTAAAATGATGATCTGCTGTGGCGACCCCTAATGGGAGCAGCTGAAAAGAGGAGAAGAAGAAGAAAAGCTGCACGAAATTGATTATGCTCAAAGCCACAGCACCTGGCAAGCACTTGCTAAACAACTTTGAGCTTCTCCAAACGTTCACTTTGCTTCTGAAGATGGCTTTCATTTGAATAAACCGCAATGACCCATTTCTCTGTCAGCTTACTGACCCTACTGTGGGAAATGGGAAAGTGATGTTCAAAACTTTGCCATTTGATAGACAATTATTAATAACAAATATCAACACATAAAAAAATATGTTAGCTAATATTGTTTTTTCTACCACTCCACCAAATTTCAATCAAATCTTTGAAGGCATTTCTGAGATTCTGGGGTATTGTCCAAATATTGATGTATCAAAATGTTCTTTCTTAGCGGACACCTACTGGGCTAAATGTACTATCCTGCCAAATTTCAGCTTTTTAGATAAATTGGAGATAGTGTTTTGTTGATGAGCGAGTGATTGAGTCAGTCAGTCAGCTTTGCATTATATAGCCAGAGATGTTTGTACCAGTAGTCTTGTTATCAGAAGCTATATGACCTTCCTAAATATCCCTTAAGATTCTTAGTTTGCCATGATAAACAGGCCATATTTTGTGGGTAATGCTCTGGCTGACATGTACTGTCTATCAACTAATGTGGTAATATAATAATAAACAAAGGGTTCTAATCATATTCCTGTATAAAATGTCTTGCTTTACAAATGACTAGGGCATCCAGGTTGAAAATGGTGAACAGCTGTGAATCTCCAGTTATTGAGGGGACCCATCTGCAACTAACAATGATGAAATAAGAAGCAGGATGGAGAAAATCAGCTGTATCTAAATATAGCAATTAAAGTGATGGGTACGGATAATAGAAACTGCTAGAGGCAGTGTTAACATAGAAACCACATCCTGTCATGGCCCTCCTCCGCATCGTCAGCACAAGCACATCCATTCATACTCGCTATCTGAACTCTCCTTCCCCTTCTCTACCAGATGGAAGCTGGCTACTCTGGCTCTGTACACTGGACAACTGCATATTGATGATTCTGAAAATATGTGATAGAGTTTCACATTTAAAAATTACTTATATTGATTGCATATGCATATACCCTACAGATGAGCATTTTAATATTCATAGCAACCTTAAACTTTATGCCCCACAGTATAGAGGTCGAACCTCGCAACCTCCGTGGCAGTATTATTAAGTGTTAATAAAGTGCAACACTTAAAATGTGCAATCTAAAATGGAAAAAGGAAGGTGTGTGGCAGATGAAGTACATGATAGGTAAGCAAGAAGACACAACACTACACCAAATACAAAGGGGAACATTTCAGCTTAGGGTAAGCCAAGCAAGGCCAGAGAATATTTTTCTTTGGATTACTTTGCTACCTTTGATTCCCCAATTAATCATCACTGATGTGTGTTTTTACTTTCTCATTTTCCTCTCTATTCTTTCTTTTAAATGCACCTCTTTTTAATAAACATGGACTCTTTTTTGTATAATTCTGGGTGTGAAAAGTTACTGAAAGAGCTATTCCACTTTCATAATTACACAATTATTAAATGTTCAGTAAGTCCTACTCAATACTGTAGTTGAAAAGAGGCAAATTGAGGTTTCCACTGGAAATGTTAAGAGAAAGTTTATAGAGTTACATAAAGTATGTGGTTTGGCAAACCCTGAAGCATTTACTCCTACTCATTTAACAAAGTTACACAATATAGAACACCATTATACTTCTTTGGATGTTGTTTTATTTTTAACTGCTCTGCCTTCTATAAAGTAGAGGAGTGTCAGATTTGTTGAGCTATGAAAAGCACAGAATACTTTAAAAATAACACAAAATGAAAGAACTAAATATAGTCAAAATGAACTAACTACAAATCAGTCTCTCCTTTTATTATTTATATGTGTTACAAGCACACAAAAGAGAACCACAACCTTTTTTTAACTTAAAGCAGTGATATTGAGTCAGGCTAATTCAAAGTAATATACATTAAAAAGAGTAGGTATGTACTGCTATAGAGTGTGAGGAAATAACTTGTAACACCAATTTAAGCTATAAACAAAAAAGTCCAAAATAATGCTTCCTGCCAATGGTGATTTTTTGTCTCTCTCAAATACCTACTTCAAAAAAGCCCTAAATAGGCAAGACTCTTCAGAGCATAACAACTTGCACATTTTTTCAACAATACAACCTAAACCAGGAATTGAGGGTTACATGATAGTTCATCCTTAAAAATAAGCACAAAATAGAGCCTGAAATACAAAAAAATGCCTCCTACTGTTGCAGGTTTTAGAACACAGGTAACAGGTATTCAGTAAAATTCTAGCAAACCAGGCTGAAAAGATACATACATTCCTTTAACAGTTAAGGGCAGAATAAGTCTAAAGGAGCTTAAAGTACTGGGGAGAATGTCTGTGAAAATGTCTTGAAAGACATTGAGAGAATAATCTTAAATGAGGATTAAGAGTTAAACAGAAAAACAAAAACCATCAGTAGGACTTTAACTGTTGATTACATGTTGAGTATGTGCCCTGTCCATGGTTTGTTCCTGCCTTGCACCCTATTCAAGCTGGGATAGGCTCCAGCCCCTACGTTACCCTGATCTGAATTAAGCAAGTTAGAAATTGACATGATAATTTGGCTCCACTACCACACACCTTAAATTGGAAGGAGTACTCCAAAGATTTGAGTCTATATACTCTTTACTAGATGTTAGTATATTTTTAATGCCAATAGTTTCATACTCAAAGCCCTCTCCTCCACATGTTCAATCTTTATTGCAAGCTTCCTTCCGTTACTTGTATCGCACAATCCCTATATCAGTTATCGAGGAGTATGTACAAAATGTGCAAAACACAAGCTTACTTGTTCACACACTGTTAAATAGTTACTGTACTTCTGGAATAACCAGGGCACATCATAAACAGGAAATTAAAACCTCATGTGAATGGCTTTTTGAATTGTAGATCTACCTCTCACCCTTTATTTGCTGGTCAAGAATCCCATTAAATAAAATCATACCATTTTTTGGATGGAGTATTCCTTTATGTCCACTGGGCTTCATAAAAATAGATTTGCCTCCTTTATATTAACAGTAATTATTGTGAGGACATGTGGAGCTTTAGGTGACCCCAGGAGCTGAACTTGGGAACAACTTACATAGACTGCATCATTTATTCGTCATTTTCAATATCTTTCCAAAAATAATATCCTGTTGTTTCTGCACTGAGCCCTTTGCTTCTGCAGTAGGCTTCCTGCAACCAAGTTTTTGAAAAAGAAGCACCAGATGCTCCACTTTTATTTATTACTACAAAGGAGATTAGGATACTAATTTAAGCACAGACTATTTCCCTGTTCAGGTTTTGGCTCCTCACAACCCTAAAACTGGAGTAAGTGAGCTGAGCAAATGAACAGATGGATTAAAGTACAAGGCAAAAAACACCATTTTGAAGATCATCATGTGGCTGAATTTCTTAAAATATACGTTTCAAAAGCATGAAACTATAATATCCTTGTTTTAATGAATATCTACTGATTTTCTAAATTGGAAAGCCACTGAAACAAAACAGTAGTTATACCCTAAAGCATCTGTGAAACTTGCATGAAAACAGGTGACAAACACAAATTATTTCAAAAGCAGAATAAAAAATATGTATTCATGCAAAATGGGGCTGCATGAGGGGTTCATTAGCATTGGATAAAATTCCCATGGTTGTCAATACCAGTAACACTGCATTATAGACTCTAGTATTTCCAATCTTTGGGGCTGTCCTGAGGATCAATTAACCAGCTATTCATCACTGGTTACTTTAGGGAGTTAACAGAAAAGACTGTAAATAAGTAAAGTATCCCCCACACGTACTATATTAGTAAAGACTAGCTAGAGAGCACATAGGCATTCTTAGAAGATGGAAGCTATGACAAGAGTATTACCATATTAATAAAAGTCTGTGTCTTGAGAGATACAAATTCCTTATGTGATCTAACTGGTAGTTTAGTAGACAGCCACTCATCCCATAATAACCAGTGTTCTGGCAGGTTTCCATTCTACCATTTGAGAACACTATCTTGATTGTGCTGCTGCAAATGTGTCAATGCAGTGGTCATCAGCACTAAGAGAGAAGCAAGATTTGCTGCTGAAGGTTACCCGATGACAGTTTATAATAGGTGCTGATGCTGAAGCCTGTAAATAGTCCAGATACTGTCAGCAAATACAAATGAAGACTTCATTATTAACCTCATGAATAAAATGTTGTCTTTGTAAAACATGAGCCAGAACCCAAAGGAGTCCAGTCTTTGTCTCAGGTTACTGGATAGAATCCATGTATTGCAACTATATAGTAAAACAGTAAAGCACCAAGACTCTAAAGACTTGAACCTTCGTCCTTTTGCATAGATACTGAGTGCGCCACATACCCCTCTCCAGGGACCTCATTAACCCATGACCCCCCATGCTCTCCTAATCCATCTACTGACTTCATAGAAAGAGTCACCAGAAATGTGGATGTCACTGCGAAGGTTGGTGCTTTTCCTAATTTCAACATTTGTATTATTTTATCTACAAGTTCTCTGGAATATTCTTATGTCCCATTTTTAAAGCTGTGGAGTTTCTCTAAGAAATGTGGCAGTTGTTTTAGCAATTTACTGGTGGAGGTTGATATTTAGGCTCTTGTCCCCTTGTCAGGTAAACGTATTTCAACTGTATAACCACAGAGCTTTCACAACACAGGCACTGAATAATACTTCTATTAATCTAAAAATGCAGTATAACTAAACTATATGAGAAAAAAAGTCTCTATTATTGCTCGGTATCACAAGTTTTAAGTTAAGTAAAAAGATTAGTTTTGGTTATAAAATTGAATTTAAAAATCATAAAAATACATGTTGAAGTTAGAGACTTTTCTTTGGTCAACAAGCAGTGGTGTTACTAGACTAGTATTTCAGGCAGTGCTGAATCCTAACAAGGTAGGAAGGAAAATGTATTTGTGCATATGGAGGCAGACCACAACTAAAGGCATAAAAACAAATCGAAAAATGCAAAAAGGTGGCCAGGTGTTCATTTGCACATATGTCAACAGACCTGAATCCTCCCCTCCAGCATCAGCTTCCATCCAATCTGCCAAACTATCATATATTTGCCCCCACCCCTTAACCCCAGCTTGGCTCCAGCATTAAGTAAAAAAGAGAAAACTTCATAATATTGTAAACATGTGAATATCTTATGTTAGTAGTGTTGTGTTAAATGTAACAGAAAAAAAAAACACCTCCAAATGCATAAATCTCCAGGGGACATCAACAAAAGAAAGGATGACTCAGAAAATCTCCATTTTAAAGAAGAATTGACAGATGCTTAGTGTTTTGTCTTGCTACAAAGACTTAACTCCTGACCAATGTGTTTAATCCGCTGATAATAAAGGTAGAAATTAAAAAGACACTACAAATCTAAGAAAATACTTTTTGGCTAGAGATGCACAATTGTTATCCAAAAGAGCTACTAAGCTACAGGAAGTGCATACTCAGAGCACATGTTTAGCATATGACTGCCAAGGAGAAGCATTACTAAGGTGAGTGCCAGACAACAAAATGTGAAAGGATTTTTTCAGATATTATTCTTACTAAAGCAGTGTAATCTATAACATAGCAGAAACACTTTTTCATATACAAAATAAACTGATGATGCTTAAAATCTTTCAATGATTGTCCTGCATTTAGGGTGAATTTTCATATGGCTGTGTGGGAAAGTAAAAACAAAGATCTTTAATGTTAGTGGCAAGCTCATTTAATGCCTTATATTCATTGTTTCATGGATGCAAGTTTGTACAGTAGAGGAGATCATTCACTTTTATCCTCACTTTGACAGCACAAATAATGGGGATATGTTTAATTTTATGAGGAAAAACACTTGCTTATAAAGGCAAGTTTTTTTTATCTTTACTATCCACTTCTTAACAAAGTCCAGTTGTACAACTTCATAGAGCAACTAGGGGGTTCCCTCCACCTCACTTCGCTCGCCAGCCACTTCGTATCTCCTGCTCCTGGTGTGAAGAGGGGGGCTGAATGCATCTTAAGGACATGTAGTCACTCCTCCGAAACCCCCTCTGAAACGGTGATACAATGGGAAACAAATAGTTTTTTACCTCCTCTTTGCTTGATCAGCTGTTGGCTTGCTGCTGTGCTGTGTGATCTGCATCTTGCATGGCGCTTTGAACATTTAAAAGCCTGTACAGCAGCTATCCTACTGCTTGTGCTTTATTTCTGGCCCCGGGCGTGGTTAAATCTTTTGGCACAAAGTCTCATCTTGCGAGACGCAAGTTCTTTACATTTTTTAGTTTATAATTTAAAAATGGAATAAGAATCTGAAAATCTAACAACATCACATTAAAGTTCGATAAATTCTAAAAAGAATGATACCAACATATATATGTAGGTTTAAAGCGTGACCAAAAATGGAACATTAAAAACATCATCGTTGCACTTCCATTGCACTTTTAGGCTTAGGATTTTATACATATAGAGTAGATAAAGACTACAGAATATCAGGTTTCACATTAATGAGTTTTTAGAAGATCAAGAGTGAAGGCATATTACTGAAATATGTTGTGAGTACTGTATAAGAAACCTAACTTACAACTGAATTTGTCAAGCAATTGCTGGGTCTATCCTATAAAGCAAATGGCCCTCTTTGGAACATGTAGATGACATCATCATCTACTTCCATAAGTGCCAGGTCATCAAACTGTAGGGAATGGTCTGCATTGTTTCAGAATTAGCCTCTCAGAAATCTTTACGATTTTTTAAGCAACAAATAGTATACAGGTGTGTAGTCCTTAATGATGTCTGCTTTTAGACTTTGTAAAAATGCAAGGTGTAATACACAGTTGTGTTCCCAATGCATAATCATAGAAAAGGTGAATAGGTGTTGAAGGACCCCACAAAGCTCTTTTAGCACATGCTTTGGGCATTCTCAGATTGATGTCATCTGTCATCCTAATTGCCTTGTCTGTACGGATCTTCCCCAGCACTATTCCCCTGATCACCCCGGACAGACAGTCTGGGAAATGAGGTGGGAATACAAGGATTTGAGACAGTATCAATGCAGTAAGATGAAGAAATAGGCAGTGGGTGCTGAGATCTATCTGTCATTCAAAAGCTAGTGGTGTTACATGAGAGCCACTTTGGTCAATGATAGTCAAAACTTTTAACTGATTTACCTAATTGGCCCTGTCCTGTTTCCCCACCATGACCTACTGATTGATCTACTAGTAACCACCAATGGTCTTCATGTCACTCCACACCTCCTTAATGCTACCTACTGTAACTTCAACTTGTGCCTGCAGCGGAGTTGCTTTTTCCTGCTCTGTCTGTGCCGTTTCATTTTCTCATTATATTCAAACCTGAAGCTGCCTTCTTTATATTTAGCATGTCCTTCATGTCCTCAGTAAGCAACTCTTGTTTGTGGGGAAATAAATTAATTGGTTAAAGTATTGTGAAATGCATTCAAGGAATTCCTAAGTGGATTAACCACCTGAATCACAGAACATACTACAGTCCAACTCCTGAATAATAAGACCACAAAAATTGCATTTCTGGCTGACCTGGTTATTTTGTTGTTATGAGCTACCACTTCAAAGAGTGTTCGTGTTAAGTTTCCCAAAGGAACGCACGTACTTTCTGTCAGATACACAGCAGAAGCACACACTCCAGACTGTCAGACAGCCACACCGACAGAAGCCTACTGCTGCTATCTAGACATGAGGACTTATAGGCAAAGTGGTTTTGCGTGTTCATGATAATGTGCAAAACACTGTGGAACTTACTTTCACATCCCTATGAATTGGAATTCGGTGGCATGTTTCATATAGACACTGTGACTCGCAGTCGCTAGTAGATTTAAAATTTATCTTAATCCTAGCAACAGGATACCTCAGCATATCCACTCCCAATACAGTTTACAGGATGTGCAAAAAACGGGCTCCTTAGCAGGCAATATGCTTCAATTCCTCTATGTACCCTATTCTTAAATGGAATGGCAAAAATGTAATTTTAGTAAAATGTATAGACAAACTGCTATATATGTTTTGCAGATACACAGCTGCTGGAAGAGGGATGTGGTACAGTGTGCAATCCCTTAACAGAGACAGCATGCATTTCACAATAGCTAGTAAGCTATTTGCCATCACTATGATTTTTCTAACTCCTTGAGGTACTGTGCCATAATCAAAAACAATAAAATGTTTAAGCACAGAGTCGACTTGCTAAATATACCTGTGGTTCTATATAGTTTAAATTAGCTTAATTATTTGTGTGTTGTGATTTAAAGAACAGTAATATTGCTTCACTAGTCTTTTATTAATAAGTATGAAACACTTTTATGTAAAGACAGTAATAAAACATTACAGATATTTGCCAATTTTTCCATTAGCAGTTTTGTCAGTTAAGCTCTCACTTGCATACAAAACTGAGTTGCAAAAGCTCACAATAGAAAAACTCATTAATGTCCAGAGGACTATCTGTATACTTGTGGTATGTTGATCCCATTTTAAAAAATGAATTCTCTTCAAAATTCAAACACAAAATATAAAAATTGGATGCAAATAACATATTGTTGGCATTGACTAGTTTAATGGGCTTCACACTGGAGCACTGTCTATGTACTCAACATGCACTACACCTTAGTACACAGCAAAACAATGAACAGCAATGCTGTGACCAAACAATATCATCTGCAGCCTTTCCACTCATCAACAGGCAGTTGTGCTTCTTTTCCATTAACATCAGTCAGCCGAATGATGCTGCCAATCTGGCTGTAGTGGTTAATCCACTGAGAAAACAAAATTTTAAAAATTACTACTTGTTCACTGATTTCATTAAAGATAAGTGATTGATATTTACATACATTACTTGTCGACACAGAAGACAAACAAAAATACAAAATTTCCTTTAGCGCATTTTTTGTAGTCGTTTAGCTTGGCAGGCACTGTCTCATACTCTTGAAAACTCTGCCTTATACTAATTACTTTAATGTTTGTTTAAACATTGCACTTCGTCACAGATTTTCTTTCAATAAACACTGTCAACAAGTGCATCTTTGATCCACTAGACTACATAATTTGTACTATAGAAAAAGCGATTTTTGCAAAAAGAAAAAAAATCCAGATAATTAAAGTCAGCAAGTGTTTAAAAAAGTTGCACTGTGAAATCAAACCATCTGTATTCATGGTATTACTACAGACACTTTAAGGTTTTCCCAGTTTGGCACAGGTTCTACAAACAGAACAATAACTACCTAAGCTATGTGGCATTTATAGCCAGCCAAGGCAACCACTGCCCTCCTTGCCTCTTCCTACCCACAAAAGGCTGATTGGAGAGTTACTACACAAAGTTGACAAACTTCATAATTTCAGGTGGTTTTCGTCTTCTCATGACTATGGTAAAACCGGTTGTCTGCCATGTCCATGCAGGGCATATTGGAATGTTACTGTGAAACTGTGAATTGAAATTAATTTCCTTTTTCTCCAATTGTAAAAAGCATTGGTCTCTTTAGAGAACAATTTGTATGGACTGCAGTTAATCACTGATATCAAAAGAAAAGTAAATAATTTAGTTGGAGTACTTGTCTTGCATTTTATTTTACATCAAGCACAATTCCATAGCATAGCAAAACATCTTTACAAAACAGTAAGTCTAACAACAATTATAATCAAGTAATTATCTGTCCCTCTGACTACTGCAGCAACATACAGCATTCTTATCCTGAAACTATATTCCTGAAAGATGGTGTACCACCATGGTAATAAATAAACCTAATAAATGTTTCTCTTCATGTAGTATTTCTATTGTTTATACAATATTTGTAAAAAAAATATATATACCACGATGGGCTCTTAAGTAAAAATGTGCTTAACAAGAAAAAACAGAGTTGAAACTTGCATTCCCAGGCAAACAGTCTTGTAATTAGTCACCCTAAGATTTGGATGTAGACAAATTAGACAAGATATAAAATGTAGACAAAATATTAACATTTTAAACATGTGTTATCCAATACTAGTTTACTTGGGTCTGGACCCTTGATGACATTACTGGGATTAATGAGCCACGTCTAGGTGATCATAAATCCACCAAAGGCAGCACTCACTCAATAATAAGCAAATTTAACGTTGCCAAACATAATTTTCAGATACTGGAGGTAAAAATGGCACAACACAGGAGAATTGGAGATAACTGACACAGACATGACAGAGGCATGGGCCATGATGGGAATCAAAATCTGATTCTTGGATTTACCACTGGGCCACACCACATATCAAAGGTTCAACATGAGAAAAAAAATGCTATTTATTTAACATAATCGTACAAGCATTTGACTTTGCAAAAATCCACCCACCCATCTTCTGAGCTAGTTTCTACACCTGCTCTAACTAGTCATAGCAGCCTATGTTTTAGCAGAGCTTTTCACTTTCAAACTACTAATAAGACAGTTCTATTTTAAGATGAGGGAAGATTAACTACTGGGTTACAAAAATGCATCATTGAGGTGTAATTTTTTATACAGTACTACTCAAAAAAAATATTAAAGAGAAAAATTACATGCCACCTTTAGCATGTTGTGTGCCTAACTGAAAACATCTAGTGCAGAATTCAAACTTTCTTCTGCAAGATAATGTATAATGTAGCTAACCTATTTCAATTTAACTTTACATATCAGAATAAATTTAACTTGTCCTTAATCTAGTAAAAAATGCCATCATCCAGGTTCAACACTGCTGCCAGCTCACTCTAAAATATATCCTATACTCTACAGATGAAGACTTCAAAACAGTTTTCAACGTTAACACATTTATATAAATGAAAATACTCTAAATTAATTTATAGCCTCACCCCTGCCTGAATGGTGGGAGTCACCCCTAAAGACAAAGGCTATAAATATATTTTTGGCTGCCAGCTGCAGGGCATCACTTCCACAAAAAATATTGAGATAATAACCTTTGTCTTACATTGTACAAGTGGTGATCGCTACTGCAGTCTTCTCAAATTTCAACTCTGTAAAATTTGCACTGCAAATCTTTAGATATCTCAAATAAGTTAAAGTGATCCAAACAGTCACCTTAAAGGCTTTCCTACTTCATTCCTATAATGTATACATTTCTACGAGGCTGACAATCACATTGTGCTGGTTGCTTGGTATCTGTGGGCGGACATCTTCTCTACTCTCTAACTGATCATGGTTTCAGCCACAAACATGCTTCATGTGCTTCCTGTGATGGAGACTGTGGAAAAAAAAGGTTTTGCTGTTACTATTGGAAGAGGCACCCTTATCATTTTTGAACAAGAGTTATACACATTTTAAAAAATAGCCGTGGGACAACCTAAAATATTAAGCTGAAGTCCGTTCTTGATACATTTCTTTTAACTCTCTGTAATCATGCCAAAGAATCATTATGAAATTTTTCAAAACCAAAATGGTCATAAAAATAAAGACATCAAACATCAACTGGCTCTGTGATTACCACCTAAAAAAAGCAAAGCTTCTTTGCCCCATTTTCCTAAAAATCCAGTCAGATTTACATTGCTGCTACATATATAAAGAACACCTCAAATGCATGCAGCCACACACGGTTTACCAACAGTCGCCATGTGCATGTCAGCTCACATGCCTTGCATCCTTAGCTTGTGGATGTGCCTTCTTATAAGCCTTTGTACTACATCTTCCAGGTTTCTTAGTGCAGATCTTTTGCCTAACTAAAAGCAAGGTACGGGGGTAGGGGGATAAAGTGCTTCATGGTTGCCATGCCTGGTTTAAAGTTTCATGACTGGCTTTTTAAGTGGTTGTGGTGGAGGTAATCCAGAGCATGGGGTAATGAGTGTTATATAGTTTTTTGGAGAGGGTGGGTTTTACTGAGACACATTTTTTAAGTACAAGGGTGAATGGTGAATGTATGTTGCTGCAAGGGAAGGTGTGGTTTTTATAGCACATCCTTTTGTCTTTCTTTCTTTCTGCTTTTACTCTTAATTTCATACCAAAGTTAATTTAACTATAGCTTCTTGGAAAATTACAGCCTTATCCACATTCAAAAAGAGATATTGTGTGTCTGACTTTTTACACAGAAACTGCACTGATCTTGCTTTCTTAATTGAGACACATTTGTTGATGCTGCCTCTAAACGTTACATGGTTGTCCCAATGTCATCTGCCCCCTACTGCAAGTGTGGATTTACAATGCTTGTTCTACATTCCCTTCAATGTAAAGGTATGGGTTCTAAATGCGCTTCTAATGGTAGGTATTGTTATATCAGAATTTAGTGGAAGGAAAATTGGATTAGAACATTACATTAGAACAATCTAGATGTGAACAGACCATTCGGCCCAACAAAACTCGCCAGTCCTATCCACTTAATTCTTCCAAAATAACATCAAGTCTAGTTTCGAAACTTCCTAAAGTCTTCTACATGTGTCGACAGTTCCCTTTGTAAAGAAAAACTTCCTAATTGTTGTGTGAAATTTACCCTTAACAAGTTTCCAACTGTGTCTCCATGTTCTTGATGAACTCATTTTAAAATAGTCTCGATTCACTGTACTAATTCCCTTAATAATTTTAAATACTTCATTGATGTCTCCTCTTCATCGTCTTCTGCTTAAATGAAAAGGCTCAGCTCTTTTAATCTTTCCTCATAATTCATCCCGTATAGCTCTGGAATCAGTGTGATGTAGTGGTTTAGGCTTTGGACTTCAAATACTCAGGTTTTTGAGAAAGTAACGTACTGTGTTCCAATTGGAAAACAAAAACAAACGTAACCAATTGTATCATAAATGTTGTCAGACCTCCCATTGTGTATTCAAACTTAACATTTTTTATTTCCTACATGTAACACTTAACATTTATTTACATTAAATTTCATGTGCCACAAATCTACCCAAACAGCTCCTTCCCCCACATGGAGGACCAAGAGCATGAAACTTTCATTGTTAGCACCAGAGCAGAATTGAGTATTTGCTGTTGTGTTGTGCAGAATTTCTGGTTCACCACACCAGGACATGTTTCCAGATTTAGACCCAGAACACTTCAGGCTCTCGGGCTTCAAAAAAGTGATTTATTTACTACGATTCCAGCCATTAAAACCAGGGAGGTGTTTCTTAATACTAATCTAGACAAAATTATAATTGTTTTTTTCAGTTCAAGTCTGATCTGTTCTATTCGTCATTCCCCTTTGAAGCTGCTGACGTGGACTAATTCTAAAATCCCAGCCACTCCCAAAGATTTCAAAGTCAGAGGCCTTTGCCCAGGAAATTTCCTTTCCACTTCATGAACTAAAAGAGGCTCTCGATTCTAGGAGTTCTGTGAAACCTCCGGGGCCTGAGGGGTTGCCCCTGAGATCTATGTCCGCTTTTAGGAAGCAGCTTTCAGTCCAGCACTTCCAGATGTTTAATTTTGTATTTTCTTCCTCCCACGTGAACCCTTCAATTAATCTGGCCCTGATTAAACTATGATTTAAAGAAGGTAAGAACCCCACCAACTACTCCAATTATTAGCCATTATCACTGATGAATTCTGATGTCAAGCTGCTTGCCTAGGTACCTGCACGTCAGTTGCAGATGGAGATACTTAAACTGATTTATTCTGATGAAAATGGCTTTATTAAGTCCTGCCATGCAGCTCACAACGCTGACCACTTGTCGCGTGTCTTGTACGCTGCTCCTACACTTTTCTTGCCTGCTGCTTCGTTTTCCATAGATGCAGTGAAGACATTTGACACAATGAACCAGTCCTTATCGTTGGAAGGTCCTGGGTAGAAAGAGCTTTAGCCCTGCCTTCATTAATATGACTCAAACCTTTTATTCTTCCCCTTCTTCAACCATTCTTTCTAATTTCCACATTATCCCACCAAACCCCTGCCTTTCATGATTTTTAAGGAGCCAGACAGGGCTATCCCCGCTCCTCTTTATTCTCTTATAAGAGCCTCTGGCAGTAGCTCTCAGCGGTTCAGTTAATATCAGTCCCATACTGATTAAAAACACAAAAAAGTGAAATTGTATACAGATGATACTCTAGTCTACCTTGGTAATGCCCCTGCTGATATCCACCATGTCCTTGACCTGTTTAACATTTATGAAGCTCTGTCTGGCTATAAGATTAACTGTTCTAAATCTGTGCTTTTCCCACCGAATTCCTCCTGTCTTTATGCTATATTTGCCACATTCATACCTCAAGCAGTGTCTTTCAGATACCTAGGATTGGACATGTATGCCATGGTTCAGGAGCTTGGAGCTGCCAACTTTGGCAGTGTTCTGAAGGGTATCAGAGACTCCATTTCATCTTGGTACCACCTTCTCTCTCATTCCAATCTAGACTGAGAATTATTATTAAAATTAATTTGCTCCCTAGAATTAACCTTGTTAGCTCTATGCTCCCTATTTCTACCTCTCCAAAGTTCTGTCAAACTGTTAAGTCACTGATGTCTTCATTTTTTTGGAATCTGACCCAAGACCATCTATTAAATGCTCCAATTTGATCTGCCCCAGGTTGGATGGTGGCGTCACCTTCCCAAAATTTGAACTGTGCCATCTTGCTTTTACTCTAATGCCAGCCTGGAGTGTGTATGCCCTCCTCAGCACCCTCATTCATGGTTTCTAACAGAAACAAAATAGTTTTCCTTCCCTTGCTTAATTTAATTTCCCTTTCCTTCTAATATAATAACACCCCTTTCTCTTACTGTTGGCCCCATTTTGTTTTATGCCCTTCAGACAGGTTGAAAAACTGATGGGTCCGCTGCCAAGAAAGCACCTGCACACTCCTTCATCCTTCAGTTGTGTCCTAAATATCAGAGGACATTCAATTGCCCCCTTCCCTTGGTGTCAATCTGGTATATCTGTGTTAGAAGATATATTTAATAAGCCTGGGATGAAAACTTTCTTTTCTCTTCAATCTAGTCATCCTATCCTTACAATTGCTTATTTTTTAATTTTATTTTTGTATATTTGCAGTTGAGGTCTAGGCTCAGGACATGTGGATCTCCCCTCTTCCAATTCATTCTCCGTACTCATTTGCTTCAACCCTTTCTCATAAATCCAAACTGGTATCTATGCCCATATTTATCAAGCATTTCATAGTACACAAATAGTTCTAAATGACTCAAAAATATGAATGAAACAATCTTGGTAAAGCATTTTATCAATTTTCCTAATTTACAAAAGTATTCCTAACTTCACAGGATTTAAGAGAGCTAAACATTGGACAACAATTAACTTATAGAAAAATATTGATTTGAAAGAGATGGAATAATATTCGTTACAAGTTATATGAAGCCATATGCTGTCAGCCAAAATGAAAGTGTAGTGTTACACGTAAAAATGCAAGTTTTGATTTATATATTACAAAAGCAAAATTTTTCGAATTTTGCACCAAACTTTAAAGGGCCTTTCAATGCTTAAAGGTAATACACAGATTTATACATTTCCCTGAGCTAAGCTTTGTAGTCCACAAACCCCTAGAATATTACTGTTACATTTTACAAGCTCAAGATGTTTAAAGAAGGCAGGCAAGGCCCCCCGAGCATTGCTTAAATTGTGCCTCGCAGAAGATGGGGGGGGGGGTAGGGGGACAAAGAGAGAAACAGCACAGCACATTGCAAGACTATGGGGGCACTGGAAGAGTCAACATGACTGGAGACACCATGCAAAAATAGCTGTGGCTAGTTTCAGTAAAACTGTTATGTTACGAGGCATTTTCTGTTGGTATAGGAACAGGAAGGCGAATCATCTGAAAGTATGACTGTGCATCATCCATCCATCCACATCCTAATCCCATTTTATCCTGAGCAGGGTCGCAGAGAAGCTGCACAAGGCAGAAATAATCGCTAGAGCATTCATTTTTAAATAAATATGCCCTTTACCGGGCCTTACTCTCATTTGGTGAGTTTATCTCAGTCTTTTGATCTCAGTGTCCATTACAATATTATGCAGCTTAGCATGATATCCTATCTCATTATGTTTCCCTTCTTGTTCTTCTTTGATTATTATTATTAAGATTATCTTTATTATTATCTTTGTAGTATAACCTCAGCTTTGTTATCAGAAAAATACAAAACACTTTTATAACTGTCAATTTACAGCAAGGCATATTGTAAAATCATGACATCATTCATTTACAGACATGAATTCCTATTCCTTACTGGAACCGGGGCTAGGAGTTTTCAAAACTACTTCTTATGCCCCACTCTAGGATAGGACAATCTTACCCTAATATTAGCTTTAGTCCAATTCCAAGATATAATTCTGAGAAACATGGGCTCTAGTCTCTACCCCCTCCTGTGCAACGTTCCCTCAGAATTAAACTAACAGGGCCACAAAAATGTAACAGGACTACAATTAGATCTCCAATGTCATGTTTGCCCTCTTACAGTCTCTGGCAACTTCTTTTGCATGTTCTGGTAAAATTCCCTAGATGCAGCTCCCTGACACTATGTGGCTGAATCCCTCTCCACGAGTCTGTCTCTCTATACACCTTTGTCCCCTCAAATTCTTCTCTTCTTGGACTTTTCTTCACTTTCCCCTTTTTCTCTATCTCTCTCCCAGTGGAGGCTTTTAATAACTGCAAACATTGCAGCTAAGTTGCTTTTAGCATCTAGCTGGAAATATCCTGCCATTGCCTCCCTGCAATCTGGAAGTCTTCATTTTACAATGTTACCTTATTGAATCTGCATCTCAGATCAACAGCTCAGTTAGTAAAGAGCAGGCTGGAGGTAGCTCCATGAGGCAGTTTCTCCCATCCCTTACTTTGTTGTGGTATGTTTGTTGAACTACCATCGACTCGTCTCTCTTACTGTTTTTCTATATTTAATTAGCCATCTCAGGTTTAGTGGGGTAGGGTGGTGTTTGTTTTTTGTTCTTACAAAGCCTAATGTTTAATTTTAATTGTTGGTTTCCTTGTACTGTATACCTTTTTCATTTTACCAAATGAAAATTTGATCACAAAAAAAACACACATTTTTCAAGGCTGCTTTATATTAAAATTAAACTGAGAAGTCTTATATATGACTTAAAAATTGTGAAATAAAAGGAGCATGATACATATTTTTGTCTAGTGTGTAGTTTCTTAATGAGATTTTAACAGGTAGTTACCAGGGGCCTCATGTATAAACGGTGCGTATGCACAGAAATGTTGCGTAAGAACTTTTCCACGTTCAAATCGCAACGTATAAAATCTACAAATCTACGCACTTTTCCACGGTATCTCATACCTTGTTGTACGCAAGTTCTCCGCTCGGTTTTGCAGACTGGCGGCACCCAGCGTCAAAGCAGTACTACTGTTCCTGTGTGGTTACTCATTATTTTCCTGACGCGGCTTTATAAATACATTGAAACTAACTGCATATTGTTTATTAGTGTAACGCATCTGATTGTAATTAACTTGTAACAATATAATGGTCCAGGGAATAGCCATAGTATTCCAAATACCATAACTGCCTTAGCGTTGTTACTCTCACTGCACCTTCTTCTTCTTCTTCTTCTTCTTTCAGCTCCTCCCATTAGGAGTTGCCACAGCGGATCATCTTTTTCCATATTACTCTCACTGCACCACTCGGAGTATTTATATCACTGTATCTGAGTGTGATTTACAGCACCTGCTGATCGGAAAGAGAATTATCGGTATACAGCTTCAAGGACACGCTGTCTCAGCCACGGCAAAACGTTTTAAATCCTTTCCTATACGGACCTCACGGTTCAGAAACAGTTACATCCCAAGAACTTTAAACGCACTCAATCAATTGCTTCTTGTAGAACTGTTTGTACCTTAAAGTACAATCACCCCACAGTAAACTTGAACTACAGTTATAATATCGCACAACCTGAGACACTTTATAAAGCACGTATTTAGATATGATGACGATATCATTTTTAAGGTGAAATGCAGAAAAATATGCTTATTATATTATACAGATAAAACTTTAACTTCATTTAAATAGTCTATATTCTTCACTGGGACTGGCGTGAAGGATAGAATTACTAAACGTACTACGAAGATATTTCAATGTTCCTTAAACGTTTTGAAGAATTGGTGCTAAGCTTACAGATGGCTTAACGTCTATTACAGAGCCGATTGTGTGGTGATTGGGTATTTGGGGAAAGAAAAGCAAGGACTGCAGTGGCGGCTACACCAATATACTGTATATTGAATATAAAACAGAAAGAGAAAATAACAACACAGCTAAAAACACAGTGACAAATTTTGGCAAAAGTTAAATGCTTGTGTCATGAGCACGAGGCGGCTATGCAGTGTCCGCAACGGACGTGGCCATCCACCGTGCATAAGCTACCTTACTGACATTGGCGGGAAGGAGCCACCGATTCTTCCTCTGCCCGGTGGCACCACAAGCCTAGAGCTGCCCCCGAGTACTGCTGCAATAAATTATTTTATCAAAGGTCGCGCACAATCACTGCACCGTGAAACTCATGTTTAATAACGTGCTTTAACTCCTATCATCATAAAAATGATATCATGTATACATCTCAGTATTTTAGTTATTCAGAGAGCTGTAATATCACGAATGTAATGGATTCTGTGTCCAGTTGGAGGAAGAGAGCCGGTTTAAGAAGCAAGTAGTGATTCACACACATAGAGCACATAGAAAATCAAATACAAAACAAAGCATTTAACGTGCTACTTTAATTACGATGTGATTTCAGAAACTGGTTAATTAAACGATTTTAAGATGAAGTTTATGATGTTCTACTTTTTTAATGACAAAATAAACTACATGATTAAAGTGGAAATGTCGAGATTGAAGTTGACATTTCGTGCTTTTTCCCTACTGTGTGGCTTTTTTTCTCTGTACCCTAATAAGCTTTCATATGACACTCAGACAGTGGGCTACAACTCGCCTTTTCACAGTGACTTTGATATGTGACTTCTTTTTTATTTCTGGCACTGTGCGATTTTGTGAACGTGAGCTTTCAAGTTTCTCCAACACGCTATGTCACTCGATCAACTTCCTTTTGTTGATTATACCACGGTTTATTTGAACAAATAGTATGTTTTTCCTTTGCCTCCACTTGGTATTCGCTGAAATTCTTATATTTTCTCCCGTGCTTTTCCCATTGTCTTTTCACAGAAGGCTGCGCTTAAGGGCGATTTATATTGATTTGCATATTCAAAGAGGCGTAATTCTGGGAGGAGTTGGGGCGTTACATAATGCGCGTGCACAAGCGTTACTTTTCACGCCGATCGGGATTTATGTAGCGGAAGAACGTGGAAGTTGGAGTAACCACAGATTCCTGCATCTGGATTTTTCTGTGCGTAAGCACATTTCGGCTTTTGTGCTTACGCCATGTTATAGTGCGAGTTCTACGCACGGCATTATACATGAGGCCCCAGGTGACTACTATTTTCAGAACCTCTAGTGCTATGGGTACTTCCTACCAGTATTATTTTCAAACTAAGTAATGTAATTTGTGGGTGGGTCAGTCAGACAGTAAGACATTTTATTGGCCCAGAGGGAAATTTAACATCTCTTGGATCAAAGATCCTGTATCATGGGTTCAAATCCGAGGCTTGGTTGTCTGTGTGTGTATGGAGTCCATACTTTACCCACTTCATACCAAAATAACTACATTCCCCATTTGTATGCTGGTTAGGTTAACTTCGCTGTCACAACAGTCTCTGTCTGAAATGAATTAAAGGAATAATCCGCCTCTTTGCCTCATTTGTTCGTCAAGAGTCATCTCTTCAATTCAAAAAGGCAATCCCATGGTGCACAACGACTTTTGTGGAAGTATCTATTTAACAAAAAACATGTTTTTCATGTTTTCAGCATAAATCTGTATAACTGACATGTGGATTATACAACAAGAGTAATACAAGGTTTTTCTTTTTTTTTCATGGACATTTTTCATCCCGTTAACCTATATATAGCATTGGCCACTTTTGGCTATGTAATATAATTTTATCCTCTCCATTATGCACGTAAACATAAGAGTAAAAATATTTTTTGGCCATCACTACAAAGTATAGTATGTACATGGGTTAAGAAACATAAAAAATTATCATTTTTGGTTAGAGTTTTCCCATTAACTAGATTTGAGAATGCTGTTGTACTTTGTTGTGTGCACTATATAGTGCTGAATAAATTACATTTTAGTAGTGTAAAAAGTTTAATTATTTCAAAAGTGCTGATTTTACACTTTACAGTATGGAATCCTATGCACCCTGGAAATGTGTGAGATTGTATGCCTACAGTGTTGATTTAACACTAATCAATTTGCTACATATACTGTAGATGAATTTATTTTACCTGTGGACACAGATCTGGGTGAAAAACAGAATGTGCCCATCACAATGTTAGTTTACAAACTCAAGTGAAGGCAGAAAAATAAGGTTTTTAATCAGAGAGGTCACTCCTGAATTACTAAGCATAACTTCAGAACATTTCTCCGGTTGCACCTTAATATTTTCTTGCTCTTCAAACCGTATTCTTAACTGTGCGTTTGCCTCACCTTGGCCTAAGGCAAAACCTACACAAACCCAATTGAACATAAAAATGATTTTGACACATACTTTGATTGAGGATCTACAGCTGATGCCAGCGGGTTATAGATTCTATTTACCTTTCTTGTCAGTTATCAAATTGTATTAACATTTAACCCTTACTATCTATTGCTGATCACAGGCTACTTGTTAGGGTGATGCACCAAAGGTGTTTTGTTTCAGGCTCTTCAGGAACAAAAGCAATTGACACGTACATGACAGCCACACGTAAATAAGTCAGACGGGAAACATTCATTCAATAGAGTATAGTGACGCATAATTCTTCACATCTAGCCATCAAACACTACAAAATAACCCATGAAGGCCGCCAAATCAATGCATAGAATACACTGGTGTCTAGAAAGCGAAGGCCCGTCAAATACTAAACCGTCTGAACACCGCATTACGAGGCACTGATGATGGATCATTGTTTTACTTTTTTCCTCCCATCTTGACAATCGCAGACTGTCATATGCCTGCGTTCCAACTGAGTTAAATCTTGGCACATCTGCGCAGATGTTATAGGTGATTGGTCAATTGTTTGAAAAAACTGTGCAGCCATTACTCACGTAAAAATATTAACCAACCCACTCATCCACCTACTCACACTGCTGGTTGACGAGTTCGACGTTGTCTGTGAACCCATTACGCAGCAATGTAAACTAACAGCTTGCGTCCTCCCCGCTCTTTTAACGTCTACCTGTCCCTCGCACAAACTCACATCACCGACGCATCATACACCAGTCGAGTTTGACATCTCAATGCGCAAAATGCTCTCCTGCAAATTGACTTGCCGTCGTCGGTAACTGAAGGCTCACAAAGCGCTTTGCACATTCTCTTACCTTATTATCTCCTTGGAAATCGTTCTCCTGATGTCCACGGTGTCTTAGCTCCGTCATTGTAAATAAAAATTATTTTTCACAATCCGCCCCCTTTCCAGCACGCCGTGTTTTTCGTTTTCTGTCAGTAGCGCCGGTCTGTAATCCAATTCTCGCGATGATTACACGACCGGAATGAAAGAGTTTAAACTCGCGAGAACAGCGTATCCCGGCACACTAAAACAGAGAGAGAGAGAGGGAGATAGAGAGAGCCGTATGACCTTTTGGCATATACACCACAGATTATAAATTATGACATCTGTTGCACGTTTCTTGTGTTATTGTATAAATAAATAAATAGGACAAGGTTATTCAAATTTTAAAAGTCTGATTTAGCGTAGTCCGCCCTAATTCGAGGTGTTCGTAAGAATGTAATGATTTACAATTCAATGAAAAGCAACCTTTTTTGAGTTGCGGCGCACAAAGTGCAAAAAGTTTCCTTCGCGGCGCACCTGAGGGACTGCCCATAAATAAAGTCGTGACGACACAATCTATGGACAATCGCCAATAAAAACAGTTAATTTTACAAGTTTAAAAGACATTTTATTAATAAAGGTATCAAAGGATAAATCTTATATTTAATTAATGTGAACGTTGAGGTTGTTTTTCCTTGTCGATTATTTGAAGTCTCTCGTGTTTCTTAGACTTCATTTCCGTAAGTGTTCCGTTATCAGTTTTTCCAACATAAAATATATTTTTTAAACATTATCTTTTTAATCAACCAAAAGTTCAAAAACACTAGCAGTTTTAAATATTTTACAAAAGTTTTGGCGGCGCACTGGCCGGTTGCCCGACAGTGATTTACATCAATATGTAAAAGTACATACTAAACAGTCGTATAAAATATATGAAGTATTAAAATGTGTGCAATAATTTAAATGTTTAAAGTCTACATATTCTCGATTGTAATAGAAAATGATCAAAAATACATCATTTTCATAATCACTGACCTTAAAATACACATACGCTCAATTTTTAACTTTATGGAACCAATAGTACAGAATCAAATATCAAAAACAGTATCAAATTCATGATCATCAACCTAAAAATTGCATCAAACAACACTCCACAAGCCTATGTATTACCAATCCCCATTTTTTAAGTTTTGTCAAAAGGTGTAACTTTGACCCCTTGTACCCTAATAGGGAGTGAACCCCCGGGGTCGGTTCATGCAGCACGCACAACTTGAAATTATTCCGATCATTTTTGCTGAAGACGTAATATTGGTTTACTCTTTATCATAAGGGTTTGATTTCCTGCCCAGAACATGGTTAAAAAATGGACTTAAAATGAGTGTTTTAGAGGACCAAACCCCAAAATGCTTGACATCTTGTATAAGTAGTGATCAAGGCGAGCTGAATGTGGAGTTTTCCCTGTTCCAGTGAATCAACAGGCAAGAAAAAAAAATTAAAAAGCTGAAGTAATTTTAAAACGTTCATAAGTAATTCTTTTGAGCACAATTAAAGTACTTACTGACTCTATATTTTTGGTTCTTTTGGTCCTCGTACCAGTTGCCCACTAATGGGCTAATGCAAACTATCGGTACCTGTGAGTGGGCTTTTTAAGGGCAGTGCTCCATGGTTTGCATGTGCCCATTAGACCCATCTATCTGTCCATCCATTCATCCATCTTTCAATTCTTTTATCCAGGGCAGGATCATGGGAAGATGGCACCTATTCTAGCAAGTCAGGAACAATCCCAGGACAGGGCACCATACATCACAGGTGCAACACACACCCTAGGGATAGTTTAGCATCGGCAATCACTTAACCTACATACTGTATCTTTGGGATGAAACTACACATCTTTAGGAGGAAACTGGAGCACCTGGAAGAAACCCATTTGGACATGTGAAGAACATTCAAAATCCATGCAGGGAGCACCTGAGACTTGAACTCCAGTAAAATGCTGAAGACCGTGTTATCCAAATCAGGACTTCTGAGGGTCAGATCCACTGAAGGCAGGGGGCGCAAAGCCATCACAGGACCCACACGCTTAAAATTTGAAACTGCCAGGTTACCCAGTTCTCACATCTTTGACAATGTGACAGAAATTCCCATGAACACATGTGGGGGAAAAAAATAATAGCTCATGTAGTACACCATAAACTTAATTAAGTGATTCTGATACTGATCGAATAATAGTATTTTTTTTTCTAAAGGTGATCTGTGTCATGTATTATTTCATTCTGCAATGACCAGCCCAGTGTTTAATTCTTTGCAATTTGTGTGACGTTTGCATTGGTTAATTCTCTCACCTATAGTATCTTCAGAAAGTATTCAGACCCCTTCATATTTTATACATTTTGTTATGTTGCAGCCTTAAGCTAAAATCATTTAAATTAATTTTTTCACTCATCAAGAAGCATTTACCTGTAATATCCCAGAACGCCAAAGTGGCAACAAGGTTTTAGACATTTTTGCAAATTTGTTAAAAATTAAAACTGAAATATCACATTGACACATACAGTGGTGTGAAAAACTATTTGCCCCCTTCCTGATTTCTTATTCTTTTGCATGTTTGTCACACAAAATGTTTCTGATCATCAAACACATTTAACCATTAGTCAAATATAACACAAGTAAACACAAAATGCAGTTTTTAAATGATGGTTTTTATTATTTAGGGAGAAAAAAAATCCAAACCTACATGGCCCTGTGTGAAAAAGTAATTGCCCCCTTGTTAAAAAATAACCTAACTGTGGTGTATCACACCTGAGTTCAATTTCCGTAGCCACCCCCAGGCCTGATTACTGCCACACCTGTTTCAATCAAGAAATCACTTAAATAGGAGCTGCCTGACACAGAGAAGTAGACCAAAAGCACCTCAAAAGCTAGACATCATGCCAAGATCCAAAGAAATTCAGGAACAAATGAGAACAGAAGTAATTGAGATCTATCAGTCTGGTAAAGGTTATAAAGCCATTTCTAAAGCTTTGGGACTCCAGCGAACCACAGTGAGAGCCATTATCCACAAATGGCAAAAACATGGAACAGTGGTGAACCTTCCCAGGAGTGGCCGGCCGACCAAAATTACCCCAAGAGCGCAGACGACTCATCCGAGAGGTCACAAAAGACCCCAGGACAACGTCTAAAGAACTGCAGGCCTCGCTTGCCTCAATTAAGGTCAGTGTTCACGACTCCACCATAAGAAAGAGACTGGGCAAAAACGGCCTGCATGGCAGATTTCCAAGACGCAAACCACTGTTAAGCAAAAAGAACATCAGGGCTCGTCTCAATTTTGCTAAGAAACATCTCAATGATTGCCAAGACTTTTGGGAAAATACCTTGTGGACCGATGAGACAAAAGTTGAACCTTTTGGAAGGCAAATGTCCCGTTACATCTGGCGTAAAAGGAACACAGCAATTTAGAAAAAGAACATCATACCAACAGTAAAATATGGTGGTGGTAGTGTGATGGTCTGGGGTTGTTTTGCTGCTTCAGGACCTGGAAGGCTTGCTGTGATAGATGGAACCATGAATTCTACTGTCTACCAAAAAATCCTGAACGAGAATGTCCGGCCATCTGTTCGTCAACTCAAGCTGAAGCGATCTTGGGTGCTGCAACAGGACAATGACCCAAAACACACCAGCAAATCCACCTCTGAATGGCTGAAGAAAAACAAAATGAAGACTTTGGAGTGGCCTAGTCAAAGTCCTGACCTGAATCCAATTGAGATGCTATGGCATGACCTTAAAAAGGCGGTTCATGCTAGAAACCCTCAAATAAAGCTGAATTACAACAATTCTGCAAAGATGAGTGGGCCAAAATTCCTCCAGAGCGCTGTAAAAGACTCATTGCAAGTTATTGCAAACGCTTGATTGCAGTTATTGCTGCTAAGGGTGACCCAACCAGTTATTAGGTTCAGGGGGCAATTACTTTTTCACACAGGGCCATGTAGGTTTGGATTTTTTTTCTCCCTAAACAATAAAAACCACCATTTACAAACTGCATTTTGTGTTTACTTGTGTTATATTTGACTAATGATTAAATGTGTTTGATGATCAGAAACATTTTGTGTGACAAACATGCAAAAGAATAAGAAATCATGAAGGGGGCAAATAGGTTTTCACACCACTGTATAATTTAGGTCTTTTATTCAGTACTTTCTTCAAGTTGCTTTGGATGTGAATCCAGCCTGGAGTCTCTGGTGTCTTCTTGGGTATCACACAACAAGCTTCACAAACCTGGATGTGGGAATTTTATGCCATTCACTTCTGCAGATCCTCTCAACCCCAATCATGTTGGATGGAGACCACCGTTGGACAGCTATTTTCAGGTCTTGGCAGAGATGTTTGATTACGTTCACGGCCGTTATCTGGTTGGGCAGCTCAAGTACATTCACAAAGTTTACTCTGAGCTACTCCTGTTTTGTCTTTACTTTGTGCTTATGGTCCTTGTCCTGTTGGATGGTGAACCTTTGGCCCAGTATGAGGTCTATTAAGGTTTTCATTAAGGGTATTTCTGCACTTTGCTCTGTTCAGCTTTCCGTCAACCCAGACTAATCTCTCAGTCATTGCTGCTAAAAAAACAACCCCACAGCATGATGCTGCCACCACCATACTTCACCATTGGAAAGGTATTGCACAGGTGATGAATAGTGTCTGGTTTAATCCAGATATGATGCTTAGACCTGAGACCATAAAGTTCAATCCCCGTTTCCTCAGACCAGAAAATGTTGTTTCTAATATCATTAGAGTCCTATAGGTGTCACCTATCAATCCATCCTATCCATCCATCCATCGATCCATCCATCCATCCATTATCTGCAATTTATTTGGGCCCAGGTCATATTGGCACCAGTCTAAGAAAAGATGCCCAGATGTCCCTTTTCCCCACTACGTCCTTCACCTCCTCAGGGGAGATACTGAGGTACAAAGTATTTCCATCTAGCATGTCTTGTGCCATCCTTGAACATGCCAAAACACCTCCACAGGGATGCCTCCAGGAGGAATCCTAACCAGATTCCACAACCACATCTGATGTGGAGAAGCGGCAGCTCAATTCTGAGCTTCTCCTGAATGTCTGCACTCCTCACCTTATCTTTAAAACTGAGCCCAGACAACCTGTGAAGGAAGTTCATTTCTGCTACTGAAATGGATAAGGACATACTTTAGATCAACAGGCAAACTGAGAACTTTGCTCTTCGGCTCAGCTCTCTGTTCACCACAACTGTTCTAATCTGTGTGACAATCTCCTGCTCCCCTTTCCCCTCACTTAGACCTAGAATTACTTAAACTTCTCTGCTTAAGGAAGAACTCCATTCCCAAACTGGAGAAGCCACTGATTCCCTTTCCGTCTGAGAACCATGGCCTCAGAGTTGGAGGTGCTAATCCTCATCCCAGCTGCTCCACATTTAGCTGCAAACTGCCCCAGTGAATGTCTGAAGTCACAGCCCGATAAAATCACATAATTTGCAAAAAAGCATAAATGCAATTGTGAGGTGGCAGAACCGGGCACCCATCTCCCCTTAGCTGTGTCTAGAAATCATGTCAATAAAAAGAATAAACAGAATTGGTGAGAGAGTGTAGCCCTGGTGGAGTCCCCCACTCTCCATGAACAAGTTTGACTTACTGACGGCAATGAGAACCAAGCTTCTGCTCCTACTGTACAATGCATGAATAGCCTATAACAGCAGGACTGCTGACCCATACTCTTGAAGGATCCCTCACAAGAAACCCCAAGGGACTTTTTCAAGTCCACAAAACACATGTAGATTGGTTGACCATATTGTCATAAACCCTCCAGAATCTTTGTGAGGGTTAAATGCTAATTCAGTGTTCTGCAATTGGTACAAAATCTACATTGTTTCTTTGAATCTGAGGTGTGACAAACAGCTGGACCCTTTCCACCTTTCTGGTATAGACCTACCAGGTAGGCTGAGGAGTGTGATCCCCTAAAACTTGGAACACACTCTCCGGTCCCCTTTATTAAAGAAGGGGACCACCAACCCAGTTGGACAATCCAACCAACTATCCAAGACATATGGTTATAGAGCTGATAAAATGACTATAAAATCTATCATTCACTTATCCCCTGTGGTGTTCTGGTGCCAAGTGTACTTATGAACACGCTACTTGTTATGGATAAACTGGGGCCAGCACAGAAATCCAACAGAAAAACACCACAGAGGTTTAGATTAGATAGGCCGCTCCTCCCAATCACATGTTTTCAGATTTCACTGTTGTTGCTCACATAAACATTAAAGTCCCCCAGTACAACTGTAGAGTTCCCAGACAGAGCACCTTCCACCACTCCTGTTAATGTTCTCAAGAAGGCCAAATACACTGCCGCAGTTGTTGGTACATAAGCATAGACATTGATCAGTGCCCTTCCTGAGATTTGAAGTTGCAGGGAGATGACTCCCTCATCCATTTGAGTAAATTCCAACATGCACAATTAGAACCATGGAGCTATAAGTAAGCCCACACTCACCTGACACCTCTCATCCTGGGCAAATTGAAAGGAGACTAAGGTCTAGCCCTTCTCTAAGAATTTGGTTTCTTTAGGTGGCTTTTTGGAAACTCTAATTGAACTTTCATATGTTGTTTGGCCACTCTGCCCTAAAAGCCTTGATTAGTGGAGTGTTGCAGTGCTGGTTGTACTTCTGGACCTCTCTATCATCTCCTCACAGATTCTCTGGAGCTTAGCCAGAGTGACCTTTGGGTTCTACTTCACTTTTCTTACCATTGGTCTTCTTCCACAATTGCTTATTTTGGCCATGTTGCCAGCTCTAGGAGGAACTGTGGTTGTTCCCAACTTCTTCCATTTAAAAATTATATCAGTCTTCAATACTGTAGAAAATCTTTGTAGCACTCCCTAGATCTGTGCCTTAGAGACAATCCTGGTGGAGATAGAGGGCACTTACCTGCAAGAAAGAATCACTTAGGTGGTGCTTCTACTCAAACTAAAGGTAAAACCCACTGGACTTGGCATAACATTCTTGGGGAATTTCAATCCTGACACAGATCAGCTGAAGAGGCAAGGGTTACCCTAAACCATCTGTAAGCAGAACGAGACTCTGGATTGAATGAACAGCCCTTTTATGTGCCACCTACTGCTGGGGTGGTCTTAATACTGGTTCACTCCTGGCTAAACCCCACTCCCATAGTTGTTACAATCATATCAAGTGGGACAAAGACCAGCAGGAGGTATGTGTGTCAAAAATACAAAATAAAAGACCTAATCTTTCTAATACTTCAATGGATGAAAAAATGTAAAACTCTTTTCTATTGGAAATCTTAAATGTTTTCTCTTTGTTATGTGCAGTTTACATACAAACATCTGAGACTTGTTCTACCAGTGTTTCAGTGTTTACAGAAATCCATTATGAAATTGCCACTTCCCAAGTCTGGGGCTCTTTGCTACTGTATGTTGCGTCTACTGGGAGAAGTGTTAGAAAAGTGGACTTCATCAGTACAAAGAGAAAGAAGTTTACAATCAGGCAAATTACTTTGCACGACTGGCAGCACTTTGGCACAATGGTTGCTGTTTCTGCCTCATGTTTTTTGTGTTCTGGGTTTGAATCCCATGACAAGCTATTTTTTGTGTCTGTGTGGGTTTTCCTCTCACATCTGCAAAGATGTGAATGTTAAAATAATCAGCGTTTACAAATTAGACTTGTGGAAGTGTGAATGTTGGAAGTGTTCAAAGGTGAACTCATTAAGGGCCTGGCTCCATTGCCCAGTGTGGGTCCTATTTTGTGCTAGATGCTCTCCGGATAACCCCACAACATCCATTATCTTGTGCTGGATTAAACAGATTAGGTAATGTGTTGTATTACTTTGCATGGCACAAAGGCATATCCAGAAGAAGAGCGCTGACAATATACTGAAAAGCAGTCAGAAGGGCTGAATGTTTCAATTTATCCTTTAAAATGGCAGTAATGATTATCTTTGATCATGCGTATCTCTCTATTATATAAAAAATTCTTTAACGTGTTGAGACTTTTTGGAGACAAGACTTTTTGGAAGAGATTTTTTCAAGTCCCGTGAGATAGGACTTTTGCCTTGAGATTTTTTCAAGTCACGCTCTCCTCTCAAACATTTTCAAACAAGAACACGTTCCTTTGACCTTTCATTTATGTGAATGCTTTCGTCAGACACACTTCCTGCACTCTCAGCTCTTATACATTTTAACATTTACCTCACTTTATGCTCCCAATTAAAGAAGATGTATTATGTCCAAATCATATTGAAGTATTTCATCATGAAGGGTTATCAACATAAAAAATGAATACACGGGCAATCCTAGCACTGAGAAACGATGAAGTCAAACGAATTAATGGCAAAAATGTTGATCAGTAACACAATCAGATGGTTGAATGCGTCCAAAAATGTTGAACTGTTACAAGGCAAATTGGTTAAATGCGTATCAATAGACTATGCTGAAACAGTTGGTGGTGATCATGTGGAAGATGAAAACAACAACTTACAACATCACGAAGAATATCTACAACCGCTAACAACGTCCGGTCTTACAACGCACAAATTACTGTAGAAAGAAGGATGTATCCAAAAAAGGTAATGTAGTACATCTTCCGCTGATAATATTTTAAAACAAAGGAGATCTTGATATGCCATTCATTTAAAACGTTAATAGTTTCTGGTTAAAATAGCTTTTGCAAAGATAATTTACAAATCTCAGAGGCAAACATTTGAAAAAGTTGTTTTATTCAATAGAGAGAAAGAAACAAAAATTAAATCACAGGCAGTTATACGTTGCATTGATGCATATGTAACAATTCCCATGAAAACTTAAATCTGTTTAAATTGTACATCCGTATCCTCATATGTGAGCAGCAGAACTGCAAAGAGATGTGCACATAGCGCAGGCCAGGGAGTCGATGAGCAAAGACCCCTAGTGGAAACTGAATTTGAAGATTTTACCTATAGCTGCTCTGAGTCCAGTTGTGGCTGTAATGTTCTGAAAGAGTGTAATGTGGGTATCCAACCACTATGCTTTAGGTCACCAACAATAATGAGAGAGTCTAAAGAGTTCAAGATTTACTTTCTGACACAGTGATGCCAGAACAACAATCACCCTTAATGTCAAAACCAAGGAGCTCATCACAGACTTCAGGAAGTAGGTGGCAGACCACACTGACATCTAAGCTAGAGAGGACTGTGACGATGTGGGTTCAGCTCCATGCTCCCATCTCTGTTTGGGAGCCCTTGAACCCAACACCGTTGATAATGTTACCGAGTGAGCTAGTCAGTGGAGGCAATAAACAATTGAGCAAGGGGACGGTAAAAAGTGCTTTTATTAAAATAGTCAAACAAAAACAGGTGTTCAAATAAAGTGCAGTGCTTCTCAAAATCTTCATTAAATAAATAAATAATCCATAAAAAGAATGTGGAGGTAAAAACAATAAATAGAAAAAAAAAACAATCTTTAAAACCAGAGGTTAAAATGTTTCTTAGGAAGCAGTCTTTAAAAACAAATGACAAACCCGGTGCTTCTTCTCTGTTAGCGTTAGCGTCTCACCTGCTTCTCCCATACGGGCCGTGCAACAGGCGAGACGCTCTCAATGCAGCTGACCTTCTGCCTACTCCTGCTGCTACTGTCAGTTGCCTTTCCGATCCTTGGCTCTGGTCGGCTCCCCCTGACAGTGACTTGGGAATTCCACTGTGACCAAGGCTCTCACACAGGGAACACCACGTCCCAAGTCCCAACTCCCGCTACCTTCTGCGGAGAGTACTGCACCTTTCCCATCACTCCCGCCCTTCAAAACAAACACTGCGGGAGCAACCACAACTTCTCCCAGGTGTTGGCCAAACACCCAGGCTGCCTTCAGTTGCCTGCGAGCGTTCACTCGCTCGTCCGCTCGTCTGCTTCCTGCTGCACCGATTTGCTTGCTCCCTCTTCACTGCTTCCTGCTGCCCAACTCCGTTTCCTTCTCTCTTTCTTTTCTGTTCATTTTCTTCCTTTTCCAAACCGACTCGCGCTTTTTTATAATGCGAGGGGCCATAGGAGCTGTAGCATGTTAGCCACGGGAGCAATCGCGGATGTGGGCAGTCCCTCACCTGTGCACTCGGTGAGAAACGCCCACACCGCAGATCGCCCCGTGGCTTGTTATGACCCAACGCCCCCTCGCTAAGCCGCCGCGAGAGCGATGATTATTTAATTAAAATGGTCTTTGCTAAACGAGCTCTGGACCCACAACACCACAGGGGCGCCATGAAGAAGATTGGCAGCTTCATTTTCTTAAAGTGTCCATCTCTAATGACCTAAAGTGAGCACAATATTATCACCAAGAAGGCCTATCAACACCTTTATTTGGAAGGCATGGGCATCTCAACATATGCACATAAACTCTTACAGGTGCACAATAGAGCCCATTTTGACTGGCTTAAGTCTATCCTATGTCACACACGTGCACATAGAAGGCAGTCCAAGGGCTTAACTGGGGGTAAGATGTCAGCTCCAGGGTAGATGTAGTGCACTAACCTCTTTTTCCTCCTCTGCAGATCATCAGAATGGAAGCCCCCTACTGACCTCACTTCTGGCACTTTCCCATGAAACCACCTCTTCCTGCCCACCACCAATAAAAGCCCTGCACCTTTCCTCTCTTCAATTCTATTTTGGACTCAGTCTTTTGTGATTATTCGCTAACTTGCTAACTTGCTTGTTTTCCTTGCAATGTACAGGGTGAATCCCCAAATCTTTATCTTTTCTTATTACACCTGTTAGGGCACTTGTTCAGTTCAGGGTGACCAGGATTGTTCTGCCATGTGCCCGATGCTTGCTAGCATAGATTACAGCTACCCTGCAACCCTGTCCTGGATAATCAGGTTAGGAAGTTGGATGGTTAGATGGATGGATGCTGTAGTATTGGACATGCAGTCCCTATAAAATGTATTCACCCCTTGGAAAGTTTCACATTTTATAGTTATACAACAATCAATCACATTTGTACTTACTTTGGCTTTTTTGACATTGATCAACAGAAAAAAAGACTCTTTAATGGCATAGTGAACACAGATTTAAATTATTTGCAAAAATAGAACACTAAATAATTGATTGCATACGTATTCTAGTCAGTATTTAGTAGATTCACCTCTATTATGTAGCCATGACAGCCTGGAGTCTGTGAGCACAGGTCTTTATCACCTTTGCACATCTGGACACTGCACTTTTCCACAGTCACTGAGTCATGCTGCTCAAGTTCTGTCGGGTTGCAAGGTGATTGCGAGTGAACAACTTTTTGTTTAAATTATGTCACAAATTTTCAAATGGAATTACACATGGACACCGCCATTCCTGGACATTAACTCTGACTTTTTTTAATCCATTCCTGTGTAGCTTCTAGTTGTTCTCATGCTGGAAAACAAATCCCCTCTCAAGGTTTTTGCAGACTGCATCAGGTTTTCTTTAGGGATCTCTTCATATTTTGCCGCATTTATCTTACCCTCTACTATCAGAAGCATCCTCACAGCATGATGCTGCCACCACTATGATTCACCGTGGGGATGGGGTGTTTTTTTTTATAATGTGCAGTGTTCAAATATTGCATTTAGTCTGGCTAGAAAGTGCAACTGTTTTACTTATGACACCCCAAAACCTTCTTTCAGGTGATTTCAGAGTCTGCATTGTGGCTTCTGACAAACTCTACCAAAGATGTCATGTGTGTTTCTTTTTGCCGTCCTCCCATAAATTGTAACTGAAGTCCCCAGACACAGCTGTTGTCTACATAGTCTGCCCAATCTTAGCTACTGTAGTTTGTAACTCCTTCAAAGTTTTCATAGGTCTTTAGATGGTCTTAGATGGTCTCCCTCACTAGTCTTCTTCTTGCACAATCTTGCAGGTTTCCAGCTGTGTCACACACAGTCTTTCCATTTCTTAATGAATGATTTAACTGGACTCCCAGGGATATTCACTGACTTGACATCTCCTGCTTTTCAGTCATCTTTTCACAGAGTTCTTGGAGTGTTCTTTTGTGTTCATTGTGTAGGTTATGTCACAATATATAGAAACATGTAGAGTGCTACTTCTGGGCAAAGGGGTTAAAAGATCAGGAAAGTTCACTTTCTCGTCCAAGTTCCAGATTCAAAACCCCTGTGCTGAAATCTTTTGTTTGTTTGATTCTTTCTGTTCAGTTCTTTTTGCTTTTAATTTTGTCTGTCATTTTGGTTTGTCGATTATGTCTCTCAGTTTTGACCTTTTTCTGTCACTCATGGTTCTCATTTAAAATACTTTGTCAGTTTGCACATTCTGTGTTTCTGCCTTTCATGGATGTGGCCATTTTGTGTTTATATGGCCAGTATAACTGTTACGTGTTTACAGTACAGTTGTGCTTGAATGTTTGTGAATCCTTTAGAATTTTCTATATTTCTGCATAAATATGACCTAAAACATCATCAGATTTTCACTCAAGTCCTAAAAGTAGATAAAGAGAAACCAGCTAAACAAATGAGACAAAAATATTATACTTGGTCATTTATTTATTGAGGAAAATGATCGAATATTACATACAGGTGCCGGTCATAAAATTAGAATATCATGACAAAGTTGATTTATTTCAGTAATTCCATTCAAAAAGTGAAACTTGTATATTAGATTCATTCATTACACACAGACTGATGTATTTCAAATGTTTCTTTTAATTTTGATGATTATAACTGACAACTAATGAAAGTCCCAAATTCAGTATCTCGGAAAATTAGAACATTGTGAAAAGGTTCAATATTGAAGACACCTGGTGCCACACTCTAATCAGTTAATTAACTCCAAACACCTGCAAAAGCCTTTAAATGGTCTCTCAGTCTAGTTCTGTAGGCTACACAATCATGGGGAAGACTGCTGATGCACAAGGAGGGCAAGACACAAAAGGTCATTGCTAAAGAGGCTGGCTGTTCACAGAGCTCTGTGTCCAAGCACATTAATAGAGCGGCGAAAGGAAGGACAAGATGTGGTAGAAAAAAGTGTACAAGCAATAACCGCACCCTGGAGAGGATTGTGAAACAAAACTCATTCAAAACTGTGGGGGAGATTCACAAAGAGTGGACTGCAGCTGGAGTCAGTGCTTCAAGAACCACCACGCACAGACGTATGTAAGACATGGGTTTCAGCTGTCGCATTCCTTGTGTCAAGCCACTCTTGAACAAGAGACAGCGTCAGAAGCGTCTTGCCTGGGCTAAAGACAAAAAGGACTGGACTGCTGCTGAGTGGTCCAAAGTTATGTTCTCTGATGAAAGTAATTTTTGCATTTCCTTTAGAAATCAAGGTCCCAGAGTCTGGAGGAAGAGAGGAGAGGCACAGAATCCACGTTGCTTGAGGTCCAGTGTAAAGTTTCCACATTCAGTGATGGTTTGGGGTGCCATGTCATCTGCTGGTGTTGGTCCATTGTGTTTTCTGAGGTCCAAGGTCAACGCAGCTGTCTACCAGGAAGTTTTATTATTATTAGTATTTCATGCTTCCTGCTGCTGACGAACTTTATGGAGATGCAGATTTCATTTTCCAACAGGACCTGGCACCTGCACACAGTGTCAAAACTACCAGTACCTGGTTTAAGGACCATGGTATCCCTTCTTGATTGGCCAGAAAACTTGCCTGACCTTAACCCCATAGAAAATCTATGGGGTATTGTGAAGAGGAAGATGCAATATGCCAGACCCAAACAACATTTCAGAAGAGCTGAAGGCCACTATCAGAGCAACATGGGCTCTCATAACACCTGAGCAGTGCCACAGACTGATCGACTCCATGCCACGCCGCGTTGCTGCAGTAATCCAGGCCAAAGGAGCCCCAACTAAATATTGAGTGCTGTACATGCTCATACTTTTCATGTTCATACCTTTCAGTTGGCCAACATTTCTAAAAATCCTTTTTTTGCATTGGTCTTAATTGGTATTCTAATTTTCTGAGATACTGAATTTGGGACTTTCATTAGTTGTCAGTTATAATAATCAAAATTAAAAGAAATAAACATTTGAAATACATCAGTCTGTGTGTAATGAATGAATCTAATATACAAGTTTCACTTTTTGAATGGAATTACTGAAATAAATCAACTTTGTCATGATATTCTAATTTTATGACCAGCACCTGTATTTGTGAGTGCCAAAAGTATGTGAACCTCACGGATTAACAGTTAGTTTGAAGGTGAAATTAGATTCTGGTGTTTTCAATCAATGGGATGACAATCAGGTGTGAGTGGGCACCCCGTGTTATTTAAAGAACAGGGATCTATCAAAGTCTGCTCTTCACAACACATGTTTGTGGAAGTGTATCATGGCACGAACAAAGGAGATTTCTGAGGACCTCAGAAAAAGAGTTGTTGATGCTAATCAGGCTGGAAAAGGTTACAAAACCATCTCTAAAGAGTTTGGACTTCACCAATCCACAGTCACACAGATTGTGTAAAAATGGAGGAAATTCAAGACCATTGTTACCCTCTTCAGGAGTGGTCGACCAACAAAGATCACTCCAAGAGCAAGACGTGTAATAGTCGGCGAGGTCACAAAGGACCCCAGGGTAACTTCTAAACAACTGAAGGCCTCTATCACATTAGCTAATGTTCATGTTCGTGAGTCCACCATCAGGAGAACACTGAACAACAATGGTGTGCATGGCAGGGTTGCAAGGAGAAAGCCACTGCTCTCCAAAAAAAACATTGCTGCTCATCTGCAGTTTGCTAAAGATCATATGGACAAACCAGAAGGCTATTGGAAGAATGTTTTGTGGATGGATAAGACCAAGGTCCACATACTTTTGCCACTCACAAATATGTAATATTTGATCATTTTCCTTAATAAATAAATGACCAAGTATAATATTTTTGTCTCATTTGTTTAACTGGTTTCTCTTTATCTACTTTTAGGACTTGAGTGAAAATCTGATGATGTTTTAGGTCATATTTATGCAGAAATATAGAAAATTCTAAAGGGTTCACAAACCGTCAAGCTCAACTGTATTTTATATGTTCATCATAATTATTATTTTATGTTTATAGTGGTTCCATTTCTGTACTATTATGTTTCTATGTGTAAACCTTATATTTTCTTATGCCTCTTGTGTTATGTGGGTGGTACCCCAAGGGGCGGGGCCACCCTGCAGTTCCCACACCTGAGTTCTCCCACTTGCTATTTAGGACAAAGCAGAAGGAGAGCTCAGGGGTGGCGCACTGAAGATGTGTGCAGTCACGTGAGTATTGTGCTTTCAATTTGGACTTTTTGAATTTATTTTGGATTATTCTTTTGGAGTATGCTTTGGAATTTGTTTGCTTTGGATTACCTTTTAGGCAGCTCTTTTCTTGCACTCTTTGAGTATTTTCATCATTTTTTCATTTCTGTTAATACATCTCTTCATTTATAAAGATTATTCTGAGGATTAGTCTCTGCAAACCAATAGTTTTTATTTTGGGATGTTTAAGGTTATTTTTGAGTCCTAAATCCTTCAGTCGTGGTGATGTCAGGGTGGCCCTGCCTCCTGGGGTATGACCCAGAAAACACAAGGGAAGTAAAAGAATATAGATTTACATATAGAAACATAATAATATATAAATGAGACACTATAAACATCAAATACGTAATTACAATAAACATTTAAAAATACTTTTAACTAGACAAAAAAGGCATAAAAAACAAACAAAAGCTGAGAATCTGGCAGGAACATAACAACAATGCCTCATGGTTACTTGCATGTGATGCCAAGAACGTAATATCATCGCTGCCAGGGTGTAAGCACTGTTTGAACGTAAGAAATTTAAGACCTCGCAAGAGACTAATAGTCAAACAAACAACAAATAATTAAGGGGAAGATTCTTATTTTGACTTATTTCATTTCAGCAGTGATTTAAAAAAAAAAAAAACTTTGATGAACGTTCAAACAATTTTGTATATTTAATTCCACAGCATGCTATTAGTGGGGGACCAAAAGAAAGCCCTATTTTGATCTTTTTCTCTCGTTATCCAAATTCTATTGGATTGCTCACACAATCTAAATCATTCTGCATACACTCAAGGAAGTTAAAAGCAGCTTTACTACAATGAAAAATCAAAGTAATTTATTTTATTGAAATATTAAAAAGTTACACACAGAGAGTAATAATGGTGAAAAGAAAGAGAATGTCACCAAATACAAGTAAGGACACTTCAGGTAGTTTCTGTGCATACAGAATGAAATTTTTATGACTCCCTGTAAGGGATTATTTTGTTATTTTTTCAGTTATTATATGAGAGAAGCATAAAATGACAGCCTAAACTGTGTGTTAATATCATTAAGTGAAACGTTAACCCTGAGTCAGATTTAAGATACACAAATGAAATCTTAAAGGTATCAGTGCTCATTTGCAGATTGTCTAGCTATTGAAGATTTCAAGAATAAAAATGAAAGTGAAATGAGCATGGCCTCCCTGCTGAGCATTTTAAGGACAATCATGGTGTCAAGCAGCTTTTAAGGATGTTTGCGTCCATATGTTCTCTGAAGAAAGTAATCAAGTGGCCAGTGCAATTTAAATCAAGTACTGGACCTCATACTCTTTGGCCACATTTCTAATAATGATAACAATAATAATGATATAGCTATGAATAAATATATTAATACAATGTCTAATTATGCTTAATCCTTGCACACTGTTACACTACACCCTGAGTGATTTATTTCGAGATTATCCAGATTATTCATGGGATATATGGCACTGTACAGGAGCAACATGAAGGAAGGAGTTGGCTGTTGGACGAAGCAATTGAGCCATCTCTTTCAGCCACATCACAAGAAATGAAAGGAAATGGACAAACGTGAGAAGACTCAAAATGAACAAGATTGAAAGACAAAATACAAGTTAAGAATATCCTCTTATTAGGGGAACAGATTTTACTTTTGATTAGACAATGCATGATCGGTATAAATAAGTTCAGAACAAAAAATGGGTTGAATAGGTTTTTTTCATTCATTGAAAAAGTAATGAATCAAAACAGAAAACTGGACACAAAGTCAAGGTATTGGTAAGGAGATGCTAAGGAGGCTTTCATCAAATGAAATGGACTTTTAAAACTGCCTATTCTTAATTTGTGGGGGCTTTGGACACATTGAGTGTGTCATAGATGAAGAGAAGTTGTTTAACACTAAACTCCACATAGAAAGCTTTGGTCCCATTTGAGATTTGTGCTCTTGTGCATACAGCTCAGAAAATTAAAAAAAAAAAAACCTCTCCTTCTACTTGTGTATCATCTTAAAATAAAGTCAAAAAGTAAGTTCTTGGTAAAGGGTGAGAAAAATAAATTAAGTCATGGTGTTTGCTTAAGTTACTAATAGGATATGTTGTCTATTTTATTTGTCTTGGCCCGGGGGATTTTCATCTCATACGAGGCAGTAGATTCAGTAGGGGCGCTGCAAAAAAGCAGAAAAGACAAGTCAGTGAATCAAATTAAATGAATGGCACTTAAATGAATTGCAGTTGCACTCACACACCCACACAGATGAAATAATTGATTTTTTTTTTTGTATATTTTCCAGGGTGCAAACACAAAGAAATGACACACCCAGTTCCTCAAGGCAATACACAAGATTAGAATACAATACAATTCTTTTTGTATTTTTTTAACGACTATAGCAGAGACAGGCTACAGCAAGTACTTCCTCAAGGTCACACAAAGAGCCAGAAACTGACAGCTTTGTAATTTTAGTCTCTAGGCCCCACTGCTTATTGACAATATGGATATGATCAAATTCTCCACACCTTTGCAGCCTCCAGAAAAGATATTTTGAACTCTAGATGGTCCCACTGTGGTCTGACATATGTGGCTGACATCTCTTTTACTTGCCAAAGACACACATTCTGTCTCCTCGAGCAGCCCAAAGTTGATGTGCACTTCAATACTCCTTTGCCTGATGGAAGGCTTTTTAGTTTCTGAACAATTTACTGTGACTTATCTTGTAAATCTTGTGTTGCACGTTTATTTATCTGTGTGAGCTTTGTAAAGTTAATCTCTTTGAAAGACACTGCATAAAATACTGAGATAGGTTTCTGCTTGCTGTCGCTACACTGCTTTCTTGTGCAGTACAATATGAAACAAAGACAGCTGGTATATACACCACAAGCAAGGCCAAGTTAAGACCACATTGTCGTTCAAGTCTGTGTTGGTGACTGCAGTAATATCAGCCCTACTACTACTACTACTCACATTAGTCTTAGCTGCTTGTTGAAATTACATGTTCAAATCATTAAGATTTTCACTATTAGATAGATATCAAGTGTAGTTTTCATCAGGATAAGTTCTTATATTTTTTTAACTTTCTTTTTTCAAATGGGAACTTGTTTTGAATGACCATCTGTTGTGATGTGAAACTTTGCATACAAGTTGATAAATATTTTGTATTTGTAACTTAGACAAAGTAAAATCATATTAGTGTTACATTATTAATAATAACAGCAATGGTTTGATAGTTTAGGAACCCCTTTCCCCCTTTTAGGAATGAGTAATTTTACAACACGGTTGAGGGAAGTGCCTCAAACAAGTTTGGCAAATATTTCTCTGCTGAAGTCTCCCTGTCAACCTCCACAGGAAAGGCAGGCTGCCTAACTGCCAAGCTTTACCTTAACACATGGTTTGGAGAGCAGATGTGAAGGTATTCTGTCCCTCCATTGGTCTGAAGTATGGCTGTTTGGAACTGACTTATAGCAAAAGCCTTTAAGTACTATGACGCCCTATTGGCTGTAGGGGTTGGACAGGAAACCTATAAATTTTCTTGCTTTACCCAGCTCTCTCTCTCTCACCAAACTGATGAAAGACCATCAAACACTATGAACTGAAAAGGACAACACAATGGAGATGCACAGCTCGGCAGCCATATTGAGAAAGGCATGTGGCTTTTTCTGAAGAAAGCTGACCAAAAATGATGCCTTAACTAGAGGCATTTCAAGTAACAAGTCTACACATCACCATTTATCAGGTTGTATGGTTGCCACTATTCAAATGTACTTTGCATATTGTTATTATTTATTAATATTATCAATAATACATTATTTAAAGTGTAACTTAACTCCTGGTTGTCTTTTACTACACCTAATTGCTTGAGGTTATAGATGTAGAAGGGACGGTGGGGAGAAGTTATATGGTACAATGCCTTATAAACAGTGATAAGTTGGCGAGATCTGAGGCATCCTGACAAAGGCAACATATTAATAATACAAAGTGGGAGAGTACTCTATCAAGACAAAGCACCATCCATGTGTCCTTTTTTCTTTTTTACAGAACAACAACAAATTCTCATAAAAGTGATCTATTAGACATCTGCTCTGTTCGTGCCCACCTATATCAACCACGCAACACTCATATTATCCTTTTAAATGTTTTTGTACTTAGGTTTGATTGAATAGGTATATAATCTTGAGCAAGGGTTATCAACATCTGTCCAGGAGGCCCACAGTGGTTGCAAGTTTTTGTTCTAACCCAGTTCATTAGAAAACAATCCTTGGCAATAATAGGTCTAATTTAATATCATGGCTTGTTGGTGTTTAAACTTTGCAATGTCAGGTCATTCTTAAACTGTAGATTTTGTTTCATTGAAACGATCTGAAGCCTAAAATGGATGAGTAATTTCCAGTTCTCCACTTTCCCTTCAGTGTTCTTCTAAGTATCTTATTAAACCAAACCGTGCTTGATGAATTCACACAAGTGTACATGGAAACAAGCTAGCTGGGGAAGTGCTGGTTCATTTGTCATTTGCATTTAATTGCTAATAAGGAGCAATTAAAAACAGTGAATGTAGATGTTTAAGACTAAAATAGGCAATTAACGGGTCAAAATGTCAACACACATTGTTGAGCTATATGTGATTCATCAGCATTTATTGACTTCTCATGATGGTGTTGGGTTGGAACAAAAATCTGCAGCCATTGTGGCCCCCCAGGAACTGACAGTACTCACCCTTGATCTTGAGGACTGAAGTGAGGAAGGCATGTGTGCTGGATAGCAGATATTTGTGACTGCCTGTGCTGTTGGTGAAAATTTGGACTTGGCCTGTTATTTGGCATTTTTCCTCTCATCTGTGAAGACCTCCAAGGTGTGCACACAAATAACCCTGATGGTAGATCTGGCCATGGTGAAAAGCTGAAATGGAGCCTATTTCAGTTGCATGGGCACAAGGTACAAAACAGCCCTGCAATTGACCTGACCAGCATATCTTTGATGATGTGGAGGGAAACTATAATACCAAGACAGAAAACCACACAAACACGGGGAGTGACAACTCCACTTACAGAGCAGCTGGGTGTGGGGTTCAAATCTAGGATGCTTGATCTGTGTGGCAGCAGCACTTCACAGTGCACCACCATGCTACCCTCACCGTAAAGAATCCAATAAGAAATTAATCCCTCTAGAGATGCATAACCTGAACCAAAGGCACTGGCCATTTTATGCCTCAGCAACCTCACCTATAGCATAAGAACATAAGAAATATGACAAACAAGAGGAGACCATTCAGTCCATTAAGCTCATTTATTTATCCAACAGCAATGTTGTCCCAGCATCTCTCCAGACATTACTTATAGGTGGTTAAGGTTTATGTTTGAAATCATCATATTACTATAAAACACAGAATCCTCCATAACATTCAACTATTACAGTAACTTCCAACATCAACAATTTTAGAATCTCCATCTGCAGAGTTTACTCCATATAAACTCAAATACGGTTTTCTTGCTGCACTAAGTTTCAGTACACATTTCTTGGTGAGCATTATTTTTAGTTTTGTGCCTTGTGCTCTCTGAAACTCTCCTTTAGTCTATTTGTGAGGTTCTATCAATTGCACTGTTTAAACACACTTCTTCACTCGTACTTTAAAGAACTGTTCTGGTGTTCCCTCACTGGAATGGAGCCTACTGTACCTTATTTCTCATTTTTGCTTCTCAGATCCCTTGATTCATCTGTTCAAGCAATGCCCTTTTGTACTCTATACTTCATATCGTTTCCAAACATCTCTTTATATTTGTCAATGGTACATTATTTTTATCATGTTTTATTATACTGTTGAATGTTTCACTTTATGTAGGACTGCAGTATAATAACAGAGTATGGAGTGAACAGCACTCTATAAAACAAACATTGATTGAACAATTACACTGATTTGTAAGTCACTTTGTATAAATGTGTGCCTAAAGTAACATTAATCTCTCAGATGCATCTGAACTGGTGGACACATTGCAGTGAGCAGTTAATATAATTAATAATCACTGTGTCACTTGCCACTGTGATATAGACTTTGAATGGTATATATTAACAGAGTTTTGTTCAGTTACACATAGATTTAGCACATATTAAAGAATTGCAATCCCCACGTTGCCACCTCTGTGGGCACGCATGGTTAATATGCAAAGGTTTCTCCTGCCAATATTATGTTTGAAGTGTATATGTGAAAGGAGCAGACACTAGCAGTGAAGCTAACCTCTTTTTAAGAAGATATGTGCCCTCTGCAAAAATATATACACTTCTGGTATTAGACCCTGAAAAGGACCCTGGCACCATTTCTCCAAAAATAACACTCATCCTACAGCAACAACAACAACAACAACAACATTTATTTATATAGCACATTCTCATACAAATAATGTAGCTCAAAGTGCTTTACATGATAAAGAAAAGAAAAATAAAAGACAAAGTAAGAATTAGAATAAGATAGCACTAATGAACATAGAATAAGAGTAAGGTCCGAATGCCAGGGAGGACAGAAAAAACAAAAAAAAACTCCTGACGGCTGGAGAGACAAAATAAAATCTGCAGGGGTTCCAGGCCACGGGACCGCCCAGCTCCCTCTGGGCATCCTAGGCCAATTGTTATTTAATTTAATCTGAAACAGTTAGGTTTATGTTATGGAGCCTAGAAATTTATGTGCACTCACATAGCAGCATTCTAAGATAAGAAAGGCAGGTTGAATTATACTGACCTGGAACCAGTTTTAATTGGGCGGAAGTATTTCGCAGTTTTCACAGCAAAGATGATGTTAGGGATGAGAAAGAGGGTGCACCAGCCCAGGCAGAACCAGAAGGCATTCTGTAATGGAAGACAAAATGAGGCATGAATGGGAATGACCATCTTATCACATACTTAAAGGGGCAGCTTCGAGGAAGAAGCCTTTTTTATTATGACCTACCTAATCAGAAAAGTAACAGAAAGTTTCTCAAAATGTTTAAATAAATGTAGGGTCATGGCGGGCAGATGATACTCTTGGCAGAATTGGGTGCAAAGCAGGAACCAGCCATGGATAATGCTGTAGTTTAATGCAAGGCTCACTTATGCTCATACCGACTGGGCCAATTTGGAATCACCAGTTAACCAACATCCTTAGAAATGAGAGAAACCCATGCAGACATGGAAAGGATGTGCCAGCTTTACACATGACAACGATTAGATGTTGATTGGCTTTGTTTGGCTGTAACCTCTTTGTTTTCAAAATGAGCAAAATTACAATTATCTGATTTTTAATAATTAGATAACATACAGTGGATACAGAAAGTATTCAGGCCCCTTCACTTTCTGCACATTTTAGCGTGTTGTATAATTAATTTTAAAATAATATATTTGCCATTTTTGTTCATCAATCTACTGTACACTGAATAACCAAAAATGACAAAGTGAAAACACATTTTCAGAAATGTTTGGAAATGTACTAAAAATCAAAAACTGAAATCTCTTATTCATATACTGTAAGTATTTAGAAGCTTTGCTTTGACTCTCCAAATTGTGGTCATGTGCATCCTGATTTTTTTTTTTTAGTTATCCTAGAGATATGTGTATTCACACACTTGTGTACATAAAGTCCACATTTCCCACTGCATTTCAGGACAAAAACCAAGACATGAAGTCCAAAGATCTGTCTGTAGATGGTTGTAATCAAACTGTGCTGAGGCCTAGATCAGGACACGCTTACACAACCATTTCTAAAGCTTTGAGCAGGAGCACAGTGATCTCTACAACCACTTTTGAGTAAAAGGCATATGACAGTCAGCTTGGATTGCATGAGGAAAAAGATTCTCGGCTGTGATGAGAAAAAAATGTAACTGTTTGGTCAGAAATTCAAGCACTATGTTTGGTGAAGACCAGGCACTGCTCATCACGTTCTAATACCATCCCTACAGAGAAGCATGGTGGTGGCAGCATCATGTTATGCTTGGTGCAGAGAAAGGGAGACTGTTCATAATTGAGGGAAGGATGAATGAATCCAATACAGAAAGGTCCTTGAAGAAAACCTGCTCCAGAGTATGCATGACCTCAGAGTGGGCCGATGGTTCACCTTTCAGCACAACAGTCAGCATAAACGGTCCTTGAATCGTCACCTTATCATGGTGGAGGGGTTTGCGTGTCCCAATGATCCTAGGAGCTATGTTGTCCGGGGCTTTATGCCCCTGGTAGGGCCACCCAAGGCAAACTGGTCCTAGGTGAGGGATGAGACAAAGAGTGGTTCAACAAACCAACGTTTTCCCTTGCCCGGACGCGGGTCACCGGGGCCCCCCTCTGGAGCCAGGCCTGGAGGTGGGGCTCGATGGCGAGCGCCTGGTGGCCGGGCCTGCACCCATGGGGCTCGGCCGGGCACAGCCCAAAGAGGTAATGTGGGTCCTCCTCCCCATGGGCTCACCACCTATGGGAGGGGCCAAGGAGGTTGGGTGCAGTGTGAGTTGGGTGGTGGCCGAAGGCGGGGACCTTGGCGGTCTGATCCTCGGCTACAGAAACTGGCTCTTGGGGCGTGGAATGTCACCTCTCTGAAGGGGAAGGAGCCTGAGCTAGTGCGCGAGGTTGAGAGGTTCCGGCTAGATATAGTCGGACTCACCTCGACGCACAGCTTGGACTCTGGAACCAATCTCCTTGAGAGGGGCTGGACTCTCTACCACTCTGGAGTTGCCCCCAGGTGAGAGGTGCCGAGCAGGTGTGGGCATACTTATTGCCCCCTGACTCGGAGCCTGTGCATTGGGGTTTACCCCGGTGGATGAGAGGGTGGCCTCCCTCCGCTTTCGGGTGGGGGGAAAGGTCCTGAATGTTGTTTGTGCGTATGCACCGAACAGCAGTTTGGAGTATCCACCCTTTTTGGAGTCTCTGGAGGGGGTGCTAGAGGGCATACCTTCTGGGGATTCCCTCATTTTGCTGGGAGACTTAAATGCTCACGTGGGCAATGACAGTGAGACCTGGAAGGGCGTGATTGGGAGGAATGGCCCCCCCGATCTGAACCCGAAGCGATGTTTTGTTATTGGACTTCTGTGCTCGTCACGGATTGTCCATAACGAACACCATGTTCAAGCATAAGGGTGTTCATATGTGCACTTGGCACCAGGACACCCTAGGCCTCAGGTCGATGATCGACTTTGTGGTCGTGTCATCGGCCTCCCGGCCATATGTCTTGGACACTCGGGTGAAGAGAGGTGCGGAGCTGTCAACTGATCAGCACCTGGTGGTGAGTTGGCTTCGATGGTGGGGGAAGATGCCGGTCAGACCTGGTAGGCCCAAACGTGTTGTGAGGGTCTGCTGGGAACGGCTGGCAGAGTCCCCTGTCAGAAGTAGCTTCAACTCCCACCTCTGGCAGAACTTCAACCACGTCCCGAGGGAGGTGGGGGACATTGAGTCCGAATGGGCCATGTTCTGTGCCTCTATTGTTGAGGTGGTGGACACCGGCTGTGAGGGATGCCGTCAAGCTGAAGAAGGAGTCCTATAGGACTTTTTTGTCCTGTGGGTCTCTGGAGGCAGCTGATAGGTACCGGCAGGCCAAGCGGAACGCGGCTTCGGTTGTTGCTGAGGCAAAACTCGGGCGTGGGAGGAGTTGGAGAGGCCATGGAGAACGACTTTCGGACGGCTTCGAGGAGATTCTGGTCCACCGTCCGGCGTCTCAGGAGGGGGAAGCAGTGCAGTGTCAACACCGTATATGGTGGGGATGGTGCGCTGCTGACCTCGACTTCGGGCGTTGTGGGTGGGAGGAGTACTTCGAAGACCTCCTCAATCCCACTAACATGCCTTCCAATGAGGAAGCAGAGCCTGGGGACTCTGAGGTGGGCTCTCCCATCTCTGGGACTGAAGTCACCGAGGTGGTCAAAAAACTCCTTGGTGGCAGGGCCCGGGGGGGGATGAGATACCCCAGGAGTTCCTTAAGGCTCTGGATGTTGTAGGACTGTCTTGGTTGACACGCCTCTGCAACATCGCATGGACATCGGGACAGTGCCTCTGGATTGGCAGACCGGGGTGGTGGTCCCCCTCTTTAAAAAGGGGGACCGGAGGGTGTGTTCCAACTATAGAGGGATCACACTCCTCAGCCTCCCTGGAAAAGTCTATTCAGGGGTTCAGGAGAGGAGGGTCCGTCGGATAGTGAACCTCGGATTCAGGAGGAACAGTGTGGTTTTAGTCCTGGTCGGAACAGTGGACCAGCTCTTCACCCTTAGCAGAGTCCTGGAGGGTGCATGGGAGTTTGCCCGACCAGTCTACATGTGTTTTGTGGACTTGGAAAAGGCATTCGACCGTGTCCCTCGGGGAATCCTGTGGGGGGTGCTCCGGGAGTATGGGGTACCGGACCCCCTGATAAGAGCTGTTCGGTCCCTGTACAACCGGTGTCAGAGCTTGGTCCGCATTGCTGGCAGTAAGTCGAGCCCGTTTCCAGTGAGAGTTGGACTCCGCCAGGGCTGCCCTTTGTCACCGATTCTGTTCATAACTTTTATGGACAGAATTTCTAGGGCAGCCAGGGTGTTGAAGGGGTCGGTTTGGTGGACTCAGGATTGGGTCACTGCTTTTGCAGATGATGTTGTCCTGTTTGCTTCATCAGGCCGTGATCTTCAGCTCTCTCTGGATCGGTTCGCAGCTGAGTGTGAAGCGGCTGGGATGAGAATCAGCACCTCCAAATCCGAGAGCATGGTCCTCAGCCGAAAAGGGTGGAGTGCCCTCTCAGGGTTGGGGGAGAGATCCTGCCCCAAGTGGAGGAGTTCAAGTATCTCGGGGTCTTGTTCACGAGTGAGGGAAGAATGGAGTGTGAGATCGACAGGCGGATCGGTGCGGCATCCACAGTGATGCGGGCTCTGCATCGGTCTGTCGTGGTGAAAAGGGAGCTGAGCCGTAAGGCAAAGCTCTCAATTTACCAGTCGATCTACGCTCCTACCCTCACCTATGGTCATGAGCTATGGGTAGTGACCGAAAGAACGAGATCGCGAATACAAGCGGCTGAAATGAGTTTCCTCCGCAGGGTGTCTGGGCTTTCCCTTAAAGATAGGGTGAGAAGCTCAGTCATCCGGGAGGGGCTCAGAGTAGAGCCGCTGCTCCTCCGCATCGAGAGGAGTCAGATGAGGTGGCTCGGGCATCTGATCAGGATGCCTCCTGGACGCCTCCCTGGTGAGGTGTTCCGGGCACGTCCAACCGGGAGGAGCCCCCGGGGAAGACCCAGGACACGCTGGAGGGACTCCTTGGGATTCTCCCGGAAGAGCTAGAAGAAGTGGCCGGGGAGAGGGAAGTCTGGGCCTCTCTGATTAAGCTGCTGCCCCCGCGACCCGACCTCAGATAAGCGGAAGAGGATGGTTGGATGGAATCAGCATAATGCTGGAGAGCCTTCAAGACAAGTCTCAGACTGTTCTTGGGTGACCCAGCTTAAGTTGAGACATAAACCTCATTGAGCCTATGTGGAGAGGCCCAAGGATTGCAGTTTACAGATCCTTCCATGTCCAGTCTAACAGAGCTTGAGAGGATCTGCCAGGAAGAATAGGATAAACTTCCCATATCCCAAAGCATGCACTGGAGTTGCATTGGGACAAGCTTTTGAGTGTCCTTGAGTGGCTCAGCCAAAGCCCAGACTTAAACCTCGTAGAACATCTGAAGATGGCAGTTTAGAGACACTTCCCGTCCAACCTAACAGGACCTGAGGGGATCTGCTTGGAAAACTGAGATACAGTACACTGCCCAAATCCAAGTATGCAAAGCATGTGGAGAATTACCCCAAAAAACTTGAATTTGTAATTGATGGTAAGAGGGCTTCTACAAAGTACTGAATTAAGGGTTGGAATTCTTGTATAAGTTTTTTTTATTAATTTGCAAATCTTTCTGAAAAAATGCTTTGACTTTGACATTATGTATTATTGAGTACAGAACTGGCAATGTATCCATTTAAAATTAAATCTACAATGCAATGAAGTGTGCCAAAAGTGAAAGAGCCTGAATACTTTTTGACTCCACTGTGTATACTCTAAAAGAAAAGCAGAAATTGCATTTATAATTCTAATCACAAAATCAAAAAATCAACTGCATTCATATTCCTTACTAGGTTAATGGTAACTTTAAATTTGACAGTTATAAATACGTGTCGGTGTGTCCATAAATGCATCTTGTAATGAACTGGGACAGATGCCTCTTGTCCCTTGACTGTGAAATTAATTCAATGGCTCTGTTAATGGATGAGTGGCTAGACATCAAATCATTTGAGATTTGCAGACACCATCACCCAGAGTATCTTGAATGTAGCTTGCTGCCAACTACGCCTTCCTCTGAAGCAAAATTATAGAAGTCATCTAATCAAAGGTTATCTGGACATAGTGTCATTTGAAATGCATTCTAATTCTGATTGTAACCAGATTGCAAATCGATTTTCAAAGGCATTGCTTCTCACACTCATCATGGCAGCAAAGATGAAAGTCCAGTTCCCCCCGGTGCAGGCTTTTTGCTGATGATATTGTGTTGTGTAGCATCAGGAAAGAGGAAGTGGAGAGGAAGTTGGAAGAATGGAGAAGGGCTTTGGAAGATAGAGGACTGAAGATAAATAGGAAGAAAACAGAGTACTGTATATGAGGTTTACTAATGATCAGCTATCAGAAGTTAGTCAGAGTGGGTACGTTTAAATATCTAGAATCAGTGGTAGACCAAGGTGGAAAATTAGATGCAGAGATAACCCATAGAGTGCAGTGAGGATGGAACCATTAGAAGACACTATCAGGAGTATTCTATGATCAGAGAATTAAGGTGAAGGTTAATTTAAGACAGTCATAGGAATAGCATTGATTGAGCTGAGACATGGGAAATGTGAATGTTGAGATTGAAGTGTGGAATTACAAAAAAGGTAAGAATAAGAAATCAGACAATCAGAGGTACAACAAAAATGGGAGAGCAATCTAATAAAGTACAGGAAAGTAGGCTGAAGTGGTATGGACAAGTGTTGTAGAGAGCCGATGAATATGTGGGCAAAAGAGTGATGGGAGTAAAAATACAGGGTAGGAGGAAGTGAGGGAGGCCAAAGTCAAGGTGGATGAATAAAGTAAAAGAAGATCTGGAGGAAGAAGGGTCTGACTGAAGAGGAGGTGCAGGACTGAGCTATTTGGAGAAGGTTGATCAAGCATATTGACCTCACATAGAAATGCAAAAAAATGAAGATGAAGTAGAAGTTGTTATTGGGACCACCCTTCTTTTCTGATAGTCCACACATAAAATATAAAAGAAGAAAAGATATTAAGTTTATTAATTTACAGAAGGTGAATAAAGTTAATGATTCAATTTCCAGAGAATAATGTTGAACCACAGTACACTCCTAAACTCATACAGCGAGCAGCAACTTCTGGTGCTAATGTCGGGAGCACGCCAGTGGCTCTGATCAAGTGCATGTTATGGGGAAGGATGTGAATGTAACACAGCAGGTAGTTATGTCTGCCTTTGTTTCTCTAGAGTGGACAAGGACACATGAAGTCACATCCGTCCAACTGGCTTCCAGTCCATTCCCTATTTAAGAGCACTAACGTCCGGAGGTCAGTGTTTATTCTGGAGCTTGCTTCCAATGAGAGAAGGTCCATTCAGAAATGGCTGCTCCCTTTTTGGAAGCATAAATCATATTTGAGCTAACTGTCTAGTCGTGATTACAACTTGCCTGAAGAAGACCCCTGAGTTGCCTCAAAAGTGGCATATTGTAATCTGTCCGTTTAGCCAATAAAAGGTGTCATTTTACTTCACTTCTCATTGCATCCATAACGGCTAACACCCTACATCATCCTACTACTACGGAAAAGTGTTAGAAATAAATTACAGTGTCATACATATTGTAGTGTACTGAAATTTTGCAAGTTCTATTAGATACCTGATGATAAATTCTTTTAATTATGTCATATAAGAATGATCATTTACTAACTGATCTATTGCTTGAATGAACAAGTGATGGAATTATGAAGTTCTTTTTTTAGGAATAGCTATATTGTATGGCTTGATAAACATTTAACCTGAAACATTTTGTATTTTTGTGACAAATTTTAATTATTCCATTTTCATAAAATTAGTGTACACAGGAGAATAATAATTAAAAAAAAAAAAAAAAACTGGGCATAGCAATATGAGCAAGCGTCTCCGGTCCACACCCAAATAATAATGCGTATTTCGATATCCAAATTCAACAAGCTGACACTGATGAAAAATAAATACAACAAAAAAAAGAAGCGCCTTTGCAAAGTGTGCTCTGCAGCAGTTCACCTAAGATGAACTGAAAGCAGTGCTAAATGAAGATGCTTTTGACATCTATGAGTTATAATACAAATATTAGTAAACTGTTTTCTTAGTTTTCTTACCCAGGGGTTCACCACATTTTCACAAGCGATCGTGTAAAGGTTGCTTATGGTGTCAGACACAGGCTGGCAAGAAAGGATGTTCTGGAGGACCTGAAAGCAAAGGGCAGTTTACAGTCCATTGATGTTGAAAAAGTGATGCAATTTGATGTTTTATTGTAATCAGTTTTATCGAGCATTAAAAGGGAAATGTATATACCTTCATTCATCCATTCACTTGTCTAGCCTTCCATTGGCACACACACACACACACACATCGAGCTGCATTAGAGAATGTGGAAGAAAAATGGATTGTCCAGTAAAACATGTGAATATGTGAAGAATGGATAAGCTCAAAACAGACATGGGATTATCTAGGTGCACATGCAATTAAACAGGTTAGGACATGGGTTTGAGCCGCTAGAGGCCCAAGGTAGTTCTTATTCTCTTAGAATTATCAAACACCTTCTCTCTTTTTTTCTTTACAAAACTTATTTATTAAGTACTAAGCTGCTTATAGCAATACATGATTTACTCACCATTCTCTGGACCCAATCTAAATACTGCTGAAAGTAGTTCAGCTCCATATTATAGAAGCAAGTTGTTTGCTGTAAATATACAAGAACATAGATTAGAGTCAGACAAAAACATTAACAAAACAATAAAAACTAACTGTGCTACCTGCTAAGATGAGCTGAAATCGAAATAATCAATGTGTTAATGTTTGCAGTACACTTTGCAATGCACGCATCTCTGTTATATGACATTTGGTATAGGATTCGTAAAAGCAGCAGTAATGTTTATGTTTGTGATGCACCATCTGTTGGAATGACAGAGACTTAGACAACTGAAGGACACACAGACAGACACGCAGACTCTTATCCTTTTATTAAGGTGAACAATATATTAATGATATCCACTAATTGTTACAGTTCAGCCAGGGTTATTGCTTTGGCTTAAGTTTATTTTTGGTATATTTAATGTTTTTCTTGTTATTTAAGTTTTCATTGTTTCTGTTCTTTGTGTTTGTTTATGTAAAATCATATTTTTCTTTGATTCTGCTTTCTAATTATTTAATGTATAACTATTGTGTTTCAATTGCGTAAATCAATATTCTCTTATGTCCCTTATGTTATGTTGTATTTTGTGGCTGGTCTACCCTTTTGCCATTTAAATCAAAGCATAAGGGGAGCTCAAGATAGGTGCATGGAAGGTTTGTGGAGTCAAGTGAATATTAAGTTTTCTGTTTAGACTTTCTAGAGTTTTGATTACAGTATATTTCACTCTGTTATTAAATTATTCTTTTTGGACTTGTTTGCTTTAGATTTCCTTTTAAGCAACTCTTTCCTTGCTATTTTTGAGAATGTTATTTTTCATTCTTGTGAATAAATCTTTTCATTTGTAAAGATTATTTTGTAGATTGGTCTCTGCAAGCTGGGGAAGCTCAGGAGTGGTGCTTGGGAGTTTTTTGGAGTGATTGTAATATTGTTATTGGCTTCTGACTTTTTTTGCGCTGGACTTCAGATTCTGTTATGAATTATGAATTTGGGACTATTTGCTTTAGAATTCCCCGGGACACAATTCCTTTTACTTTTTGAGCATTTTTGCTGAGATTTTTCATATATATATATATACAGTGTAAAAAATGTTGAAGGTTGTGCCCCTCTGTCACATGATTACTCGTAGACAACCTGAGCTAGAACCACGATCTTGATCTTAATTGTTAGCTTATGATGTAATGTCAGTCAGTCATTTTCCAACCCGCTATATCCTAACACAGGGTCTTTGGGGTCTGCCAGAGCCAATCCCAGCCAGCACTGGGTGCAAGGCAGGAACAAATCTCCGGGCAGGGCGCCATCCCAACGCAGGGTACACACACACACATACCAAGCATACACTTGGGACAATTTAACCTAACCTGCATGTCTTTGGACAGTGGGAATGATGTAATGTGAAGCAAAAAATGTGGCTAGCAGGAGCTATTTCAATGTTATCAAGGTTCATGTATTTCTTATGACAAACTGATTGATAAGCTGACATGGCAGAGAGAAAAAAAAAAGCAGCAGCATCTGCTGAGTGTGAAGCTGATTAGGTGTTAAAAAGAAGAAGAAGAACAACAGATCTGCATCTGCTAAGAATCAAATGTCTACAGCATGGCAACCTGCTAGCACTCGTGAACTGCTGGGGCTAAAATCTTGATCTTGAAAGGACTGGAGGTCCACACATTTCAGAGCTGTTAATAAATTTCTTCATTTGAATGTGAATGGTTTCTCAAGCCACCAGTTTTTCTACAATTTTTCCTGTTTCTTGAGATAAAATTGAAATTGTGGAACAAGTATATTATTCTCATGAGTTAACCCCTTTCAGGCTTGTGCAGACTGAAGGACACCGTTAAGTTTGGGGTTAAGCCATTTGGAGTGAGCCCTATTCTAGGAAGACAAAGGTGGTTTGGCTAGGCTTGTAGAACCTTTAGAATGCCTCACACCCTCACTTGCTGTTCTGAGTCCAGATCACAACACTCATGAAACTTGTCAAATAAATTAATGGCTTAAATTAATGGAGTAAATCATTAGTTTCATTATGAACTTGCTAAAGAACACAAAGTTAACATAGCATTAACTGGTCATAAAATGTGATCTGATCTTCATCTAAGTCACAGGTGTTATGATTTCAAGTCAGGACTGTAGTAAAGATGGTGTGAGGCCTTCAAATAAGCAGCAGAGCAGAACAGAATCTCTACTGGTCTGTCCAAACAAGCCTCACCCCACTCCAGTTGGCTCACCTACTGCTACCTGAGGCTGCGGCCTCCACAGAGCCAGAAATGAGGAAACTGACTTAATAGTTCAAAATGCCTTTTAACAATTCTAAAGGAACTTTAACATGTCTCTAAATGGAAAGGACACCGTAACAAAATCCTTTGGCTTGAAAAGTCAATCCACAAAATAATTTTTAGACATCATAAATAGTTATTCAAAAAAAGAAAAATCTTTAAAGAACAAAAAGGATGCAAAAGGACACGCCTAAAAGGCAATACTGTACACCGCAAACAAGTCCCTGGCACAATCCAGAATCAGAATATTTAAAAACAAAGCAAAAATAATCCAGCAAGCCAGAATATCCAATAAATAAAAACACAACACTTATAAGAACTCCTTCACAACCTTAAATGGCAGGCTTACTGTATTTATGGTGCATTACTGCCACCAACTGGACTGGAGTGTGGTGCAGAGTATGAAGGGCAAAAAACACCTCTTCATTTTTACAAATCACTCTAAAAAGCCCTATAGATTGCAAATAGATAACAATTATCCTATGATATGAACTAAAGTTATTTCTATATCCAATTAAAGTAAGACTATTAAGTCCCCTTACCTGAATTGATTTTTGTAATTGATTCCTTTCTTCTTTGTTTGCTTCATATTGAAATATTACATGTTTTACAGTTTTATGTTGGTCATGCAAATAATTAAGCCCTGGGCGTCCTATTCTTTTTTTTTTTTTTTGAAGTTTTATTAATTTTATTGCAATCCATACAAATCAATCAATTTTTTAGAAAAAGTAAAATTGAGTTAAGAACAAATCGATCCCCACCCCTGAGAGAGAGAGCAAGGCAAAAGGCGTGAAATTTAATGCTTGTAAACATACCTAAATTAATAAATTTGATGAGATGGATGCATAAGACATAGAAATACGGAAATAACTGCTTCCTCTGTGCTTTAAGAGCTTATTTTAAAATATTACTGATTAGATCCTGCCATGTTTTGAAAAAAGTCTGTACGGATCCTCTAACTGAGTATTTGATTTTTTCCAATTTCAAATAGTATAACACATCGGTTTCCCAGTTTGGGTTCTTCCAGTTTATCAGAATAAGCCTCTATTCTTAACATAATCAGAATTATTCTCTCCCTTCTTGTTTTTTCACCTTACCCCACATTTCTTACAGTTGTATGTACTCTACACAGTCAATTAACTTGCCTTACTTCCAATTATCCCACAAATTTTGCCATAACCCAGTAATTTATGATTTTACCAGCTTCTGTTTTACTAATTGGAATATCCATATCTTTAAACCTTTTAACAGCTTTTTCATCCATATGGTCTATTCAACAACTTTATGAAAAGAAACCCACAAGAAACACTCAGACAAACCAAGCCTGAACTCTCCCACTGCTTTGACCTAAATGGCCAGGAATGGTGATGTAAGGGTGGCCCTGCCTCTTAGGGCTCCAACCACAAGAAACAGGGAATATAAGTAAATGTAAAGACACAGTACTATAAATTAGCCAATTATAAACAAAATCGACAGAAACATTAAACAATATAAAAAAAATAATACAAAGGCAAAAAACACAATAATACATCTAAACATATGTTAAACACATAACAAACATAGACAAACACAGAAACAATTATAATTTTTCATGTCTTTATTGAACACACCCATCAAACATTCACCATGTGCTGTGGAAGAAGTAAGTGAATTGGATTTAATAAATGGCTGAACCTTCTTTGGCACTAATAACCGCTATCTAGAACTTCCAGTAGCTGTAGGTCAAAACTACCTAATGTTCAGGAAGCTTTTGACCATTCATCCTTACTGAGTTGCTTTCATTCAGCCATATTCTTAGGCTTCCTGGTGTGAACAGCTTCCTTTACTGGGCTAAGCTTTGGGTTATTACTTGGTCACTCCAAAATGGGGACTTGTCTTTTTTTGAAGCCATTCTGTAGTAGATTTACTTTGATGTTTAGTGCCATTACCCTGCTGACTTACCCAACTTCTACTGAAACCTCAGCTGGCAGACAGCCACCCTGACATTATCCTGCAGGATGTCCTACTGTCCAGGCCCCAAGTCAGCACAGCAGCCCCAAATAATGATACTTCCTTCACCTTACTTCATTGTTGGGATGTTTTATGTTGCTTGGCTATGCTCTTTTAACATTGTATGTACTGTTGCATATTCTTGCGGAACAATTCAACTTTAGTTTCATCATTCCACAAACCATTTCCTCAATGGCATTGTGAAGAGTAAATAAATCTGTGGTAAACCTCAGGCATGCAGCAATGTGTTTATTGGAAAGAAGTGGCTTCCTGCCATGCACGCCATGCCTGTTCAATGTTTCAGGTAAGGTAGACTCAGAGGTGTTAGCCTGTTCCCACGATTCCTTGAAGCCTCTCGCTGTGGCACTAGGGTTCTTTTCTACCTCATTGAGCATTCTGTGTTGTGCTTTTCAAGTCATCTTAGTTGGGTTCCCAATTCTAGAGGGAGCAGCCAGAGTACTAAACGGTCTCCGTTTATACACAATTTCTATAACTATGGACTGACAATTATCCAAGATCGTTGAAATGACTTCATAACACTTCCCACTTTATAAAATTCAGCAATTCTTGATCATAGATCTGCTGAGATCTCTGTTTTGCTAGGCATGCTTCATAGAACCGGATGCTTCATGTAAATAGGAAAATGTTTAAGTCTTTTATTTTATAGGTTAAAGTACCTCTAAGCCACACCTCCAGTCCTCTTTCATTGGTTGGACTCCAGGTTTGCTGACTCCTGACTCCAGTTACTTATTTGTTGGCGTAAGCAGCCTAGGGTTTCACATACTTTTTCCAACCTACTGTACACTCGTGAATGTTTGAATGATGTAATCAATATGTAGAAGAGCAATACAATAATTTGTGTGTTATTAGTTAAAACATACTGTGTTTGTTGATTATGTTAATTTAGATGAAAATCCGACCGTGTTTTAAGACAGATTTATACATAAATGCAGTTATTTCCTTTACGTGTTAACTGTTTGATGTGTATGGTTCAATTTAATTTGTTGGTATACTTCCAGCAATGTCTGTGACCATAAATCCTTTCCACACACTTAAACACCAGTATCTCAGTGTACACTGAGATTGGTTAAGACACTTAACAAAGTCAAGAAAAGTAAAGGCACAATAAAATATCTTACATTTTTCACAATGTCAGTCACATTATTAAGCCTCAGCTGAAGATTGGCAATGCTATCCAGTGTTCCTCCAATGTTGCTCTAGAAGAAAAAAGAAAACATTATCCAAATTTTATTTTTCCCCGTGGCTGAAACATCATCAGTGAAATTATGCCTTATCTTATACTGATTTTAAATTCTGAACATTATCAGACATACTAAACATGTCGATTAGGAGAAGACCTCATCACAACAGGCAAAATTCTACTTGTGATATCATTCAGAATCATTCACATGTAAAGAAGCAGGACAATTTTGAAAGGGTATGAGGCCAATTTGGTGGAAGACATGACGGGTAAGCAGGCCAAACAATAGACCAGTGCCATCTAAATTCCCATGTCTGGGCAGCTATCAGTATTACTCTTTTGGCAGCATTTGCAAAGTGGTCTTGACATCAATTGAAATCAGTGCCATCCTTCATGAATATTACATTTTAAATCCCGATTAAGATAAAAAAAAAATTGTTTTTACCTGAAAACCCTGTGTAGAATTAACCAAAAAGTTGACATTACGTTGAACCACACTCTGAAATTAAAGAAACAAATTAGTATAGTGACAAAAACATGTATTCATTTTTCTTGATTCTGAACCAGTTTTACCACATGGATCTTGATGTTAGGAGCCAACCCAAAATAAGGCACAAACTCAACACAGGGCTCACTTGTGTACACACCTTAAATCACCCACACCGGCTCAATTTTGGGATCTGAGGGAAGACTGGAGTACCCAGAAGAATCCCATATGCTCTCAATGAGAAATTACAAACTAATCAAATGAGGGAGCTGAAAGGCAGCAGTGAGGACCCCTGGGTCACCGTGCCAGAAGAGGAAAATAATTTGCCTGTTTTTTTGACTTTTGTAAACGAGTTAAATTCAGATACAGATATGGGCTCTCAGCAGCTTATATGTTTTTGTTGATTTTTCACACTTATTCCTTGGGATGGAGTGGTGGCTCTGAGACTAGGGATCTGCACTGGCAATCGAATCACATAAACTCCAAAAGGGACTCTGCTCCATTGGGCCCCTGAGCAAGGCCCTTAACCTGCAATTGCTCCATCCTGGGTATGATGTTAATCTGCATTCAGCCCTGCATGTAGGCCCTCCAACCTGTAGTGAAAAAACCAGGGGGTCAGTGACAGAATTGGCACTCCAGCCACCATAAAAACCTCACACTGTTCCATTCCATCTGAACTGGTGTGGTGCTGAGGTGTCACCCGTTGCATGGCTGCACACGGGTCCTATTCTGGGATCCTGAGGTGGTTTGTCATGTGGTGGGTGCGGCAAAATGCTGTAACCTCTCTCTTTCTCTTTCACAACCACGTCTGTCTTATTTGTGGTGCAGTAATAAGACTGAGACCTAAGTCAGGTGTCATCAAATAGTCCTAACCTGGGTCAAAATCCCCCGAAATCAAGACCTCCCCCCTAACACAGGCACACACACTTTAAAAGAAACATTCTCCATTCCCTCGTGAACCCTTTGATATAATCGCATATTCATTCATATCACGCACACACAGCAAGTCAATTCAAGCCTGTCAAAGTTATACACAAGATGAGGAATTAGCAGGTCTACGCTGCACTGAATTCATTCTGATGTTATTTCACTGGTCTGCACTGAATTCCGCTATATCCTAACACAGGGTCACGGGGGTCTGCTGGAGCCAATCCCAGCCAGCATAGGGCGCAAGGCAGGAACAAAGCCCGGGCAGGGTGCCAGCCCACTGCAGGGTGCACACACATACACCAAGCCCACACTAGGGACAATTTAGGATCGCCAATGCACCTAACCTGCATATCTCTGGACTGTGGAGGAAAACAACGCAGACACGTAGAGAACATACAAACTCCATGCAGGGAGGACCCGGGAAGTGAACCCTGGTCTCCTAACTGTGAGGCAGCAGTGCTACCACTGTGCCACTCTGAAATCCTCTGCTTTAAAAAGAAAAAAAGAAAAAATCAGTGTACTTTATACATTTAGGTGTGCTGAAACCATTTCTGAAACTGTAATTTCTCTTCTATAAACTGTTTTGGCAAGATATGAAAATCAATGAAAAACACCCTCCTGGCTCATCATTGGTAAACAATTCCACCCCGGGGTGAAAGAGGGTGCTGTCGCTAATGATGTCATCTTTTTCTGTTTCGACAGCATGGAGAAGCCACCCACTCATGGTAACTGACTTTGCTCCTTCTGTCTGGAGGACTATATATTCAACTTCTTTATCTGTATATATTCATTATATCTACTTTATGCATGCAAATGTACAGAAAGGCAATAATTAAACACTGGGTAGCCTGCCTTTGTAAGGGAGTAGTATGGATGGGCATAGTTTGCAGGAGGTAGTGTTAATATTAAAGGTGTTAGTGTGTTTTTTCCATATTTTCTCGAAGGCTGGGTTTATACTTCACACGATGCGTGCGCTTGTGGACGCTACTGCTATGCAAGCGGTGTACTGTTTATACCTGCACATGTACTTTACATGAATCTGGAGGATTCCACCAGGTGGCAGTGTGAGATATCATCATGGTTAAAAAATCAACGTTTGGCTTCGCTGTGCTGAGAATTGCCCGAAACATCCATTTAATTTCCAGAACACCTTGCCACAATATCTCTGAAAAGGGTGCATAGGGTGCGAAGCAGAAACACTCCCTGGACATCATCACCAGCTGAATACAAGGTCACACATACACTAGCATCATTTTAGCATCATCAAATCCCCAAACCTGCATTTCCTTGGAAGGAAACCGGAGTACACTGTGGAAACCCACCAGGAAAACACGCAGACTCTAGGCAAGGAACCAGGGACGTGACTCCCTACTATGAGGCAGCAGCGCTACCGCTCTGCCACTGTGCTGTCCCGAAGTGTGTAATTATTAACAGTATTAATTATGTAAATGGAGTTAATGATTTATCTATAAAATATAACATGCATACTTTAACACATTTCATTCTAAATGCGCAGAGAGCTGAAGGATCATAAATGTAATGTGTTCTGTGTGGTAATCACTGCTTGCCGCTGCTGTCAGTGCAGGAGGAAGAAAAACAAAGATGGCACAGAAGATGGTAGGTGAGACCTTTAAAATGTATTGTGTCATTACGATGTGGAATATGCGATGCTTGTATTGCCTATATGAGAAATAGGTGAAGAAAAGCACCACAAATACACTTGTATGTCAGGATTTAAGTTTGATGATCGAACACATTCATCAAACATTGAATCACACACATCGATCCTGCAGGATCTGCAAAGCGCCATTTTGATAGCAAACAGAGGCTCTGACATTACATTCCATCTCGAACACACTGCGTCCCCTGATTTTTTGCTGGTACTGCAACTCGTGCACATGTCACATTAATTTCTGAGAACATGTTCAAAGGAAGTGTCAAATAAACACTGGGCATGCGTGGCAGCCATGATGTGTCTGTGTCGTGTTCTGAGCGTCAAGTATAAACTGGCCCAAATGATTGTGTCAATGTGCGTAAATGCCCACACGCTAATGGTATTATTTGACTGCATTAACATACTGTGATTCTTTTAGTATGTCATTAGATCAAACTTATTATAATTATTCTATTTTATCAACAAATGATTAGAAAGTTCACAAGCAATAGAGAGCAAAATTGAAATTAGAGAACAAGAAGTACAATAGTATGATAAGGAATAGACAAATAAATTGGAAGTAAAGTCAAAACAGCTTAACAGTTAATTAAATTAGTACATCTGCTGACACCCAGAAAGAGGCAGAAAGTCTAAGCAGGTGCAAATGCTTTGTGAATTGATGCATTTTCAAAAGGCGCCAGAATGTCAGCAGATTTGGAGCAGATGGAAGCTCATTTCACATCCTGAGAATGACAAGTAAGACATCCTACAGCACTCGCATATCTGGTCACAGGGGCAGTCAGTGCTTAATTTTGTTTTTACCATTTGAGCTTTATTCTCTGAACTTTCTCAGTCCAGTTTAGAGTGGAAAGGAGAGGTACACCAGGAACAAGGCAAGAATCACCCTTGGGTTGGTTAAGTCAATCGGAGGTCCCACTCATGTTTCTACTCATATAGGTCCAATTCAGAGCTTTCAACCAACTTAATCTACATGTAGCTGGCATGTAGGAAGAATCTTAAAATAACTGAAGAAAATCTCCAGTTATTAAAACAAGGTGTGATTATGCCAACTCTGTCCTGTAATTAAACTACAGCTATGGCAAAGAAAGTGTAGGCCTCCAAAGAATACACAGACAAGGCCTACCCCAGGCTTAAAAGGGGCCTTGGCTTTTACATTTCAAAATATCACTGTGATTATCCCAAAATAATAATCTTATCAAAATCCTTGTCCAGGAAGGACAAGGCCACAAAGTAATCCTTATAAATTCAATAGTTCATTTATAATTATCCAAAAGGATTAGTTAAAGAATGCAAGCCAAGATAAACAAGTCTCAATAAATAATGATCAAAACCCAAGAACAGAATCAAAAATAATGCAGAACCAGAAAAATCAGTAGTTACTCTAATACACTCCACGAGAACAATCAATGGCCATCTTATTGTTACTCTCAAACAAGTTTTATTAGGAGATTTGTAAATAATGAATGTGCAAAGATTTAACTTTGGTCTTTGAAAAGGTCTGGCGAAAATATTTGCTAAGGTCATTTCAAAAGCAGTTTGAACTTTCACTGAAGCACAAAGAGCTAAACCAAAGTAAAAAGCAAACCTAACATCAAAACAAAAATATCTTTCCCTAAATTGTTTGTTTGTCCTAACACCTTGAACGGCTTAAATTTTAAGTGCTGTTGACTGGATGCAGCCATTTTTTATGTCATGGCTACCGCAGTGTTGCCAGCAATGGATGTAGCATTGTAGCATCCAAACACACAAAATGACAACACTTATGTATTCTGAAAGCAAAAAATGGCAGTTCCCAAGGGAAACAAATGATTAAAATATGAGTCAGCACTAATCAAAATTAATAATGTATCATAAACACAGGCTTTTGCTAGAAAAAAGTAATTAATAAATTCCTGACACATGCCGTTGTGCCATCCCTTGAACTTCAAATGATTGTAGCTTTCCAAATTGTGGTCCATTACCTCTGCTGGTAACGCTTTCTGCTGCCTTTTCTTTCTTATCATAATCAATTGTTTTCAAGTGTACAAAACCATAATGACACTTTTTCATAAGTCTTGTGTTAAATCTGCTTTTGTAAGTTGGTTTGGCAACCTCAGCATTAAAACTATAACCAACAAAAATAAGTAGCAAAATGACTGGTTAGTGGCAGACCCTGTTCACTGAGCTGTATTACAGACAGGTTAGAAGGAAGGCCAACTCAATTCTGTCAGACAGTAACCATCCTCCTTCTTAAAGTTTAGCTGCTACCATCAGGCTGCAGATTTAAGAACTTTTATTTTAAGTTACATTAGTTTAGATAAACTTTATTTATCCCAAGGGGGAATTCAATTAGTGCCCTGCCCGGGGTTTGTTTCCTGCCTTGCACCCTGTGTTGGCTGGGATTGGCTCCAGCAGACCCCCGTGACCCTGTAGTTAGGATATAGCAGGTTGGGTAATGCATGGATGGATGGGAACTCAATTAGGTGGCGCAGTGGGTAGCGCTACTGCCTCGCAGTTAGGAGACTTGGGTTCGCTTCCCGTGTCCCCTCTCTGCGGAGTTTGCATGTTCTCCCCGTGTCTACGTGAGTTTCCTCCGGGTGCTCTGGTTTCCTCCCACAGTCCAAAGACATGCAGGTTAGGTGCATTGGCGATTCTAAATTGTCCTTGGTGTGTGTGGGTGTGCCCTGCGGTGGGCTGGCACCCTGCCTGGGGTTTGTTTCCTGCCCTGTGTTGTCTGGGATTGGCTCCAGCAGACCCCCATGACCCTGTAGTTAGGATATAGCGGGTTGGATGATGGATGGATGGACGGATGGATGGGAATTCAATTAACAAGTAAATAAATAAAAGCAAATGAATAACACTACAAAAAATCAAAGCAAGTGGAAAGGTATTTATATCATGACTAAATCTTATTTTCCTTATTGTAAGAATTATTGATTTATCAAAACAATTGTATCTTACAATTACCTATCTTAATTCTTGTCAAGAAAATGTATACATGAAGTAAGCAACTGGTCTAGAACAAGAAGCATTTTGAATTCTGTGACTTGTAGGTATGCTGAGAAATTCCAAGTTATTATTATTAAAGGTAATTATTCTTCTTTTTGCAAATCTCGAGTAAGTGTACTTATGATAAGAATAGTTGCCAGCTGTTGAGTCTTAGTGTATCAGTCCCTTATGTTTTGAACTTTCCTGCTGCAAACAAATTTCCCTCAAGAATACTAAAGTCTATCTACAGTAAATTAACCTAACCTAACATCTGTTACTCATCTGTATGCTATTTAATAATATATTAACGATGACAATATCATCCTGCCAATTTAACAAAAGTAAACTTATCCTAACTGATAATACTAAATGATCACTTTGTTTTTTAAAAAAATTACCCAATTCTCTGAACTCACCTTTTTATATTGTAGGACCACAGCATACCTTTAGTTCGTCCATTTCGGAGTACACTTACTCAAACTAGGACAACTAGCCCTCATCCCAACATTTGGAAGTAACACATTGATGGATAAATGTACTTCCCGCTAGTCTGCCAGCAATGGATGGCGTGTATTCTGTTTTTCTATTTCACCTCCAATAGTCAATTTTTGCAGTGTAAGAAGTATCATTGAAAAGCACTACTTAACAAAAGCATCAAAACTGAGCAAAGGCTGTGAAATTTCAGTGGAATAATTCTTCTATAATTAGTAAGGGAAGTGCAGTATGTTAATTTTCTTATGCCAGTAAGCTAACAGTTTCAGGTAATCTGTTTTTTAATACGTGTTGTTAGCTTACTCCTTGTCAGTATATTGTCATGTCATTTTGTAATCTGCTTAATCCAGACCAGGGTTGCAGGGGTGCTGCAGCATATCCCAGTTAGCATGGGGTGCAATGCAGGAACAAACCCTGGATAGGGCACAAGTCCATCACAGGGCAAATACGCACACTCACACACCAACCTCACACTAGGGTTGGTTTATGATCCCCAATTCACCTAACCAACGTGTCTTTGAACTGTGGGAGGAAACTGGAGCACCAGTAGGAAACCCACACAGACACAGGGAGAACGTGCAAACTCCACGCAGGTAGGACCTGAGACGCAAACACCGGTCTCCTTACTGCAAGGTAGCAGTGCTGCAACTCTCCCACTGTGCCACCCTCATTATATTGTAATATAGAATACATAAGGTAACCTAGTTGTAACCTTATAAAATAACCATATTTGATCTGTGTTCCTAGTGACCATTTATCGTAGAATTCTTTTCAAAAGTTTTTTCATGTTTGTTTTATGTGAGTTATTATGTTCCTGACAAGAAACATGCAGGCCTACAGCATTGAATGATATGCTTCATATTGTTAGTCAGAAAAAAAATATATTGAATAACATTGCAGTTACGTTAAGCTTTATAGAAAGGACTAGGACTAGGTGCTGTTGCATGGTTGTTTTCCATTGAAAAGTCACCAACTATGCTGTTTTCTATCAGCATGGACTCACATGTTAACTCTGAGACAAGCATTTGTCCTGTCAACAGCCGATTCCCATCTCTGTATAACACCCGCGTTGTTCCAGTTAAAAAGGCACAGCATCCATTTAAGGTAGCACATAAACTTTATGTACTCATCAGATTTAAAGTGCAGGATACAAACATAAGTGCTGCAATTGTGTAGAAAAAGAAATATTCTTTTATCTCTTTTGATTGCTTGGAGATTTTATATTTACTACATTTATTCAGTGGGAAAGCTGTTAAAAATCTCAGTTAAGGATATTCATGTTTGGAATTGGCCCTGCGGTGGGTTGACACCCTGCCCAGGATTGGTTCCTGCCTTGTGCCCTGTGTTGGCTGGGATTGGCTCTGGCAGACCCCCGTGACCCTGTATTCGGATTCAGCGGGTTAGAAAATGGATGGATGGATGTTTAGAATTGGGACACAGAGGAATACTACAGAAGTTCTTTATTAGGTTAATTAAAGAACAGTTTACTCATCAAAGACACCTCCAAAGGGTGAAAAGGGCTTAATTCAATTCTTCAGGAACTCTTAGCATGTACAGTAGGGGTCTATGGAGAAGCACACTGGAGAGAAGAGAATGTGGAAATTTCATACAGGCAGCAACCAGGCTGTGAAATTATCTCAGGCAACTGCACTAAACTCTGCACCGCCATGTTCACTTTTTTTACAGTTTTATTTTCAATAAATTGTCTTCACTGCAGATTGGGCTTTAGAAGTTTAGGAACATAAAGAAGATGTCTGGTCTAATTTAAATTAAGTTACGAAATCTATTTTCATTGGTATCGCTTTTCTTATTTTCTTAAACAAAGTATTTATATGGATGGTGGCAGTTCCTTATATAATGTCATAAACGCCATACAGAAGCACTTCACTGCTCACTGCAAATGCAAAATACAATAGGAGGGGTGTGCTGGCTCCAGTGCAAATCTGCCTGTGGTCCATATGTCCAGACCCCCTCTTTACTCCACTCCTTCTGCTCACTCTCTTGTTATCTCTCCTTTCATCTCCCTTAAGATTGTGTTGCTCCCCACCATCTTACGCACGCATGGCCTTCCTCCCAGTCTCAAATGCACCAACATATTGAAGCAATCACTACAATTTTGGTCATGGACGCTCTGTTTAGTTTATATTCCAAAACAGAGAAAAATTGACAAAACAACACTGTGAACAGACAATTTATCACAGACTTACCACATCTTCCATCTGTGGAATAACAACAGTGTTCTGAAGAGTTTCCAGATTTTTTAATTCAGTGTTCAAACTTGCACGGACATTTGGGTCAGTCTGAAATAGAAATTATTTTTTAGTGAAATGTCCTCTCCGTGTAATCAGCAAGGTAATAATAATAATAATAATACATTTTTTAATTTAGCACTTTTCCCATGCTCAAGGCGCTTCACAGGATCCAAGAAAGGACAGCAGGGTATATGTTACATTAGATTCAAATATCTTCTGCACTAAAACAGATAAATACAAACAGACCAATACTAAAGTATTAAATAGAATCAAAGACAACAAATTAGAGTAAAATACTAAACTCAATGCTAAAAGAAATGCCTGAACAAATCCTATAATTTGTGATATAACATACATACAAATTATCCTGAGCATCTGGAGAGAGAGATAAACTGAGAAAAGGGGCAGAATGTTAGGTTAAGATAAAGGCCTTCCTGAACAGATGAGTTTAAGTTGTTTTTCAAAAGAATGAATGGAGTCAGCTGATCTAATTCATTTAGGAAGGTCATTCCAAAGTCTAGGTGCTACCCAGAGTGCTGGGTAGTGTGGGGCACAACAAAAGTGCCAGAATTAGAGGACCTTAGTGGGCAAACAGGAGCACAGTGACGGAGAAGGTCACTTGCTGTTTATAGTCCAGTGCAAGGCCATTTAAATAGAATTTCATATTTGATCCTGTAAGACACAGGGAGCCATTGAAGGCAAATCATGATGGGTGTTATGTGCCCTGCTGTAAGGACTCTTGCAACAGAGCTTTGAAACTGCTGGAGCTGTGATATAAGATTTCAAGGGGCCATTGCCAGTAGGGAGTTACAATAATCGATGTGGGATGTGATAAAAGCACGGTCAAGTTTCTCAGCATTAGGGAAGGAGAGGAATGAGCAAACATAGGATATGTTACGAAGGTGAAAATAAGAAGGTTTCTTAATGTTGTTTATGTGGGTGGAATAAGAAAGGGATGAAACAAAAATGACACCAGGATTTCTTGCACTGAAGAAGGTCTGATGAGATCATCGTCAAGAGTCTGAGAAGGAGCTCATTTTTCTTAAGTTGCGTTCTTTAATTTTAAAATGTTCTGCTCCATCCAGGTTTTAATTTCACTGAGGCAAGTTGTGAGTTGAGAAAGCTCTGATGAAGCTTCACTTTAACCTTGAAATAGAGTTGAGTATCATCCCTATAAAAATGATAAACCAGTCTAAATCTATGAATAAAATGGCTAAGTGGAAGCATAAAGATACAGAAGACCAGAGGGTCAGAGCTCTGAAGAACCCCTTGTATGGCCAGCTGTGAGCTGGATCTGTTGTTGCCAAGACTAACAAACTCTTGCCTATCGGTCAGACAGGACTCGAACCACTGGAGGGCATGCCAGAGATACCCAGCATGTTCTCCATTCTGGACAGTAGAATGTCATGTCTGACAGTGTCAACTGCTGCACTTTGGTCTAACAGAATTAATATGCTGGTTTGTCCAGAGTCTGTTGCCACAAGCAAATCATTGGTTACCTAAAGTAGAGCACTTTCACAGCTGTGCTATGCTCGGATTCCAGACTGAAAGGGCTCCATCAGATTATTAGAAGTTAAGTACAGTAATAGGTGAGTTAGGAGGCCACAACATGCCATGTGGTCTGGATAATGGGAGCAGTGAAACAAAAAGGCTGCAATCTAGTGTGTCAGGAGAGTATTTACTCCAAAAAGGCTAACTCCTCTGGTCTTTTCATTATTCTGGCTTCTCCTCCTGGCAAGGGATGTGACAATGTGAGTTCGCTCTATGCTCCCTTTTATCTTCTGGGAGCCCTTTTTGATGGGAGCTGTGGACCCGCTATCCCACATTCCACCCCCATAAGCCACCAGCTGCACGGGAAGGCTCCATACCACTGCCAACCCAGTACAACTGGTTGGCCAGGTCCACAGCTCGGCCACACTACAACTACACTGCCCTAAAATCACTAAATAAATAAAAGCACTAAAACAAATCCTACAATAAAACCAACCCAAGCCCCACTTCGTAAAAACAGGACATTAAAAGAATAAGAACTTTAAAATGACAATAAAACAATCAATAAATAACTGTCTATTAAAAAGCTCTGTCCTTTAAAAATGTCCTCCTCCGACTTGGGTCCGTGGGCTCTTTAAAGTCTGGCACCAATCCCGCTTGCTGCTTCATCTCCTCTTCAGTCCCCAATGCCAGCTCATCCCACCGCTACCACCAAATGTTTTGATGGGAGCTGTGGACCCGCTGTACCACAAGAGATCAATTCCCAACCTCTTCTTGATGCCAGGCCAGTCAAGCCTTCCTTCCTGATAAGGGGCAACCATTCCTCCTGGATGGTAGGCGGTTAACCCAGCATGGCACTTACACACTGATGGTCCCCTTGTAACATCACCATGACCTACTGGCAGTTTACAATGTAAGATTAAAGTCAGAACTGTGATTTTTCTATTGAACAGAATCTTTTATCTGACTATTGATTCTTACGCAGCCAAAAGCAGATAACAATATTTTCAGGCATTAATCTAAAATATCAACATACCATATCGTCATTTTTCATGTTTACACCAACAGCATGACATTAATGTCTTTGTTAATAAAGATCATATTATTTTATAATTATACAGATTGGTGGATTTCTCAGCCAATGACTGAAGAGTTAGGTTTGAGATAAGTCCATCGAATATCAGCCATTTGAAAGATATAGTTGGTGCAGGTCTCTACATAGTACTGAATATTACTTTATTAATGCAGCTTAACATACAAGACTGTATTTACATAAAATAAATTATATATTTGTGATGCACTGTTGACTCACAAGACTTTATGTTTATGCCAGCATCCAATCCTAAAAATGAACAAATCAAAAGAACTGATTCACTCTGAATGAGTAGTTCAAAGGAATTGATTCAGTAAAGTGAAACAAAATGGCCATCACTACTTAAAATGCCACTCTATGTACTGCCAAGCCTCTCTCTTTGATGGTTTCAAATTAGCACTGTACTTAAAATAAATGAACGCATATATCCTAGTCTCTACTAGCGCAAACGGGAATGCTGTAGCCTGCTCTATCCAATTATTCTAAATAAACCTTAACTTGCCATTCAGGAATCACTGATACTTTTAATTATTCATCAATACAATTCTTGTTATTTACTTACAGACTTGCTGGTTTCTACAACAGTTTTCTGTGCTTTCTGCCCCCTGCCACACATCTGCTAGTTTTGAATACAAGAAACTTTTCCAATGCTTTTCCAAGCACTCTGCTACCTTTGCTACTGTGCCGGTTAAAAAACTTTCTGAAGGGAAAAAAGTTTAAACAATTCCCACAGGCTGCTTAGCAGCACCAAAAAAACAAAATTTTAGGAGCAAAATTTGTATTTTATTTAACACAAAACACTCAGCACCCCAACTTCCACTTGCAAGTCAGTCTCTCAGCATGTCAGACTGAATTGCTTGCTTTTTCTTTAAATGGCAGCAAAACAAAAATGAAATATGAAGTGAGCCGACAGATGACCAGCTAAGTCAGGATCTCAAACTCATGCCAATTTCCTAATTTCTTGTTAATAGAAGCTGTTATTTAATTTAATGTCTTGTTGCTGTTCTCATTCTGCCACAACAGATATTTCCAGAACTGCTTGACTTTCTTTTATCTAAGAGCACCATCAAAATGTTTTTATGGACCTGAGCAGATCAACACTACAGAGACGTTCACTTTTCTTTAATTTGCGATATTGTATGATGGGCACTGGTTAGCTGGTCATGTGTTTTGTATCTCATTATTGATTGGGTGCTAATTAATGTAAAAAGGAAACATTAAAGCATCTGAGTCTTAAATACCAAGACACATAAAATTAAGGCAAAAGAAATCCATTAGCTGCAAAAACTGGTCTCTAATTAAGAAAATGGTTAGAATGAAAACCAGGCATTGGAGCTGGACACCCCTGTATGGCACTACGATCGTGTCTCTCTCTTAAACAGTGATGCATTCAGTACAGCGGCTGGACTGACGTCAGGTTGTCCTCATCCCTTATTGACCTTGGAATACTTCTCTTGAAATGGCAATGCAAAAAAGAGACTAAAAATAAAATAACCTTAAAGAGTGCTCTCAAGAGGTGTTTGAAATATCCCCTGTACTTAGCAAACTGGAAAAAGCTGGAAGAAGACTGACCTGCGCTTGAATTGTGTTGTTCAGGGTTATCAGAAAATCGGGGATGTTCGTCTTGACCACTGGCGGTGCTAGCTGTAAGGAGAAAAATAGTGTTAAGGGCAAGAAAGAAAGAAAGAAAGAAAGAAAGAAAGAAAGAAAGAAAGAAAGAAAGAAAGAAAATCAAATCTCATCCAGGTAATGTTTAAGATGCCATAGACACAACGGTTACCAGAAAGAAAGAGGTGTGATCATATCTTCTGAATGGTAGAAGGTCATATATTTCCTTTATGTGTTGCTTACACCTGCGCCCAAGTAAAATCTTGCTTAATGTTCCCACCCTAGTGCCAGTCCTGCCAGGGATAAAGAGGAAGTTTATTCATTGCCCTTAAATATGTTTCAAGTGTACCATTTTTAGACAGTGTGGACTATGGCCAGCAATTTATCCTGGCCAATACCCCCAAGCCAGATGGAGCCCTCCCTGTGACATGGAGATGCCCCGAATTCCAGTAAGGCATCATGGTATTTGGAGTTTTAATGCACAGCCCTACTGGACAATGTCGGGGACGCTGCAGGGAAGCCCAGAGACTTATATTTGCCATACAGCCCGGAAGTACGTCACTGTCACAAGGACGGAAGAAATAAAGTACTTCCGGGCTGAAGAAAAAGAACAGTTTTCACCTGACCCGTAAGTGCTGGGGAATCACATGGACTGGGGGATAAGAAGCACTTCCAGGTCAAGGACTATAAAGGACTATGGGAAACCCCAGCGAGTTGAGCTGAGTTGGGAGGAAGGGTGACAACGCGTCTGGGAGTTGGAGGATTGTGTATTATTGTGATTTATTGAGAATAGTGGAGGTGGAGGTGCTTGTGCACATTTGTTATTATAATAAAGTCAAAATTTGGACTTTTATCTGGTGTCTGCCGTCTGATCTGGGGGTTCAAGGGGAAGACAGCACCCCCTGTCTAGATAGATAGATAGATAGATAGATAGATAGATAGATAGATAGATAGATAGATAGATAGATAGATAGATAGATAGAAGCACATAAAGGTTTAAGAACAGCAAAAAATCAAGAACTTTGCTCCCAGGAGCAGCCAACGCACCACATTGTTGAAGATGGGGTAGTTTATATTATCCACACCGCTGCTCTTGAAGTCTTTCAGGTTTTGGATTCCAGCATCCTGCAGGAGAGTCACATCACTCACGTTGACATTCAGATTGTTCGTCTTATTTTGTAAGTCTCCAGTATACTGGAAAAAAAGATTGACATAAGCTGACAATGCTATGGCTGTATGGCGGGTCACTTCAGCACAGCAAATGAATGGCCACTGACACACACCTTCCCAATGCTGAGGGCATCGCTGAGGTTAAACTTCTGATCCAAATGCAGGGCACTGTAGAGAGATCCATTACTGCAATTACTGTAAACAAATGAGAAAATGCTTCATTAGACACTTTTACAAAAGAGTTTCTTCAACTGAATGCATATTTAGACAAACAGAGGCAGAGCACGCCATTGCAGAATCACAGTGAGAATAAAGTGTTTTTAGGAGATGTGTTTCTGTTGGTAGATGAGAGCAACATTAACTGGATCTGCCAGGAAGAAGAAGATAAACTTCCCATATCCAGGTGTGCAAAGCTTGTAGAGACAAGAAGACTAGTAGCTGTAATTTCTGTCAAAGGGGCTTCTACAAAGTACTGAATAAAGTGTCTGAATTGAATACCATTAAGAATGAGAGATTTCAGTTTTTAGTTTTAAATTGAGTTTTTTGCAAATCTTTATTAAGACATGTTTTCGCTTTATCATTATGAGTTATTGAGTGCGGATTGATGGGCAAAAATTGTGAATGTATCTATTTAAAATGGAATCTACAACACAATACATATTGCAAGAAGTCAAAAAGCCTGAATATGTTTGGAAATCACTGTATATTGTAAGTTTGCATTAATAGTCCATAAATCCAAGGGATGTGCAAAAAATGGGTAACCAGGATCTCAAAATGTATGCATCAAATGTTATAAGTTATACCCAAAAATATTTTTATGGGTTTCCTTACCTGTTTTATGTCAACAATTTCTAAAAAACTGAGCTGTGTAAATTTTAAGTAAAAGTGTTCAGTATTGTCTCTCATAAATGACTTACATTCAGCCAACACAATGCAGTCAGGTTAGATCAAATACATTTGCTTTTGTTCAAGAAATTAAAATAACAATCTCAACATTGTTTTATTTTACTGCATTTAATATTATGAACTAAATGGACTTACACAAAAGATACATCACAGCATTTTGTCTTTAATTACCTCTAAATAGCAATACTATTGAATCATATCTTGTGTAATAAATATTCAAACGATATCAACAGTGCTACGTTTAATAAGTGTGTACTGTAGCTATTCAAAAGGTCAGTCAGTCATTACCCAACCCGATATATCCTAAAACTGGGTCACAGGGGTCCGATGGAGTCAATCCCAGCCAGCACAGGGTGCAAGGCAGGAAAACATACCGGGCAGGGTGCCAGCCCACCGCAGGGCACACATGGGACAATTTAGGATCGCCAATGCATTTAACCTGCATGTCTTTGGACTGGGAGAACATGCAAACTCCATGCAGGGAGGACCCGGGAAGCAAACCCGGGTCTCCTTACTGTGAGGCAGCAGCGCTACCACTGCGCCACTGTGCCACCCTATTCAAAAGGTAGGTTTTTCCTGCAGTCTTAAATTGCTGTTTTGGAAACAAAGAAAAAAATTCTTTTCTTATCTAAAGTGGGAGACGTATCAAAAAAAGTCTGATAAATCAGCTTCTACAACCTCATAAAACCCACAAATCAATTTACTAAGTCTTTAACTTTCTTTCCAAGTATGCAAAGGAGTGAGAATCCATCAGAATGTGATGTCAACAAAGGGGCGGTTCCTTATGCAAAATATGGGACAGTCATGCATGTAAAACTTGACTATTTTAAATCAAATCAACTTAATTTAACTGTGTATAGGGAAAGTGGGATTAACATGTTTTGAGGATGTAGAAAAGTGTATCATTTCAAGACTAACATAATATTCTTGAGTAATGACAGTTACACTCTTGTTGAATAAATATAATCTGATTTTGTCGTGGGGGTGGCGCTGTGGGTAGCGCTGCTGCCTTGGAGTTAGGAGACCTGGGTTTGCTTCCCGGGTCCTCCCTGTATGGTGTTTGCATGTTCTCCCCGTGTCTGCGTGGGTTTCCTCCCACAGTCCAAAGACATGCAGGTTAGGTACATTGTCAATTCTAAATTGTCTCTATTGTGTGCTTGATATGTGGGTGCATGTGTGTGTGCCCTGCCTGGGTTTTGTTTCCTGGCTTGCGCCCTTTGTTGGCTGGGATTGGCTCCAGCAGACCCCCTTGACCCTGTGTTCGGATTCAGCGGTTTGGAAAATGGATGGATGGATGGACTCCTGTGACCCTGTACATAGGATATAGCGGGTTGGATAATGGCTGGATAATTGTGTTGTTTCAACATAAATTAATTGTGTTAGTGTTACAGCTAACAGATTTAAGTCAATACCAGTTTTAAGTTAAAGTGACTTAAATTAGGTGCATGAAGTGAACATCCCCAATAGTTCATTTTTTGAGTTTTCTGAGAGCTGGAGAGATCATACATGAAGCCGTGTCCGATTTTCTTTTTCATTTTAGGCAGTCACTGCAATATTATCCTAGAAATTAAAAGATCCTGACACCTACTTTTGGATGAAAAGCATACTCAGTCCTCAGTGAAAGATGTTTTAATGGCATTCAACAGATTTGATAAATACCACATTTGAATTTTTAAATCACTGGTGTGGAAATATTATTGATTAAGACACTGAAATCATATTACAGTAAAACACATTTTCTTCTGTTCTGCATGTTAAGATGTATACTTTTGTTTGAGAATCAGATAACTGCCACACTTTTAATACAAAAATAAATATTTTTAGTCAATCAGCGCCATCCTTGTGAGGTTTCATTATTAGCTGAAAGCTTCATTACCTTTAACTGAGTTATTTATTTACTGTGTATCATCGTAATCTGCTGGCACTGGCCTACTGCTCCCTGTGTTTACTTCATTATGTGCGCTCTGTCATCAGCCATTAAGGTTTAAAAGAGGCAGGGACTGAAGTTAGTGAGCTGTCAGTCTTTGTGAAGTGTTGTTTAGGACAGAAACACAAACCTTAAACTTATGTTTTGAACGGCTCCCTATGCATAAACTACAGTAGACAGTAAATTATGCTCCCATCAACTGTATAATGAAATACATACAGTATACTGTATAGTGAACTGCTCACACAGTATAATTCTGACATACCCAGCGTATACATACATTTAATAATAAAATGTTGTTGAATTGACTGTGATATGCTTAAAAATACTTAATTTGCCAGGTATTTTGAATTTGTATGTAATGTGCTGTTGATGTTTCTTGAGAAATATCTCAGAACAGATTGTTTAAGTATTGCTAAGAATAATTTACTGTTTGTCCTAAACAGTGTCTCATAAGCACCAAACTACATGAAAATTGATGGGGTTAGTTTAATAATAAGATCAGTCATCAAAAATCTTAATGTGATTTAATGATGCTGGGGTACCAGACATTCCAGTCCCTGACAGCTTAGCTTGGAATCCCATTCTCCTCTTATTTCTTTTATTTATAACTACGGTCTGGTCTCAGAACTTGCCATACTTTCCTAATGTCTGCTTATCCCTCCACAATTTCCATAACTCCAGAAGGGTTTCGGTAAGAATTCACCTAAATAAAATAAATGTCAGGCATTTTATTTATTTTTTTAGGTCCCAACAAATGATTTTTATTTGACACACACACAGACCCTGCACTCTCTCTCCTCTACCTCAAGACCTGAGGCATCTCCATATGTTCGTCTGTGGAAGGCCTCTTATCGACCTTTACCAGGTGTCTCTGTTTGGCAGTGGGACCTTCCCTTAACAACCCCATGTTCTTGAAAAACTATTTTTAGTAGGATTTTATTTTTGTCCCCAATCTTCAAAATATTCAATTTAGGATTGCTGCACACGTTTTGCTATGGGTCTGCCCACTGATCCTTAGTGTTCCTTCTGTCAGGCGGACATTCCAGGTGCTTTTGTGCCTATCTTTTGGGAATCTTGGCATTGTGGTTGTCTATTACTAAATTTCACTCAAAGGTTTTTCACATTAATATCCCTTCCCTGCCTCAGATTTTTCCCTTACTGCACATCTTGTCCGTCTCCCTCTCAGCAGAGGCTGTTTTGTCTAAGCACATAAGAAATTTGACAAATGAGAGGAGACCATTCATCCATCAAGCCAGTTTGTTTAGCTAATAGCTAAGCTGTCCCAATATCTGAAGCAGATTCTTCTTAAAAGTTATCAAGGTTTCTTCTTCAACTACAAGTCTGGGGTAGTTTGTTCAAGTTTCCCACAATTCTGTGCATAAAGAAGTGCTTTCCTAGCTTCTGTCTTAAATGCACTTCTCCTTATATCCACTTGTGTTCTCGAGTTCACCCTTAAGCTGAAAGGATGATGCTGGATCAACTTTATCAATGCCTTTAAGGATTTTAAAAGCCTGGTTTTGGTCCCCAAATGGAGTAGCTGTTTCTCTGCAGCTCCTTAAATAGTTTGCTAGTGCTAAAATGGTAACTACCCCCAGTTTACAGGCAATGAGCTCGACTGGGCCACTAGACCACAAACAAAGAGCCTTTGATGTGACCCTGAATTTACTTGCCACTGACCTTAGTTAAGCAGCAGTATTTGCAAAAATACAAACTAAAACTCGACTATTAACAACTGAAAACAAATTCAAACAATCTTGAACCAACTTACTCTGTCTTGCTATTTCCCTGCGCACTTTCTTTGAAATTTAATTCATCTGGCATGCTTGAGAGACTGCATGTTCCTATTCCTCCTCTAAATTAAAGGTACTGTAAGTTCAATAACTACAAAGGATGGCCATTTACAATTCTTCAGGTGCTCGTTGCTTTCTCCTTCATTCTGAGATGTTTGTGTTGACACAAGTGCATGACGCAGCCATATTCACGGCATCAGCCTTATACAGACATTGGTAACACTTTAGTTTAGGTGTGGCAAAAAAAAAAACATATACAGTAAATCCCTCATTTATCGCGGGAGATAGGTTCCAAGGCCGGCCGCAATAACTGAATTTCCGCGAAGTAGGGACACCATATTTACTTAATTATTTAACGTGTATTTGGACATTTTTAAACCTTTCTGTACTGTTTACAACCCACCCTTTACTCTATTAATAACAGGGACCTACCTAACATTTCCTGGGGCACCTCTTCCATGGTTTCCGAAGGTGTATCCGTAGTAGTAGTAGGAACTGGCTCTTTTTTGCGAGGCTGCAAAAACATTGTGATCGGCAGTTGCTGCCGCTGCTTCTTTTTCCGGTCGAAGAGCAGCTTGTAGGCGGTCATGACGTTGTCGACCTTGTTGCAAAATTGGACCGATCGAACGGCGTTTAGGCTCAGCACCAGCCTTGGAAGAAGGAGCACGTTTGGGAGCCATTGCAGGGGGTGAAAATTGAAGCAAAGTTCAACACAAAGAAACCACAAAAAAATCACACACAGTACAGTGTAAAGTAAACTGCTCGGCAAGAAAGCTTGAAGCGAAATGGCTGTGACAGAGAGACAAGGGCAGATGCTGTGGGATCTGGGCATCAGTCAAAGCACCAATCACGGGCCCGATTAGAAAGCGGGAAGCTGTGATTTGTCGTCTCCCTCCCATGTACCAATCACAGCCCGTGTTACAATGCACTTAGTCACTGAACTTGTTTTGTTGTTCTTAGACTAGGAAATACTACTACTATATTTAAAAACCCACGAAGTCGTGAATCCGCGAAAAGTGATCCGTGAAGTAGCGAGGGATTACTGTACTACTCATTTCCTTTTAGGTAATCAGAACTTAGCAAAGGCTGTTTTTTGGGTCCTCAAAACACAGAACATCAGAAGATACAGAAGGTTATTCATCTCTGTGCAGTGCAGCACTGACATGATGGTTAAATCCCTTGCTAATTATATAGTATTAAAAGAAATGTGTCTCCTCAGACCACTCCAAAGTGACATTTTGTTGGTAGGTCACATTGCTGAGCCAAATAAACACTTTATTGATGCTTTGCAAGTGTTATGAAGACCGTAGTGTGCGGCGGGGGCCCTTGCTGGATGTGATGCCTCCATGCTGAGAGGACTGAGGAAGCAAGTGTAGTCAGAGCATTACCTCCCCCGGGTCACTAGATGGCAGCCCCCGTGGGTTGCAGCAGTGCCTTGGATTCCAGCAGGGCTTCATGGGAGTTGGTGTTTGGTGCAGCCCTGTTGGGATCCATAGGGGTGCTGCAGTAGGATCTGCTGAGCCCTTTTGGGCAGTTCTTCCACCACACTTGGAAGTGCTGCCAGAAGCTAGGTCATAAAGCACCTGGAGCACTTCCGGGTGCAGAATAAAAGGAGCCAGCAGACACTACTCGGGAAGTCTGAGTCGGGAGGAGGAAGGTGAAGCTTGACCATAGGAGTGAAGAAGAAGAGAAAGAGAGAGAAAAGTATTGCGGTTGTGCTGTGCTTGTGCTGGGACTGTGTAGTACTTGTGAGAAATGGGGAAGACATCTCCCACAAGGTAAAAAATAAAAAATTACAAAATTGTTTGTGCCTTGGACTTGTGTCCCATGCCTGTCTGTGTCGGGTTGAGGTGGCGATGCCAGCCTGGTGGTCCACAAGACCCAAAGAAGTGTTTATTAAGAACTTGATACATAATAGTAAATGAGTAGATGTCTTTTTGCAGTACCTAAATTAAAGTGTTACCCAGATATTCAGACCAAGACCCATAAATATTATAAACTTTTAAACAGACTATGTACACACTTTTAAAATCAATTTACTCCTGTATTATGATTTTGATTGGTTTGACAGATGATACATGATGACCGGCATCCCAGATGGACTTGGGTCGGGATCCTTACCTGGCCCGGACACCAATAGCATGGAAGGCCAAAGAGACCAATATATTCAGAGTATTGTCTCCCTCCCATAGGCAATGTGACAGCATCCCTAGCCTCAGTACACCTGCAGGGAATTCTGGGAATTGTAGTCCGGTAGTGCAGTCCTCCTGAGGTCGGGGGCTGCCACTAGGGGGTACTGCAGGGAGTTAAACTCCCTACTCTTTCGGACTTCTGTATAAGGCGGAAGTACTTCCAATAGATGAATCCCTGGCATCGGAAGTACTCCTGCGTCTTCAATAAAAGATACCGCACTGCCTTGTCCTTGGAAGCCTCACAGGAGTAGCAGTGCAGAGAAGAGAGAGTAGATCAGAAACGCCATGTATAATTGTTATACTGAGGTATTCTTTTAATAAATCATGTCTGTATATGAACTCAGGACTTATTTTGTTTGTTCGTGCTTGGGTTTTGGGGCTCTGTGGCACCCCCTATCGTTCACATTGGCTACAGGTATGGCACTGTGATGGGTCATATCGCAGGAATGAGATGAGAACAAAAGATAGCTATTTATAGTCAACTTAGCTGTGTAAATAGTTATTTACACGTTGATCCATACCAGACCAAATTAGTAACCAAAGAAACTTTGTGAAGGAGGTTTTAAGGTTCTGTATTTAGATTTTTAAGTATACTCTTCTACTGTATAAGAATTTATTGATAATCTGTAAACACCTTTTCATGGGTTTGGAAAGAAATTTTTTTTGCTGAAATGTCCTCCCATTTTATTCCATCAAATGATGTCATCAAGTGATGTCCTACTAAACTTATTATATGGACCCACAAGACTTCGATATCCTGTGATCCTAAATTAACAGATGAAGGGAAATTTTAGCTCCCCATTGACTGGGATGACTGTGATGCCCCATGCAATTGAACATACCAGATCCTTGGGCATCTTATAGTCGTAACCAACAGGACCAGTAAGTGAGAGACAGAGACTTCAGATACAATTGTTGTACCAATAGAATTTCTACTTCATTCCAACGAGTGCCAGCAATTCACAGTTCATTTTCATGCTAATATTAAAGCACAGTTCAATGCTATGACACAATTAAAAAGGCAAAAATCTAAAGCAATATTTTTAAGAACTCAAAAAAGAAACAGTGACGAAAAAGAACACCAAGCAGTCTTCTTTCTTTTTAAATATGCTCATTTCAGAAAGGTTACTCAACAAATGAAGAGATAAACACTCAAAAATCAAAAAGTGAAAACACACCCCGCTGAATTCCCAGATACCTTCATGTACTTCAATTGTTTGGAGGTCTCTCTATACACAAAAGCACAATACTCTTCACTGCTCCACTGTACGAAGATGGTCAAAAGATGACCTCTTGTGGTTGCTCCTCCGTTTCAAATGCAATGCAGATTTTACCTGGCCGATCCTCGCTTACATTTTATGATATCAGTCAAATGGCGATGCCTGCCACACATTGCACTCTAAGCAGGTGAATGCTCATGTGTGTGGATGCCAGCCTCTCACTCTCAAGTAGGCACTTTTACTATCTTTAACTTGTTACTAATAATCC